>NW_010970030.1:207295-260133 GCF_000463585.1 Tarenaya hassleriana | reverse complement strand
TAATGCAGCTTATCACCCGAAGAACTTGGAAGCAGCATTCCTGCTTTGGGACGGTACAAGAATCTTTCTGCAGCAGCTGCATGTTAGAAGAAATGATCACACACTCTTCTATCCGGAAGAAAAGATCAAAAACATTTTTTTAGGTTTTTTTTCTTTCTGAAAACTCGGCTTACAGAATTCGGATTTCGTCGCTTCGTTTGCGTTATCGATGGACGTCCTGCAAACAGAGAGCATAACGACTTTCGATTTCTTCCGGTGTTCTTGATCCTCCCAGGCTGTCTGTTTCAGAGCCTTGAAGCTACTGCTCCGAGGTTCATCCGTAACTTTGTTCCTCTTTATGCTGACTTCGTTCTTGCTCGAGAATGTCTCGGTTTTACATCCCTCGATTTTCACGTAACTCTCGTAGAATTCCTCGTACTGAACCATCTGCCCGTTTGAGATTTGTCCGAAAGCATCTAGAAAGAACAATGACATTACACAAACACAGCATGTTTCAGTTTCAGACAAGAATCACAACCATTTGAGGTGTACAAGCCTGTTATTGTTTTACCTTCGAAAACCCCACTAGATCCGTCATCTGAATCAGAATCGATGTAACTGAAGGAATCGAACCAAGCTTCTTCGTGCGAGATTCCTGCAGTAGAAGAAGAAGAAGAAGAAGAAGAGCAGAAACCTTTGATCATTCAATAACAGAGAAATGGATTCACCAGTTTGGAAAGGAAGTGGATATCATTTTTTTTTTACCGTTCCCGTCGATCTGGCTGTGGTTCCATTGGAGCTGAGTTAAACGGAAGTTAACGTTGGACACCTCGGCTCTCTTGCACACGGTGGCTGCACCTTTCTCGAAGTCGAGGTGAACATACTCGCTCATGGCGAAATCCCTCACCCCACCATTGCTGAGCCTCTTGATGGGGACTTCTGGCATTGAAGCAGAGATTTTCGATCTGCTCTTTCCGGATCTTCCACGCCTCTGCTTCTTCTGAAACTCGTTACCGAGTTTTCTGTGCGAAGATACACACCCACCCATCTTCGAATTCTCCCGGAATCCAAACGTCGGAGAGATCAAATCCGTTTACGGAACCTCGAGGACCTGTTGGAGATGAAAGAAGACAGAAAATGTTCAGATTGGTATCAATGATACGCTTAAGACGTCTATTCACCTGCAGGAACTTATATATCCATTAGGTTTTGCATCAAGATTTACACGTTTGAATTGGGTTGTTGATTCATGAATCTGCAGAAAATCTGTAAGAAACCTCGTCAAGAACATGGAAACAACAGCTTCTTATTTCATGCATGCCTGAGAGATTGAAAACGATGAATCTAACGTAAACTAAACTGATTGTAAATCAAGCAATGCAGCTGTCAACATCGCCCAACAAATGGCAGAATCTGAATAACAGGCGAGAAATGTACATAACCCATCGAAGGAAAACCATGGATTTGGATTTACCCACGAAAGAAAAACTTAAACTTTTTTCAAACCCATGAAACAAAAGAGGAATCTTTACAGAACCCACGAGATAAATTGCATTAGAATCGAAACTCCGAGGGAAAACAGAGGGACTCGGAAAACCCATGTTAGAATGCCGGAAAATTTACAGGATTGAAGCAGGAAAATGGGAGGAAAGGACTAACCGAGAGAAGAGGGAAGAGGAAGAGGTGTCAATAGGCATTGAACGTTCCTTCACGACAGGAACATGGATCCCCCCTCTGACATCTCTTCTCTGCCTCTCTTTCTCCTCTGTCTTCTGGGATCAACAGAATCTCTCTAGGGGAGAAAAAAAACTGATTTCTTAAAAGGAAAAAAAAAATTTCAAGAACCACAGCAGAGCTCCTGAGCAACCCGTTTTCTACGGATCCTCTCTCAAGTCTTTGTCCCGTTTAAATCTCTCTCTCTCTCTCTCTCTCTCTCTCTCTCTCTCTCTCTCTCTCTCTCTGTTTCTTTTCTTTTTTGGATTTGTTTTCCTTGAGTTTTGGCATTTTCAAAATGAGCTAATTATATGGCATTAAAGGATCTGTCTTTTGATTAAACCCAGGAATGGTAAAATAAATGGTTTTATTACATAACATAACTGCGCAGTTACTCCCGGCGCTGTTCCCCTTCTCGGAGCACGTGTCGCCATTTATGGAGAAAAACAACCTTTAAATGAACTTATCCTCTTTTTAATACTCTGTCTTAATTACTGATGAGAGATGATATCATTGAAATTAAATCCACAATTTTCATAGAGATACTCAAAAAAAAAAAAAATTCTGATTAAAAACACCACCATTTGTGTTCATTAAATGGTTTTTTTTTTTTACATGAGAAATTTATAATTTCTTCTCATCAAACACTAATAGTGTGTGTTTTTTTTATAATTCGAAAATTAAACGGATTTTTGACCTAGCACAGGAAAAGTCCTCTAAATCCAAAATAAAAATATGCTTTGCATATTCTTTTATCAGTCGGCCATTGGTTAGTATGCATTTCATTTTATAAAGTAAAGTGTAAATTCATTGAATTTGGTTTCATAATTATTGATGTAATTATTCTGGGTTATAAAAATCACATTCATGTTATATAACATTTGTTTTAATGGAAATAGAAGTAAGTGAACATCCATCTTTTTAAAGAGGTCCATATGCTTAATTTTGAAGTTGCATTTATTGCCCATCCATGTTACATATATAGAGATCATAAAGAGGTCATAAAATCCTCATGCCCAATTTGCTTTTAGGATATTTTTATATATATATATATATATATATATATATATATATATAATTATAACTTTACGATCTATATATTTAATTTTGAATTGCTAAAAATACATCTATTTTGATTCTTTTTCTGTTTTCAAAGTTAATTTGGTATTTTAAAAAAATTAAAATTTTGTTTTCTAGTGCACTTTGCAGATGAGGAAACCATTACACATTAATTTATAGCTTAAGATACAACTATTATATATCTATGGATAACATCTTTCAGTATAGACTGGTTTTGTAAATATCATTTCAATATATTTCACTCATTTGAGGAAAAAAATGGTTTTATCTGTTATTATGCTATCCATTTTATGTGGACATTAGGATTTGAAATTTTAATTATAGTTTGGTAGTCCAGTTAATTTGATGTTAATCCTAATAATTTTCAACCCCAGAAACATAAATTTGAAAAAATGAGAAAATAAATAATCATTGTTAATTTAATCATATCGCCATTTTTTTTTTCAGAAAAAATATTTTTTTTATTATCATTTTATTTTATTTTGATGCTTTTCTGGTTGAAGCTTCGAAAGGAAAAAGCCGATTCTAATGGTTAGTGGAACAAAACCTATTTTATTTAAATTCGATTATAAAACTAGTTAATTAGTTTCAACCAAAAAAATTATTAAAAATAAATGAATATCTTGTTAATTGTTTTTAGAGCTGCCTAACCTATATATATATATATATATATATATAAAATCTGCTTGGTATACATTTTTATCATTTTGTTGTAATCAGTTATTTAGTTTTTTTTTATATATAAAGTGGTCTTTAACTGAAAATCAAAGATTTTTCCTAAGTTGTAACCTAAATAAGTAAAATATACTATGTGCACAATAATGCATATTAACAATCAATTTATAAATGTGTATTCATAAATTAAACATATGTTTAAACCAATATGGACTGTATATTTTGCGGCTAATATAATAATAATATATTTATGTTTGCCAAAAAAAAAGTGTCATAAAGAGAATTGATATTAAAAGTATATAAAGAGAATATAATTTTAGATGGTTCAATGAATTCTTTATGCATCAATGAATTTGTAATATTTGTAATTTTAAAATGAGAGATTCATATATATATATATATATATATATATATATATATATATAGATGATGAATAAATTATGGGATTAAAACATACACAACCACCATAAAGTCTATTATATATTTTATATATGTACACACCAAACCGTATATACATACATGTACGCAGTGTATCCGTATATTTCTAGTTTCCTTTTTCTCATCCAAAAGATACAAAATTAGGTACAAGAGATAAAGTTCGGTTGCACTTTTTCCATTTTTTCTAAACAAACGAAGTTCCATTCTAATCATTTGCACAAAATCAAATATATATATATATATATATATAATGGAAAAAGATGCCATAGGTTTATACACACACACACATATATATATACGTGTACGTGTCATACATATTGATATTGATGCATATCCAGTCAGGTCAGACGTTTACCCCAAAAATAAAACTCCTCTTTGACAATTTCTTTTGGTGGGTAAGAAATCAGGGCACAAAATATTTTAGGTAAATTACAAATAAATATGAACATTTTATAGATTTACTGTATACATAAACACACACACACACATATATATATATATATATATGCATGTACATCTAAATATATAAATTAATATTTCTGATTTTATTAATGCCACGATGAGAGGGAGACATTGCAATCTACCAATTTTAAAATCATCAAAGTTGGTTCAATATTTCATTTGATATTTCAGGAGTGGGTATTGAAATTTGGGGGGGGGGTATTCAAAAGTTTCTATAAATCGAATCCATACAATAACCAATTGAAATTTTTTATAGCGACATGAAAAAATTTCCAAGATTTAGGGAATTTGCAAATTTTTGATTTTTTTTTTAACATTATGGAGATTGAAATTCGTATTATATGATTCTCCGCTGCAACTTCAACAGTTTCAAAACATGGACTAGACATGTCCTTCGGGTGCAAGGATACATAAAGAAGACAAAAAATCCGAACCACTTTGTGATTAATGCTTTACAATTAAAATTAATTTTCCAATTTCGATATTTTATTATTATTTTATTATATGTTGGAAAACGTCATACTAATTAATGAATTAATTATAGCTAGAATAAAGTTTTGCTTAAATGTATTGTCTCCCACTATCTGAAGGGGCAACCACTTCAACAACACCAAACCAAAAGGAACCCATCGAAATGTTAAGGAAATTTAATTATAAAAAATAATTATTTCAGCTGTATATTTTACAATTTAATATTTTATTTTTGGGGTATATTCTTCTACTTATTGACAACCATAATAAATGCCTCCTGAATTCAATGGGGGGTTTTAGATTTGGTCAATCATAAAAATAAAGGGACCCACCATGCATGTCATTGGGATCCGTAGTGTTGTTTTTAACTTTGATATAATAGTTAGCTTGGTAACCATAATTTATTTTCCGAGTATTTAATTCCACCTTATCGTATTTGTTTTTTTGTTTCAATGTCCCACAGTAAAATTAAGTTTGATACTATGGATTTTTGGATTCAATGTATTTTTATTATATGTAGAGTTGGATATTTTATTTTGAAAAATATTGTATCACTTTACATATTAATTTTTTTAAAAAAACTTGGTAAAAGGTATATTTTTTAAAAAATATGTTTTTGTTTTGTTTTTATTTTATAGTATTTAATTTAGATATGATACATTTATTTATTATTTAGTTTGATGTTTTATATGTGAACGAAATTGTGAATCATTTAACAATTTTCATACGAATTTTGTTGATAGTTTTTGTACCATTGGGGTTATCTTTTTCAATGTGGGACAAAAATTTCATACAAAATTTTCTGATGTAATTGGTGGGCTAAGTTGGAAATTTGGGCTTTTATACACATTTTCTCACTTTGGGGTTATAATGTTTTTTTATGGCAAAGAATGTAGGCCCAAGTTAATGTGGCATCATTTCTACAATCCTTGGAAGTAAATTTTTTTTTTTACTAAGTGAGAATCCGCAGCTGCGACTTGTAATAACCTATGAAGTAAACCAATCTAAATTGTCTACACTTGACAGATTCACAATTGAAGAGGTTAAAAAGGTTCGAACAAAAAGACCTCGTACTCAACCAAACCTCTAAACCTAGAGGTTTCCTTCTTGGAAGTAATTAGAAAGAAACCATTTGTAATATATATATATATATATATAAAAGCAAGATACAATTACAAATGATAAAACTCATTACAACAAATAATACATCCTTAATTTCTTATTAAAGATATGTACTTATTCCGAGGGATGTGGGTTTCAGAATTCGGTTAAAAATTTTAACGATTCGATTCGAAAACGGTTTATTCGGTATTCTAAAATCTGTACCAAATTAATACCGTATATTATTCGGTTCGCTTTCGATTTCAGTACGATTCGGTGTCGGTATTTATTAAAAAAAATAGATTTTTAAGAAAATTTTAGTTTTTTGGAAATTTTATAAAGTTCAGTCCGGTTTCGAAAAAATTTGGTTTTATAAAAATCATACTGTTCAAAAATTTTGAACGGTTCGGTATGACCGAACCGAAAAGCCCACCCCTGCTTATTCCCCCTTTAGCCCAAACCTGATCCTACCTTCCAAGGCATACACATGCACCAAACATATGTATACACATATATATATATATATATACTTACATATGCTGTGGTGTAAGAAAATGCTCATTCCACGAGTTCAGAGAGTACAACACGTTCCATGTATAAACTTTTTTTTTTGTACAGAGAAAGGCTAGATTTTTTTTTTCGGACAAGAAGCTTGAAACCCAGAAACAGCAAACAACAAGATCGAAACTCCAAATACATCAGTATCTGTCTTGAAAGATGATCAAACGTTGTAATTTACAGTGACAAAGTGAGGGACTTTACCATCATCAAAGGGCAAGCTCACGTATTCTCTTGCGAACTCCTCCGCGATCTCAAACGCAAGTTCTCCTTGAATCGCCTTGCAGTACATGTACATCACCGTGTTCGCTGCTATGTTGTACAGTGAAAGGAGCGTCAGAAACGCAGACGCGATCGCGGTCTGGATGATGAAGCACGCGTTTCTCCACCGCGTTGTGTCGCTGCCGCCGATTTGTTGTGTAGCAGAGGCCATGGAGCTGCTCCATATCAGAACCGATTCGATGAGGACGAAGAAGAGGATGATAGACAGGGAGACGCCTCTCATCCCCTTGATCAAGCTTTTGCTCCTCTTCAATGGCGTAAACCCCCACTTCGATTCAACCACAACGATTACCCACACTAGGATCCAATTCACATATAGCTTGATCACGATTGCGACGAAGACAATCGCCAAAACGGCGCAGAGAGCGAGGAAATAAGGCGAGGAGAAATTGATTTCAAGGCCGATGAATTGAAATCCCCGAATCAGAACGAATGCCAAAAGCCCTAGAATCGCTAAAATCCAGAACATGATAATTTGGACTGGAATTAGAGTAGCCAGAAGAGGGAAAAACGAAGCGAGACCCGATTTAATGGCGGACAAAAGCTTCACAGGTCGACCGTAGAATCCCTGGAACACACTGTACGTGATCGAACCAATAGCCAAGAGATTGAAGACGGTGGCCACGACGGTGTAAGCTATCGACAGCAAAATCACCGTCTCCGATGTGGCGGCGCGTGGATCGTACTCGCGGCCGCTGCGGAGGAGGGAAACGCTATCGGGAGCGGCGGAATGGTCGGAGAGGAGGCGGATGACGGAGGGGTAAACGGTGGCGGAGAAGCAGAGAGGAAGAAGGAAGAGGACGGAGAGAGCCAGGAAATGGCGGGAATGAGCGTTGATGATACGCTTGGATCCCGAGAGGATCAGCCAGAGACCTAAAAACATGAACCATTACATATATATATATATGACAAACGAGGATTCATTTCATATTATATATGTCGCTTTTTCTAATGTCTATGCTTTTTCAAAGCTTTGATCCCATCTTATAAAGAGAATAACTTTTTCATAAATCAAATTTAGTCCGCCTTCTTCCTCTTTAATACCTCAATTATATGAATCTCTTTATTTCAAGAAAAATATTTTTTTTTCTTCGAAATATGTGATTGTTTAATTGATCGATAAGCTTTTTCTTTCCTGCCCTTGATTTTCAGTAATTGAATTGAAAGTTTAGTACATCCTGTCATTTACAGGGCATAATTACAATAATACCCTCCATCTCTGATTATTTAATTCGTCTCGGCACCAAAAAGGCTCCACATAAAGGTCATCTAACATCTTTTTTTTTCTCAATATATATATATATATATATATATATATATATTTATATATATATATATGGGCAACCTAAAAAAATCACCAACTTGCAAAAATATATACAAATAAACATTCAACTTGAAAAACTGGCATTCAATCTCCGAACTTGTAATTTGTCACTGAATAAAAACTCGAACTTGCAAATTATTGTTCTAATAAACCTTTGACTGGTTTGACCACAATTTCAGACGATCGGAAATCTACGTATTAACGGATTGTGATATCACCTTATACACGTTATCAATTTTAATTTACAAAATGACATCAACAATTCATCAATACATAGATTTCCGATCGTTTGAAATTGTGATCAAACCGGTCAAAGGTTTATTAGAGCAGTAATTTGCAAGTTCGATGTTTTATTCAGTGACAAGTTACAAGTTCGAGAATTGAATGTCAGATTTTCAAGTTAAAAATTTATTTGTATATATTTTTATAAGTTGGAGATTTTTTTAGGGGTTTTACCCAATATATTATGATTTCAGGAATTCAATATAACACCGCTTTTGCGCTGTAAAACCCCATGACGGTGTAAATAGCTTGTGAAACAAGCTACCATCTCCACATAATTTTTTTTTTCATGTAAAAAAAACTATATAAAAAAGTTTAATTAGCTGTGTATATATTTTTTTCATAGCAATTTGTATTCCTTCGCAATGGTAGATTAAATTTACTCTTAATTACTAGAATTTTAAATACATAAATTAAAAAATGTTGTAAAATAATGTTTTGACACCACACGCAGAGACAGCCCTCCCTTTCTCTCTCTCTCCCAAAATTTCAAGGAAGAATATCTAAAACTCCTCCCATCGAGAAATTCGCTGATATTCGATCAATTTCTTCTCCGATTGGGAATGAGCTCCGATTCGCCGGCGGCGGGGGAAGGCTGCGGCGACGCGGAGGCCGCGAGAAAGAACGTGCCGTCTCCGTCGTACGACAAGCAGAAGGAGAAGGCGCGCGTGAGCAGGACGTCGCTGATCCTCTGGCACGCCCACCAGAACGATGCCTCGGCCGTTCGGAAGCTGCTCGAGGAGGATCCATCACTGGTCCACGCCAGGGACTACGATCGCCGCACCCCTCTCCACGTGACGTCGCTCCACGGCTGGATCGATGTCGCCAAGTGCTTGCTCGAGTTTGGCGCTGACGTCAACGCTCAGGATCGCTGGAAGAACACGGTACCCCTGATCCTCTCCGACTGAGTTCTCGAATCGCTCCTGTTATCCGGTTTCGTCTCGAATTACCCTACCAGCCTACCTTAATCTCGATTTTGTGTTTCCTTTTCTGGGTGTTCGAAGCCTTTGGCTGATGCTGAAGGAGCCAAGAAGCAGAAAATGATCGAGCTATTGAAGTCACACGGCGGTTTATCTTACGTGAGCTCGAATTTCTTTCTAGCTTCTCCGACTTAAGATTGCAAATTCCTGAGAAATTAGATTCTCTCTGCTGTCTTTTCTATTACAGCTAATGATGAAGCTCAATGCGTTATTGTTAACTCTCCATCCCCATTCTGGTTTTTTCAATTAGTTCGAATATTATCCGTAGAACGGACGCTAGATTTGAAGACCTCTTTTGTTGTCTTGTGTTGTGTTATTCAAATTGTAAATCTTTGAGAAATTGGATTCCTTTTGGTCCAGAATTGAATATTGAAGTTTCCCTCCATTATTGGTGTCATGATCTTATGTTGAATCCGACTTGTTTGTCAAGTTTTTTCTGTCCTTTTGTTTGTGATGGATCTCGATTTGATTGCCACGGTAGATTTTCTTGCGGTTGCTGAGTGATTCTTGATGCAGGGTCAAAATGGAAGTCACTTTGAACCAAAGCCTGTTCCACCCCCTATTCCAAAGAAATGTGACTGGGAGATTGACCCTTCTGAGCTGGACTTCTCTAATGCCGTGATGATTGGAAAGGTTTTACATTAGTTCTTACTTTAGTATGGATTATATATGGGCTAGAGATTTTCATGCAAATGGCTCTCAAAATAGTTGGTTTTCAATCATTTATGAACTGTTTATCCAACCCCCATATGGATCTGCATAGATTTGGTGGTGTTTTTTCTGCAATAAAGTCTTTGGTTAATGGGTTCTCATTCTGTTAGGGTTCCTTTGGTGAGATTGTAAAAGCCTATTGGAGAGGGACACCAGTAGCCGTGAAACGTATTCTTCCATCTCTTTCAGATGATAGACTGGTGATGTAAGCATATTTACCTTTATTCCTTTTTCTCTTATTCTTACTAGCTTTCCAGGCAAGTGCGTGGATCAATTTAGCTCACTTCCTTTTCAACTTACATATGCTTTCTAGCTTTCTGGATTTGTTCAATAGGAAAACTACTTTTCCCTTGTGAATATGTCGATTAGGAACCAAGATTCACTATTATTAGTGAAAACTTTCCTTGACCACTCGGTTTTTGATGTGGTGAATCAACTTTAATAATTGAAGATTATGGTTCACGTTTACAGTTTTTAGCTGCTCTGGTATCATCCTCTTTTATTTGATTAAAGGTATATGCTTTGATGTCTCGTCTCTGCTGATGCAGTCAGGACTTTAGGCATGAGGTCGATTTGCTAGTTAAGCTTCGCCATCCAAATATAGTGCAATTCTTAGGAGCCGTCACAGAAAGGAAGCCCCTCATGTTAATAATTGAATACTTACGTGGGGTAGGTTCAAAGTTTGAGTTTTCTGCAAAGAATTCTGCCTTTTTTTTTTTAATCTGATTTTGCTATTAGTGCCGTACATTTACTTGATTTTATTCTCCATCAGGGAGATCTTCACCAATACCTCAAGGAAAAAGGTGGCCTTAGTCCATCAACAGCTGTTAACTTTGCATTGGACATAGCGAGGTAATTGAGGCGACATTAGATATATAATCAGGAAACCTAAAATATTTGAATTGTTGTTAGGCTTTACCTAATATAAGTCGGGCCAAGAATGTATTTTTTTCCAGCTATTTGAGAACTTGTTCGAATATGAAGTTTTGTTCTTCAAATTAGCTCCATTACGTTTTTTCTTTTTTTGCAGAGGAATGACCTGCCTGCACAATGAGCCCAATGTAATCATTCACCGAGACCTCAAACCGAGGTAAGTTCAGTTGCATAAGATCCCCCCCTCCTGGAAACATAGATTGGCTTCTGTTTCTCACTTTGATCGTTGCATTGTAATCTGAACTCGTTATACACAAAAATGAAATTCTCAGCATAACACTTACGGATTGCCAACCATTTTTCAGGAACGTTCTTCTGGTTAATTCTAGTGCGGACCACTTGAAAGTTGGAGACTTTGGACTTAGCAAGCTCATCAAAGTTCAAAATTCCCATGATGTGTACAAAATGACCGGGGAAACCGGAAGCTGTAAGCATCTTTCGCTGATAAAATACTCAAACAAAAACCAAAGTTTGACACTCTTGCTTACTTTGATTACCTGTCCTCTTTTCCATGTCGCGGTTAAAAAAAAGACCGGTATATGGCTCCTGAAGTATTCAAGCACAGGAAATACGACAAGAAAGTCGACGTCTTCTCCTTTGCAATGATACTTTATGAGGTAAAAACTTCAACTTTAAAAGGGACCCTGCAACAAAGGAGACTGAAGCTTGAAGATCTTACAATTTCTCCTTCTACGTCTAATTCCATTGCCAAATTTGAGCAGATGCTTGAAGGAGAACCGCCATTAGCGAACCACGAGCCTTATGAAGCGGCCAAACACGTAGCAGATGGACACAGGCCTACGTTCCGATCCAAGGGATTCACTCCCGACCTGAGAGAGTAAGCGAAAATTCCCCGAGATTTACCATTCCCTACCTACCGACTGAGGTCTCTTTGTACTAAACATCCATCCATCCATCCGTTGTGTAAATTTTGAAGGTTGATAGTGAGGTGTTGGGACGCGGATGTGAACGTGAGGCCGTCATTCCTGGAGATACTGAAGAGGCTCGAGAAGATAAAGGAAACTCTACCATCAGATCATCACTGGGGCTTATTCACCTCTTAACACTCTCCCTTCCCACCAAAACCACGTATGGTTTGTCTCTTTGTTTGTTTAATGCCAATCTGAATTATTACTACCCTCATTTTGTTTGCCACTGATACCTTTGTAATGTAATGAAGATTCATAGATGGATGGGTTTATATTTCTCTGAGTTGGTTGTAATATGGGTTTGGACTAAGGGTGGACGTTTCGATATTCGATTCGGGTTGAAAATGATTCGGTTTTACAAAAATAGGTATCAATCACTTATTATATTATATTCGATTCGGTTCTGTTCGATTTCGTTCTTTATTTTTAAAAAATTAGATCCTAAAAATATTTCGGTTTTTTTAGTTTTTTTAAATTTTGATTCGGTTCGATTTCAAAATTTATTTATTTTTTCTAAAATTAATATATTCATAAATTTTGAACAGTTTGGATCCAGAAAAATACAGTATTTTTTAGTTCGGTACGGTTCTTCAGAACCGATCTGAAACACTCAGTCCTAGTTTGGACAACCTCGGTGAGTTCAGGTATTGTTCATGTTTTGTTTTGGCGGAAAGAATGAATAATGGGGGCAGAATTATATTTCACAATTGCAAATCGAAGATAAACGAATTATTACCCACTTCGAATCTCCTTCCCAAATGTCAAAATGTCACGAAAAGAATTGTGTACAAGAGGAGGGCTCATTCCACGGTTTCAGGTAGAGGTTTTTTCACTAATTCCATTGCTTAGATGACCTTCTTCTTCTCGAAGAAAGTCTTCAAGTGCCATAGTTGCAGACCCGCCACAGACAAGCAAACCACCAACGACAAGAAACTCAGCCATGCCATCTTCGCGTTTGTGCCTATGTTCAGCTCCTGCATTTCATATTCCCTGCACCAAAAAAAAAACAGCAGAAGAAGAAGATCCATGTTATCTGTCTCTTCATCTCTTCTTCTAGAGTCACTGACTCAAAGAGAGGATTTTCTGTGTTTTTTTTATACCTGTCGCGAAGGTAGAACATGTCGTCGCGGATGGAAGAAACGGTGTCTAACAACCTCTTGACCTCAAACTCCATTGTCTGGGCAATAACATCAAGATCCCCAAACAGTTACCCACACGATTCCCTGGCCTTATTAGTCACTGATCTTATCTGAAAAGGATCTATCTTTCTAGCCACGACCTCCCGAATTTCAATCAGCTATTGGATTTGGATTAAGGGTAATGATAAATGATCGAGGTTGAGGAGGGACTTACATCGACTTGGCCCTTCTTGGCGACATTGGACCAGTCCTTGGCATGAACACCTGTTCTCCAATCGAAATCGACGGTCATCGTCACCTCCGGCGAGTGATCGACGGCGGAGAAGCACGCCACGTGATCCCCGCCCTCCCCCGCCGAGTACGCGAACTGCCCCGTCTCCACCCCATCCGCCTGGTGGTACGTCGTCTCTTGCGCCGACATCACCTATGCACATACACACACATGCGTATGCATATATTTATACGTACTGACACAAAATCGACGAAATTCGAAATCGAAGTCGGAATTCGATGTGATTGTGGTGTTTTGGGCGTACCTTGACATTGATCTTGTGGGATGGAGGGAGAGGATGACCTTCATTAGGGTTTACGACGCTGTACTTCCCGACGACCATGGCACGGGTCGGAATATCCTCGGCGATGCATTTCATGTCCCCAGATTGCAGGTCGAACCGTAAAGCCCGTGTCGCCGGATATAAAATCATCACGATCAACAGTGCAATCAAGCTCCGACAAGAATCCATGGCGGCGGAGAGAAGATAGAGAGAGAGAGAGCGCTTCTGACAGTATTCAAAGTTTTGGTCATTCTTCGAACAAGGAAGCAAAGATAGTCAACAACGTGATTAGCCACGTGGAACCGTCCCATTCGTGCAGACACGTGGACAAACATTCTGGCCTTTTGACTCACTTACGAAAACATTTGGGCCTAGAAAATAGGCCCAATTGTATTATTGGGTCTAAATTCCAAACAAATTGGGCCCATATATAACGAACCCATATAACATTCTTTCTCCCTTCTTTGACTTCAACCCAACTAGAAACTTCAGAGGCCCATATATAACGAACGGCTGAGATGAAAATATCACCAGAATCAACGGTGATCGTTTAAATATCGGCAAACCTATGAATTTACGTAAATCTAAATTCGAAATATAGAATATGATCGAGAAAATATCCATGCTTCTTCGGGTTTTATTTGTTCTTTAGATAATTACGGCAAGATCCGAATATCTCGAGGTTTTGTTTACACATTTTACCAAATATAGAAAATGGTGTTTACCCAAAAAAAATAATATAGAAAATGGAAACTTTCCACTGAAGGAATGTCTAATAATAGGGCAGGAAGCAAATTGTTGGTACATTGATTGAATTCAGATTTTATTACCTTTTTATTTTTTTAGAAATGTATAAAATATCTTAGATATCTCTTAAAATTAATAATTTTATTTATTGTCATCTTTGGATAGTTTAGGGGTAAAAAAACATCCAAATAATATTTTTATATCGGATTCAAATCTAAAGGTGAGAAATGATATTTATATAATTTTTTGATCTTTTGAAAAATGTAGTTTTTTGAATGTAATTTTTTTTTTGATAAAATTCTTCTATGGATAAACGATGATACATCGAGTGATAGTGCTTAAGCACAATACATTGGGAACACTAAGGAAATAACCTTAATGGAAGCAATCTACTACGTTCAGTAAACCCAAATGAAACAAAACAACAAAAAGATAACTCAGATGTGAGTAAACCATAGTTGCAAGCAAGAGCTTGCGAGTTCTGGATCTTGCGTTCGGATGGAGGCGATGCGTCTTCGGAAGCACGAGTCGATCTCCTTTTTTATGGAAGAAGCATCGGTGAAGAGTTGACGATGCAGTCGGTGATTTCTTTCTTTCCATAGAGTGTAGGCTGTTGTCTGCCATGACATGAGCACCGCCCAATGGTGGTGCTTGCCTAGGCGATGAGTAGAGAGATGGCCAAGCACTTCTGACCATGAGAAACCTGGCAAGGTGATCCCCAATCTATTCATAGTCCACCCGAGGATGATCTTTGAGAAAGAACAAGTAAAGAACAAATGCTCATTCGATTCAGGCTGTACGTTACACAGAAGACAAGAGGGGTCGACCATAAGGCCCCAACTGATGAGACGATCCGTTGTGGGACATCTGTTCAAAGTAATTAGCCAAGAGATAAAAGCATGCTTAGGCACATTTGATTTGTACCAAATAGTTTTGGACCAGGCGCAATGGTTGGTCGGAGTAGAAAAGGTCTTCCAGACTTCTTTGAAAAATGTAGTTGAATAAAAAATACGATGAAGTTTCGAATTATTAAAAAAAATTACTAATTTTATATTATAAAATTTGATTTTAATATCACGCAGAAATTTTGTTGAATGTTCTAAATTTGAATGATATCAAGATCTATATGAGCATTTTAATTCTTAATATCCAAATATTTGGGTTATAGATTTTGAATAATCCACCATCCGAGACTATGGGAACAGTTATTAGGTATTAGGAACAAGTTCAATGATGTTCATTTCATGCTCTCCTTTTTTTTTTCCTGGAAAAAACTCCATTTTCTCCTACCATGAATACACACACCTATATCATGATTTCATCCCATCAACCCACACACTACTAATTATTTTATTTCTCTCTTTTTTAAAAAAAAAAAAAATATTGAAATTACAACCTCATTAACATTGTTAGTGCATGATTAGGGGGAAAAAACAAAAGTAAAGTATCTGGGAATGTGGTAGAAGATGGTGGGTTTGTAGAGAAAATCAAAAGGTGATAATTGTCATTTTCCTTTTTTTTTCCAAAAAAAAAACATATTATTACAAAATATATTCTTTGATTACATCATAGATGTTGTCCTCTTCTGTTCTGTGACTGTGTATTCCCTCTCTTCCAGATAAAATAGTGTAGACTAAATCACATGAAACCTCTTAATAAGTAAATAAATAAACGAATCATTCCGTTTGCTCTGAGTTTTCCTCAAATATGGCAAAAGAGAGAGACAGAGATCGAATATTTGATTCGTAATGTTATAAATTGAATTCATTGTCATGTCATCCGAATTTTTTGATTCGATATGTAATTAATGATGCTTTAATAGCTGGAGAGGGAGAGGGAGGTGCTCTGATCAATTTGTCTGGATTTCAAGTTTCGGAAAAAGTTCAAAACTTTTAGAAATTTTAGATTCTGGAAGATACCCTCTTAGCGACAAGCTGAAACATTCGTTGGAGTTGGAAAAAAGGGGGAGAGATTTCTCGGGAAAGTTTCGTTTTTTTTTTTCTCGGGAAAAAGAAAGGAGGGCCGGTTATAGCAGGCTTTGACGGTTGTCTTTGTTGGCCATTTGTCTTGTAATTTAATTTCCTTCTGTTCTCACCGCTTCTCCCTCGTGATCCCTCGCTCCTCGTTTCTCTTCCCTTTCTCTCTGGTTAATTTTCTTCGAAGCTTCGCCCTATATTTCAGATTTACTGGATCAGTTTCGAAGATTCTAACCTTTGAACGATCCAACGAAGCTGTTTTCGGATCCTCCGATTCGCTTTTGTCGGCAATTTCTTTGTGCATTTGAAGAAATCCAACGGGAATCGATACACGCAGGACCGCGATTTCTAGGTTTCGTTTTGTTTTTGTCTCCCATGAAGAGGCGATGAGGTTCGCCGGAGAGAAATGGAGATTAGATCGGAGAGTAGTAATCACTCGCGGAGCGACAAGGGTACGGCTTCGGCTCCGACAATACCCAAGCCTCGCTTGCAAGTTTGGTTCGTGAGGGTCTGCTTTAGCATTTTGGTATGGACTTGCTTGGTTCAGCTCTTCGCGGCCGGCGAGCTCTGGCATTCTCGGATCTTCACCGGTCTTAGCAATCAGATTTCCAGATTTTCCCGCCCAATCGAGCCGGTCCGATCGCCGCCTCCTCTCCCTCCTGCAAGTAATTTTCTTTTATGGGTTCCCTGATTGATTCGTTGGTGCATTAGGGTTTAGGTTTGTTTTCTATTGACAACGATTTGGAGGTTTTGTTCGCTTATGAGATTGCTTGGCAAATGGGTATCCTTCTGGTGCTCGATGGGTTCGGCGAAAATGTTGTTTTTTGCAGGAAATTATACAAGCAACGGTTTTCTTCGAGTATCCTGTAATGGTGGATTGAATCAAATGCGAGCTGCGGTTCGTCAATCGTTGTGTTGTTCTATCACTCTTTTGCCCGGTTTAGGGTTTCTGAATTTTGACACCTTTGGCTGAGATGTCTGTTCCTTTCAGATTTGTGACATGGTGGCAGTTGCGCGATTATTGAACTTAACTCTTGTTGTTCCAGAGCTAGATAAGGCATCTTTCTGGGCTGATCCAAGGTGTGTTTATGTTTCTAGGAGATCTTATCTTGATTTACACGATGTTTTAGCTCATGTAGCAATCTCAAGCATCCTAGATTTTGTTCTGCAGTGATTTCGAGGATATTTTCGATGTGAGACATTTCATTGATTCGTTAAGAGATGAAGTTCGGATGGTTAGGAGGCTGCCGAAGCGGTATGGCAGGAAATTTGGATACCGACCATTTGAAATGCCGCCTGTGAGCTGGTCTGATGACAAATATTACTTGCAGCAGGTTTGTGTGAAACCTTTCTTACCCAGAACCGTGTTATTTGGCTGCTCTTCTGATATACCGACTGCTAGTTATGTGTTATGACAACAAACAGCAAGCATTTTCATTTGCTACGGTTCATTGAGTATAAACGTATCTGTTCTTTTTGAATTCTTTGTGTGTTTCTTGTTGTTGACAAGTAAAAGTTTCTTGTTCAGGTCCTACCCCTTTTCAGCAAACATAAAGTTGTGCACTTCAACAGGACGGATGCCCGGTTGGCGAACAATGGTCTTCCCCTTGAGCTCCAGAGGCTCAGGTGCCGGGTGAACTTCCAGGGACTGAAATTCACACCGCGGATTGAGGCATTGGGATCTAAGCTGGTCAGCGTTCTCCAACAAAGGGGACCATTTGTAGCTTTGCATCTGAGATACGAGATGGACATGTTGGCTTTCTCGGGCTGCACTCATGGCTGCACTGAGGAAGAGGCTGAAGAACTAAAAAAAATGAGGTTTTTCCTTTTTCTTTTTCTCTTGCAAAAGATCTTAATGTTCTCTTTAGTATTTTCTGTTTTGAAATTCATGGCTTGATTTCTGTGTTCTTTCTAGGTATGCATATCCATGGTGGAGAGAAAAAGAGATAGTTTCAGAGGAGAGGAGAGCGCAAGGGCTGTGTCCTTTGACTCCAGAGGAAGCAGCTTTGGCTCTCAAAGCATTGGGTTTCCAAAAGGATATCCAAATCTACATTGCAGCTGGCGAAATTTACGGGAGTGAGAGGAGATTGGCCGTTCTAAGGGAAGCATTTCCGAGAATTGTAAAGTCTTATCACCTCCTATTTTCTCTCACTAAGCTAAAATCAGCAGATTGGTCTGATGAATCTGGTGATCGTCTGTGGGTTTCAGGTGAAAAAGGAAATGCTTTTAGGGCCAGCAGAGTTGCAACAGTTTCAGAACCATTCATCCCAAATGGCCGCCCTGGATTTCATTGTATCGGTGGCTAGTAATACGTTTATTCCAACGTACTATGGGAACATGGCAAAACTCGTGGAAGGTCATCGAAGGTTGGTAATTCCAACAAGTCAATCAGAACTGTTCTTACTATAAACCCCGAAATGATTTGTAGAGATTAAATGATAGAGAAAACATACTAAACTCTTGGTGGAATTCTTGACATGTATGTATGTATGTATATATATTGTAGATATCTCGGCTTCAAGAAGACGATCCTCCTTGACCGCAAGAGGCTCGTGGGGCTTATAGATTTGCATCAGAACAAGACTCTCTCATGGGATCAGTTTGCAGAAGCTGTAAGGGAAGCCCACGAGGGACGGATGGGAGAACCAACACATCGGAGAGTAATATCCGACAAACCCAAGGAGGAAGACTACTTCTATGCCAACCCTCAAGAATGCCTCTGTGAAGGCACAACTTGCCATGATTTGTTTGGAAGTCAGGCCAATTCCAGTTTGTGACAGTGAAAATCCAGTTTTCTGCATACTAATCGGAGCGTTGCTTCCATAAGAGGAGGCTATATAGCGGTATTGCCAAAACACTAGAGAGGGATCTTCTCTCTGAGTTTTTTTTTTCTTTCTTTGTTCATAAATTTCTTCAGTTTTCCTTGGTCTTGATTATCATTTCCTACATAAGTTAAATAGATGTAACCCAAGAAAGAGGCTGTCTTTCAACAATGGCCTAAGTAACAGATTGTAACAGGTATCAGCTATTTTCCTGTCAAGCTTGATACATCTCTCTACTAGTTCCTATGGGTTTCGGGCTAAGAAAACTGGTGAAGATTTTTCCTTTGTTGCCTTGAATTTGCCTCTGCAGAAAAAAAAAAGGCTCACACCATCTCTGGAAAGTGATCTTAAGCTCTCACTTGGTTTCCCAGAAGATGATTTCGCCTTGCTCTCCAACCAAGCCAAGATCTTTGAGCCTTCTTTCCTGGTAGTACTCCAACACATCAAGTTCAAGCTCTCTCTCTTTGAAGATGTCGTCAATCTGCTGAAGCACCCTCTTCTCACCAGCTCTTATCTTGATGGCTATTTCCATCCTCGGGCTAAGCTTTCCTTCTTCCAGCAACTTCTCGTCCTGTCAAAGACCGGTAAAGCAATCAGTGGTAAGTTGCTGCAAAGGCCTTACATTTGGGAGCTATGATACATACCTCTTCAATGGAGGTACCATAGCCCGAAAGAGCCAGTTTGCAGGCATCTCTGACCACCCGGCATATAAGTTCCTCGTTGGCACGGCTTACAGGCAAATCAAGATGGCCCCAGATGGCGTTTCTGAAGATAGATTCTAATAGGAAGGCATCTGCACCTCCAAGGGCCACAAGCCGTAGGTACTGAAGCATACCAGCAGGGAGAGTCTGGCCCTCTACTATGTCAAAGTAGGCAGTCTCGGCCACCCCATTGGTCTCAGCTATGTCCAACTTATCTCCGAAAAAGGGGTCTGATTCAGGTATTTCCAGAGTTAATGTGTATGAATTGCGGTTAGGGTTTGGTTCCACAAAGCCATAGTCTAGAGCAAGTTCTGCATTGCTTTTGTTCAGATCATACTGAATGAACACCTGTGGAAAATCACCAGAGAGCCTAAGAAAGATGCTCTTCCGTGTGAAAGGTATGAGTAAGTTTGTAGTGTTTGAAGCTTTACCTGCTCACCTGCTTTAACAGAAACTGGGGCTCTCAATGAAAACAAGAGATCCCTTGAGAACAGACCAGCTCCTTTGATCTCATATGCATAATCTTCCGAGGTTATTGCCACACTATGGTTTACCTGTTCAAAAACCAAACCCCATTGTGAGTATTCCACTCTGAACCAAGCAAGCATTGTGGATATCAACAGAAGAGTCTCTGTTGAATCTTGAACTAAGACATGAAACTCATCAGGGTTTCTTTTTTCTTACAAAAGCCAAGGTCTGAAAGTTGTGATTAGGGGCTTACCAGATCTGCGAGAGGGATCAAGACAAGATTTTGGCCACGGAGACGAGAGAAAGCTCTTGATCTGAGAATCCCGAATGCCCAGATGAAGTCATTTAGTGCTATGCGGGATGGGAAGAGATGCTGGTTAGGAAGTAATATCTCCTCTTCCAGTTTCGTGAATTCGTTTTCAAGGTAATCTTTCACGCCCAATGTGGTGCTCAGCAACTGAGTCCCTGATCCAAAACCGACAACAATCATGGGACCATTCTCCATCTGAGAAACATGGTTCTTCTTACAGAGACGGTCTCTATGGATCAACAGAGCAGAGGGAAAAGGGTAAAACACAAACCTTGGAGCTCAGCTAGCTCCTCCTCTGACCTGTACTGGAGACATCCATGGCGAGAAGACAAAATTAATTGACAGAGAAATAAAAAAATTTCAGACCCTGTGGAAAACAACAATCATCATAACAAGGCAAACCCACCAGAAGACAGCAGAATCAGTGGATTCAGGAAGAACATCCATGTAACCCCGCCATGGAGAATCTTCACGAAGCTTCTCTCTGATCAAGAACAGAGCCACTGAAACCCACGGTTTCAGTCCGCCGCATACGGGTCCAATCTCGGAGGCTGCAACGGTGTCTGGGTTTATCCAGAACCGATTTGGGATCTCCAAAACGACCTCGTTTCGTCCGATGTCGCGCCCAGCTACAAGGCCCAGACCCTCAGGGACCATGCCGGGTTCCACCGCCGTTTTCCCCGAGATGACGCCTTGGTCTCCGAGCCATTTCCAAAATGTCCGTACATTTTCCGGCAACTCTGGGTTTGGAGCTGCGGCGACGACGGTGAACTTCGTGCGTGGTTTTCTGGGGCGGGAAAAAATAACGGAGGAGGGTGGGGACTGTCGCATCGACGGCAAGCGGAGGAGCGCCATGGCGGCGGATGCGGCGGTGGCCATGGTGGTTTTCCGGTTGGCGGGAATTATCAGCCAGATAGATAAAGAGTCTTCGATCCGGCACCTGTGGTCTGTATCACAAACACAAGCCAGAAGACAAAAATCCAAATTTAATTTTTTTTTAAAATAAAACTGGAAAAATATATGGGCCTAGATGAGGCGAAGCAAAGCCTGAAATAGGCCCAAACCCAGAATAATGGGCCCTTTAAGGATCCGATATTCAGGAGTTGTCCAAAGATCGGTTACTCATATCAATAACAAAAATCAATTTTTTATCAATAAAATCAAAATCAAATTCGGACCAAAATAGAATGAAATCAATTTATTATAAAAATCGAACGATAAGTCATTGACAGCCAATACAGAAGGCAGAAAAAGAAAGATGCAGCAATTAGTGGAAAGGCGCCATCTTTATTTTGGCATAATCAACAAATTGAGTCGGATAAACCCTAGAACAAACGTTCATGGGGCGTTAAGAAAGTTGTGAACTTTAATCACTCTGAGCCATAAACAGAGTAGAAAAATGCAGCAACCAGATGAAGTTCCCTAAAGGGTACCATTATTTTTTCTCCATCAACTTCCTAATCATGAGAGAGAGAGAGAGAGAGAGAGAGAGAGAGAGAGAGAGAGAGGTCGGAGTTGGTTGACGGCCGGAAAATGACAGCCTCTAAGGAATCTCGATCATTGAGAATAATTGCCATTATTCTCAGCTTTGTTTATACCCATGACAACAGGCATGTTCTTGGGTAGGTCAGTGAACTGGGGGCAAGTGTGTGTGTATATGAGTTTCTGGTCAATTGTTAAAAAATATATATATATAATGAGACAAAGTAGGAGCCACGTCGGAGTTCGTGGATGGTCAGAAAGCGACAATCTCTCTCGCTCTCTCTAAACAGAAACAACTCTAGAAACAGAGTTAAAGTCAGAAGATCAGATTCTCCGGCAACTTGTGCACCGTTGACCGGCCAAAACTTCCGGCGAAGTTTCTCAGATCACACTGTACAATGAATCTCTGGAGATCCTTTGCCCCCTGTCTGATCATTTTCTCGACAATTCTACTTGCATTCTCTATGATCTTCCACGGCCAGCCTTGTGATCTTCATCGGTTTATTGGTACCACCACCGCTAGAATCCACACCGGCCGAGTTTCCCCTAACGCAACCGCATCCGGTAGGCATTTTTCTCTCGAGACGTTAAAGCTTGAATTCACCAACCCTGCTCTGATGATTTCTCTTTCGGGTTTTCAGGTTCAAAAGATTCCGATACATTGCTTGGAGGGCTTCTTGCTGCAGGTTTCGATCAAGGTTCTTGCCACAGTAGGTACCAGTCTATGCTGTATCGGAAACCTTCGCCTTACAAGCCTTCTCAGTATCTCGTCTCTAAACTTAGAAACTACGAAATGCTTCACAAGAAATGCGGCCCGGCTACTGAAGCTTACAGAAGAACTCTTGAGCAACTTAATCAAGAACATGTTAATGTCAGTGGCTATGGCGAATGCAAATATGCTGTGTGGGTACCGCTTGCTGGGCTCGGAAACAGGATACTCTCTCTAGCTTCTGTCTTTCTCTACGCTCTCTTGACAGATAGAGTCTTGCTCGTTGAACGAGGCCCCGATTTGGATGACCTGTTCTGTGAACCGTTTCCAGGAACATCGTGGTTACTGCCTTTAGATTTTCCGATGAGGGGTGAATTTCACATGCTTAACCAGCAATCCTCAAATAGTTATGGCAACATGCCGAAGAATCAAACCAGTAATTCCTCAACCGAAGGAGTTCCATCCCAAATGTACCTTCATCTTGTTCATGATTATGGGGATCGTGATAAGATGTTCTTCTGTGAAGGAGACGAAGCTCTCATACAGAGAATCCCTTGGTTGGTAATCAAGTCAGACCAATACTTCATCCCGTCACTCTGGATGATCCCCGGTTTCCAGCATGAACTAACCAAGCTATTCCCGCAGAAAGACACCGTCTTCCACCACTTGGGTCGGTATCTTTTCCACCCGACAGACCAAGTGTGGGGCTTAGTCACGAGGTTTTACCAAACTCACTTATCCACGGCGGAGGAGAGAGTCGGGATTCAAGTCAGAACCTTTGATGGCAAAGGCCCTTTTCAGTATGTGATGGATCAGATCGTAGCCTGCATCCGCAGAGAAGAACTGCTACCTGAAGTGGATACAGAAGGCTCCATGGCAAATATACCGAAAAGAAAAGCCGTTCTGGTCACATCTATGAGTCCATGGTACGCCAAGAACCTAAAGGGTATGTTTCAGGAGCATCAGAGACGGGAAGGGGACGACGTAATAGGAGTTTACCAGCCGAGCCATGAAGAATACCAGCAGACGGGGAAGAAGCTACACGACCAAAAGGCTCTAGCCGAGATGTACCTACTAAGTCTGAGTGATAAACTCGTGACGAGTGGCTGGTCCACGTTCGGGTATGTAGCTCACGGCCTGGCGGGACTAAAGCCATGGATACTGTACAAGCCTAAAAACAAGACGACCCCTGACCCGCCATGTGGTCGTGCCATGTCCATGGAGCCTTGTTTCCATTTCCCTCCATTCTACGACTGTAAATCCAAGAGGGGAGCAGACACGGGAAAGATCATACCTTATGTGAGGCATTGTGAAGATTGGAGCATAGGGCTTAGGCTATTCGATGGTATTGGTGAGTCATAAGCTCCTTCTTTATCTCCCCCAGATGATTTTCCTTCACAAGGGGAGAGAGATATATGTATATGAACATTCAACATAGAACCCCAGAATGTATCTGTTCATCATTTCTGGAAAAGAGAGAAAAAAAACTGAAACTTTGAAATAAGGACCTAATTTCATGGCAAGAATCTCCCGTCGAACTCATCAGCAAGAAGCCTTCCCGACTCCCGGAAGTTCATCGTCTGGTTTTGTCGGAAGCCGTTTTACCTGAGGCGTAGAGGAGGAGAATTTAGGGGGCTGTGGATCTGACAATTTGGTTAATAATGGAATTATAAAAATCATATAATATAATCTCACGGAATCAAAAATTTATATCCCGTTAAACTTACCGAATTTATAAAATGGTTAAAAAAAATTAGGGGTGTAAAATGGGCGGAACGGGCCGGGTTCGGGCGGGTTCAATTCGGGTCTACAATTTTTCGGATCGGGTCGGTTCATCTATTTATTTTTCGAGTCTAGAATCGATGGCGCGGAACCCTACTCTATAGGGCTTCGGACGAGTTCAGGCCGGGCTTCAGGCTTTTCATTAAATAAAATATTTTTTTTTATAATAATAATAATAATAATAATAATAATAATAATAATAATAATAATAATAATAATAATAATAATAATAATAATAATAATAATAATAATAATAATAATAATAATAATAATAATAATAATAATAATAATAATAATAATAATAATAATAATAATAATAATAATAATAATAATAATAATAATAATAATAATAATAATGTGAAACATTCAACAAAAATATTTAAAAAACCGATAACAACAAAGCCATTTAATTCACAAATAAAAATAAAATTGAAAAAAATATATAAATTGTTCAATTCTCCAACATCACATCCTGCAATTACAAACTTTTAAACGTGATAAAAAAATAACAAACATAATATAAAAAGAAATTCTATGCTGTAATTAATTTGAAACCTATAGAAAAAAAAATCAATATATTTATATACAAACAAAGGTTTAAAAATATATATATTTGAAAATTTCTACCCTTTCAAAAATATAAACTTATATATATATGATGTAATATGGTTAAGAAATTCAAAACTCCCATCACTTTAAAAAGTTTAATTAGAACCAAGATATAAAAGTTTATCATTTGGTTCAAATATATATATATATATATATATTTAGACACATATATTTATAAGTATAGAAAGGTAAAACTTTGGTTTAGAAAAGAGGGTTAGAAAAAAAAAGGGCCTCAAGCCCGGCCCGAAATCCGACTGGTCCGGTTCGATCGGTCTGCAGCTCATTTGGTCCGAGGCCCGAAAGTCCGAAGTTTAATGAGCCTACATTTTCTAGACTAGGGGTGTCAAAAAGCCTGAGACCCGATACCCGGCTCGAATCCGTCCGTAAAATTTACGGGCTCAAACTTTACAAATCAAGACCCGTTCGTTTTTCGGGTCGAGCCAGTCCGGCCCGGAAAATTACGGGCCAAAAGCGGGTTCAGGCCGGGCCAGCCCGACCCGGTCCGTAAATCCGATTAAAATATAAATTATAAATATAAATATATATGTATATAGGTAAATATATGTATACATATATATATTCGCACATATTTAATCATATATATATATATATATATACATTTATTCAATCTTTTGAATATATGTATATATATTTATAATGTATATAATTGTATAAAAAATATACAAATATTATATAATATAGAAAGCTCTAAAAAACTAAAAACTTATTTAATACTAAATAATTTAGGATATAATATTTTCATAAATGATATAATCCAAATTATAATACTATTAGTTTCAAATAATTATATATTCCAAATGAAAAAAGCCCGGCCCGAAATCCGACTGGTCCGGTTCGATCGGTCTGCAGCTCATTTGGTCCGAGGCCCGAAAGTCCGAAGTTTAATGAGCCTACATTTTCTAGACTAGGGGTGTCAAAAAGCCTGAGACCCGATACCCGGCTCGAATCCGTCCGTAAAATTTACGGGCTCAAACTTTACAAATCAAGACCCGTTCGTTTTTCGGGTCGAGCCAGTCCGGCCCGGAAAATTACGGGCCAAAAGCGGGTTCAGGCCGGGCCAGCCCGACCCGGTCCGTAAATCCGATTAAAATATAAATTATAAATATAAATATATATGTATATAGGTAAATATATGTATACATATATATATTCGCACATATTTAATCATATATATATATATATATATACATTTATTCAATCTTTTGAATATATGTATATATATTTATAATGTATATAATTGTATAAAAAATATACAAATATTATATAATATAGAAAGCTCTAAAAAACTAAAAACTTATTTAATACTAAATAATTTAGGATATAATATTTTCATAAATGATATAATCCAAATTATAATACTATTAGTTTCAAATAATTATATATTCCAAATGAAAAATATAATAATTTATCATTTTTAAAAATTTATTACCATATAAAATTAAAAAAAAATTAATTTTAATTTATATTAGATCAAAATATATAATTTCGTAATCTATTTTTTTATCTTTTTATTATCACAAAATGTATTAAAATTTTTTGTATTTTAATTATTTTAATTTGTTTATATTTTTTTAAAAAAATTTCAAGCCTGAAACCCGGCCCGAACCTGAAAAAAACTTATAGGGTCGGGCTCCGGGCCGAAGATTTTAGGCCGTTGGTTTTTCGGACCGGTCCGGCCCGGCCCGTAAATATTCGGGTTTGTGTCGGGCTCGGGCCGGGCCGGCCCGACCCGATCATTTTGACACCCCTATTCTAGACCCATGTCCTTATAATTTTCGGACGGGCTCGGACCGGGTTTTGGATTCTGGACTTAACTGACATCCCTAAAAAAAATTGACAAATTTATTCCCAACGAATGATTATAAATTTATAATTTCATAAAATTGAAATAAAAAAACCCAGATACAATCTAACCGAATTTGAACCGAAATGCGAGATATCCCTAATTTCAGTAGAAGTCAAACCGAACGTGCTAATCACGTGGTGCTTGAGGAATGAGGACTTAAACGACGACGTTTTTCGGTTTCCGGTTCATGGTGTTCGACCATACTGGCGGCAAAATCCAAACGCCGGAGGATTTTGCAGTACAACCGATTAGGGTTTTTTGAATTTCCAGCGAAAAGGAGCTCTTTTTGGTTTCGAATGCGAACTCGGCTCGGCTGAAGAGTGAAAATGGAGGACTTGGTTTCATCTGAGTGTGATTTAGGGATTTTAGAATCTCTGTCGGACGATGCTATCCAAGAAATCACGGAAAGCTTCGACGGTTTCTGCGCCGCCGTGCAGTCACTCATTTCTGGCGCTGGCGATGGAAACACGTCTGTTGGGTCGGAGCTCGAGTCTCACGTGCACCGACTCTGTAAGCACGGGCTCGATTCTCTTGTTCGTGACCACTTCCTTAGATCACTAGAGGTAGAATTTCTTCTTTTCGTATCGGACCCTGAAATTGTTGAAATTTTCTTTTTCTTTCTCATATTTTCAGTTAAATTTTGAATCTTTTAGCTGCCCATTTGCTCGGGCTGTTCGACAGCGTAGTTTAGTGTGCAGCAGTTGTGATAGTTGGAGTGTGTACTCTCTTTTTGTCTAAAATGGGAATCATCTACTCGTTTCAGATAGCTTTCGAGAAGGAAAGTGTATCTAAATTTTGGCGTCATTTAGATGCATACGAGAAGAAGAAACCTCTTGTAAGCAAAATTCATTGATGATCTGTTTTCATTTCTAGTTCATACTTGGGTTTGATGTAGTCTTCTTGTTTCATGACTGGAGGTGGGATGCTGAAAATTTTATGTGCAGATCTATGGTGATGAGATTCAGGAAGTGTTATGCAAGGCTTTGGATGAGTTATCTATGGAGAAGCAGTATCAGGAGAAGTGCTTGTCCATGGTGGTCGATGCTCTGCAGTCATTCAAGGATCAGTCGTCCAAGATGAGACAGAAGGCAAATGCAGAAAAAGTTAATCTTTTTTCCATGTTCCAATTGATGGTGTCTTCAGTTCTTATGGCTAGTCTTCCTCAGCATTTTCCTGGTACACCCCATCTTAGATGGCTCGCACTTTTTGGGTTTCCATTGTGGTACTCTTATGATATGGAACTGTTAAAAGTTGGATCAGACAACCTTAAGCCAGTGTCCTGTTCTCATGCTATGCTCATTTCATTTTATCTTTCTGAATTGCTTGCTGAAGAGACTGATTTATATCCCTGACTTGTTTTAACCATATGTTTAATTACTACTCTTCTTCTCTGTCTTTAAAATGCTCTTAGAAATACTCCACTGGTATTTTAAGGAAAAGCTGGAGGAGCTAAGTGCAATCATGGATGTAGAGGGTATGGAGGAAATCGAAGAACAAGAGAGTGATTGCATGGATTTGGATGAAAAGTTGAGATGTAAAAATGGAGAGATGGATATTGATCAGTGTGATCCCCAAGGAAAATACTCTGGACATGACAAGTTGGTGAAGAACATCGGGAAGGTGGTCCGTGACCTTAGAAGTGTTGGATTTACATCTATGGCTGAAAATGCTTATGCTTCTTCTATCTTTTTGCTTCTCAAGGTATCTTCTGATATGTCCAGAGATCATAAAGATTTAAACTTTCAAATATATCCCCACAAGTTATACGGCATTGGTATATATTCAGCTTATCTCATGATTTTACACTTCAGGCCAAAGTTCATGATCTTGCCGGGGACGATTACAGGACTTCTGTTTTGGAGTCAATAAAAGAATGGATACAGGTGGTTTATACTCATTAGTTTCTCTTCTTTTTTTTTTTTGCACCGTTAGCTTAGTATTGTGTTAACTTGTAGATTCTTGATGCCTGATCTTTTCTTGCAGGCAGTGCCTCTGCAATTCCTCAGTGCACTTCTTTCTTATCTTGGAGACTCTCTTAGTTACAGTACCCAATCTTCTAACATCAAGGCTCCATTGGCTTCATGTCCATCTCCTTGCTTTTCTGGAGTGGAGACTCCTTCAGAAGGACTTGTCAGGTGGAAACTACGGCTGGAATATTTTGCTTATGAGACGCTTCAAGATTTAAGGATAGCAAAACTCTTTGAAATCATTGTTGACTATCCCGAGAGGTATATGTATACTATATATATTATTGTATTTTGTTACCCACAAGTCTTTCGCTCAAAATCGATTATTTTTTTCTCTGTTCTTTTATCTTGCATCTTTGATAGCATGTGACTCTGTTTATTATCCTGCAGTTCTCCTGCTATTGAAGACTTAAAACAGTGTCTTGAATATACAGGACAACATTCTAAGTTAGTGGAATCATTTATTTCTTCACTAAAATACCGTCTGCTTACTGCTGGTGCCTCGACCAATGATATATTGCACCAGTATGTCTCGACTATTAAAGCACTCCGGACAATAGACCCAGCTGGTGTATTTCTGGAAGCAGTGGGTGAGCCAATCAGAGACTATTTACGTGGCCGGAAAGACACGATTAAATGTATCGTTACTATGCTCACGGATGGAAGCGGGGGAAACCCGAGTGGGTCAGGAAACCCGGGGGATAGCCTTCTTGAAGAATTAATGAGGGATGAAGAAAATCAAGAGAATGGTAACTTTGACGATGATTTTCACACCGATGATAAACAAGCTTGGATCAACTCCTCTCGGTATTCTCACTGTTCTATAATCTTTACTCTTGAAATCTATTAACTCGGGTTTTCTTGATAGATACTTGTGTTACAACTCCATCTGCTTTCCACTTGTTTTTTTTTTGTGTCCTTAGTTGGGAACCAGACCCAGTTGAGGCTGATCCTTTAAAAGGCAGCCTGAGTCAAAGGAAGGTGGACATACTTGGAATGCTTGTCGGTATAATTGGATCAAAGGAGCAACTAGTAAATGAATACCGAGTTATGCTAGCAGAAAAGCTTCTGAATAAGACTGATTATGACATCGACACTGAGATACGTACTGTAGAACTCCTCAAGGCAAGTTCTTTGTTTTCTTCCGACAAAACGAGAATTAAAAAAAAAATCTTATCAGAACCATTTACTTTCATCATCTGGGTCGAACGAAATTCTTAACTTTTTTCATCTTTTAATGCCTGCACATGTTATTACATCTGGAACGGTTCTGATTTGTTATAGTTGTTTCTGCCTCACTAGATACATTTTGGAGAAGCAAGTATGCAAAGATGTGAGATTATGTTGAATGACCTGATTGACTCTAAAAGAGTGAACACTAACATTAAAGCCACCATTGCCAAAGCCTCTCCAGCAGGTTTGAATTTCCGATTTTATTTTATAATGCACTTCCCGGTAGCTTTTACTAGTTGTGTCTTGCATCTGTGTAAATACCCTCTCGTCGGCTCTTTCTTAGGTGGTGATGAGTCTGGAGGGAATGAGCTATCTCTTGATATTCTTAATTCAACAATAATCTCTACAAACTTCTGGCCGCCAATTCAGGTAGTCAAACTTTTTTTCTCCTCTATTAATTTTTCTTTTTCATCTTGCTACCAATCACATATTCTTCCCTTTTTCTTTTGATTGTCATCGGGTGTGATACTCACACATACACATATAGTACCGTTATATATACATATATATATGTGTTGTGTGGTTTTCGCTGAATTTGAATGAACTTTCAAGGATGAGCCACTGGAGCTGCCGAGCCCGATAGACCAGCTGCTATCGGATTATTCCAACAGATATCATGAAATCAAGACCCCTCGTAAACTACTTTGGAAGAAAAATCTTGGCACTGTCAAGGTAGACACTTTCAACTCATTTCAGTCTCATATTATATCTGGTTAAATACCCTCTGGTTTTTCAAGTCTGGTAAGCCATGGAAAGTGATTAAAATTCATCTATAGCATGATTGAGCTTCTTTGACATGGTGGGAAATGCCATTTCAGTTGGAGTTGGAATTTGAGGATAGAGCCATGCAGTTTACAGTTTCCCCCATACACGCAGCAATTATTATGCAATTCCAAGATAGGAAAAGGTAAAAAAAAATCCAGAGGGACGGGTTTTGATATTTTACTATATGGTTTTTTTATCCAATTGTTGGTGAAAACATGATGATCTTCATGCTTTATACTTGCTTCAGTTGGACCTCGAAAGATCTTGCCTCAGCGGTCGGGGTACCGATGGACACATTGACCCGGAGAATAAACTTTTGGATAAGCAAGGTATAACTGTAATTCCTAACCATTTGTCTACACTATATGTCAAATATATTTGGGTATATCGGTGATCAAAATAACAGGATGATGATGTTTTACTTGTGTTAGGGAGTGGTGATGGAATCTCAAGGAACAGAGTCGAATGGAAACGTGTTCACACTTGTGGAAGCCATAACTGATGCTGGGAAGAATGATGAGGAGCTTGCAGGCGATGAAGACGGTGAACGATCTGTCGCCTCTGTGGAGGACCAACTTCGTAAGGAGATGACGATATACGAGGTATTTAAGATGAGAAAAAAAAAGGGAGAAGCTTTCGCATCTGTATTGTTTGGATCCAGGTGTAAGCTTAACCCTCTTTTGTCGAATGCAGAAATTCATAATGGGGATGCTGACGAATTTCGGAAGCATGGCGTTAGAACGAATGCATAACACACTTAAGGTTACTCCAAATTTTCCCGATTAACCTCCGCTCTCGTTTTGTGTGGTCGGGGCTTTTGAGAATTGGACATTGAGTCGTTGATATGATGATGATGATGATGATGATGATGTGTTTACAGATGTTCTGTGTAGCTGATCCTTCGTATGACAAGTCGCTGCAACAGCTTCAGAGCTTCCTGTCTGGTTTGGTTGCTGAAGAGAAACTCGAGTTCAGAGACGGAATGTATTTTCTCAAGAAATAAAACTCTAATGTAATAAACCCTCTGTTCCTCACCATTTCCTCACACTAACAGTTGTATCACTATGCAAAAGGGTGGCAAAATATTCAATCTTTTTTGGTGAAATCGATAGACGATATCGTGGCTTTTGTGTTGGCCTGATACAGTCCAAAACCATATATACCCATACGTGTATATGGATTGGTATATATATATATATATATACATACATATATATAAACCAGAGACTGGGTCTAGTGTAGAGTAGATTTGGTTATTAGAGAGAGATACCAATAACTGACTGTAAGTATATATAAAGTAGCAGTGTAACTAACTAGTGACGAGAGAGGGAAGTAGCGGAAGTGATGATAATAAGAATGAACAGAAGGAAAGCGGAGAAGGAACCGATGAGGGAACCAGAAATGCGTTGGCAGAAGGCATTGAACTGAGGGCAGATGGGCGGCCAGTTCGCGCTCTTGTTCCCTTCGTGAGCTAAGTACACAGTCGCTGTTGCCGCCGATGCTCCTGCACTCACGAGTCCCATCATCCCCTGCAAACAAAAAAGGTATATACGTACATACGTATATGCTTTTATACTAATCTATCCATCTTTATAAATATGTAAATACCGTATCGAAGACGAGCAAGATGAACCTGGAGGTTTTGGATTTGGTGCGGATAATATGGTAGATACTGACAGGAAGAGAGAGCACCAAATATGCACCAGCTATCGAGTTTGCCACCACGAAAAACCTGTCCACAAATCCCCCAAAAAAAAAAACAACACAAGACCGATTGTCAGATGGATTGTGACCAGTTAGTTAGTTATTCGATGCACAGAGTAAAGGATTGTTTTGGCTTTACGTGAGGGTGGGAAGGTCGGTGTATTTAGCCTTGAGGAGGACAAACTGTGCTAACGACGGGACTGATTCTTGGGTCGTTCCCATTGCGAGCGCACTCCCAATGGTTCCAAACACGGCAATGAACCTCAGACCGAATTCTAGAATGGATATCCCTTTGTTTATGACTAGTCTCGTTTGCAGAGTTACAGTCTTGCTGGATGTGGAAGAAGACTCGCCAGCCTCGAGCTGTTTTTCTTCGTTCATTCTCGTTGTTTTCTTCTCAGTTCTCGAACTGGGAGAGGACGTTACATTAGGACCTGCATTTATAGAAGAAACCTGAAAACAAGATACACCTTCGAGGTGGTCAAGACACTTAATGAGTTGAACTCAGGAAAGAAGGGATGAGTCTCTTACGGAAGCGATGTCAGCAAATTTCGGAAAGCATGTAATGTTAAGCATATGAAGACGGAGAATTTAGGTGATGCCACGTGTCGGTGAGCCATTGGTCTGCTGAGTGCAGGCAGTGAGCAAAGCTTCTGTAATCTTGTGTTTATCCTTCCTCTATCTCTCTCTACCTACTCTGATTTGTAAAAGTCCAACAACTTAAAACAAACGAAAACATCACATTTGGCAATATATGCACGTCCGTTATATGTACGAGTATTTAACATATTGGAATTTGAGTTGGAGCTTTAAACACCCAAATGCGTCCCTCGTTCATAAAATATTGGATTTCCACAAAACAAGTGATCACTGGAATGTTCAAATCATCCAGTAAGCAATTATGTCCATGCCTTGACAGTTGATATTATCAATATATATATATATATATATATATAACTAGGAAAAAAAAACAAGAAGATTGGGAGTTGGGAACTGATTAAAAAAACATGAGCAAATCTCCAATACAACACCAAGCTCTTCACCAGAACAAAAATCAAGCTTATTCTCGCAGGAGAGACAAAAATTCCAAACTGGTTCAGTAATCAAATGATGTCATCTCCATTATTCCCACCTCTCAATATCAGCAAAGTTAAAACGAAAAAGCGAAAATAGTGGTTAGAACGAAGCTACGAATTTCATCGACAATGTCACAAGCAATTCTCAGGTTGAATCACCACAAATCAAGTACAAAGGTTACCTACTTGATAATTGATTCTGGAATCCATTCTCTTGCTAGCAGCTGAAGAACCTCCCTTTCTTTAAAGAGTAATCCCCGACCTGCCAAGCCTCACTGAAAAGAGAAGAGTCAAAGCCTAGTGGATTCAAGAGAGAAAACGCAAGCTGGTATTTGTCTTTCCTACACAATCCGGCCGAAAAAGCCAGGAGCTCAGGTGCTGTAAAGCTGAAGTGATCACACACTACTAATCAACACCAAAAAACTGATGACACGAGAGTACTAAATAGAGAACTTGCTGAATTAGTAAAAGAGAATGAACAAACAGCAAAACTCTATAACCACGAAGAGGGACATAAAGAACTCCTGAACATTCAAAAAGTACACAAAAGAAAAACAAAAGCCACCCTCGTGAAAGACATGAAAGGTTATCACAACAAAACCAGTATTACGAATTTGGGAAGACACAAACAATAATAGAACGTGAATGCTTGAGAGGTAGGTTTGGTTGTTGCATCATCAGAAACAGAGTACCGAGCAAAGATTGAAAAAGTTCCTGGTTCAAGCTTCTGAAACTTTGATGACCTAATCTTCTTGCATCCAAAATGGCCTCAGTGGCAAATATAAGATTGGCTTCCGGACTATGTAACAAGAAGCTGTTTAAAGAAAACAGATGGAGGATAACCCGGGAAAAGTGCGCATCAGTACAGAGCAATTACAATAATGATATACTTCTTGGTAAACTTGGTTAAACATTAAACAAAATTACCTTTGTCATGGTTTACCGCTCTCTTCTCTGGGAATTTGAGTTCTGAAGTTAACATCAAAAAGAGATAATAAGAGATGGAATTAACTGGCCATTAGAGCAATCATTGTACAGATCTGAATCATCATGCAACTGCCTATTGTAGTCCCAAAGTTGTAGAAATTTCAAATTTACAGATGAATCTTGTGGATCAGCATACCAGTTGACTACCGTTTCTGTCACTCGTAGGCGGTTGACTTGAAGGACGGGAGTGAACACGTTTTCCATGCTTGGGCTTATTGAAAGTCTCAGTAGATGGGGAGATGTAAGGAAAGAATGATGGAAGCAAAACAAGTGCCCGATCCATCTCAAACACATTGGCCCTCAGTCGCAAAATTATTTGCGAAAGAGCCTTTACAGCAACATCAACACTTCCGGTTATCTGATCATCAGAAAGAAATGGATTGAATCGCATGGGAACTACTCACGGGAGCATAGATGAAGAGTCCAAAATATTCTCAAATGCTGATTAAGTGTCCCAAAATGCACACGTAAACATACTATTTTACCTGAACCATCTCCTCATCTTCATGTGCAGCCTTTGGTAGGTCTTCCTTTTGACCGATACGAATATTGGCTTTCGTCACGCTCCTCATCTCAGATATAATAGCTCCGCCTTTTCCAATAAGACATCCTATTTGTGAACTCGGTACAAGTAGACGTGTCACGATTGAAGAATCACCGGAATCCTTCCCCACTCTCTCACTGCATCGCAGTTGTAGGTGTAATGCTGCAGTCACTGTTGGAGATTGATCTTCGAAGAACTATACAGCAGATGGTTCAACATTTTCACGTGAAAAGAATAAGAATACATTGTAATTCTACAACTAATCCAAAAAAGATCAACAGAGACATAGAAAATAAGTCATTATGCTTACCTCGTTCGATGCTACGAAAATTAAACAATCTTCTTCATTATTTCCTGACGTATTAACTCTAATGCTCGCACCAGATTCTCTTCTAAGCTGATTTATAAACCCACCACCTTTTCCTATAACACCTCCGATATTTCCAGCCGGACAGATGAAGCAAACAGAAAATTCCCTTGCATAAGCTGCACCTTTATGGGCAGAGTAATTTCTGTGAGAGCTTGTCAGCGCTCCACCCATTACCATTCCCCCGGGTTGATGCATGTTACTTGAAGAAGACAGAAGGGAGAGCTGAAATCGTGACGGATTATCATGAATCCGTGAAGCAACTTGATAAAGGGCATCTCGAACAACCAGCGGCTCTCCAATTATCTGAAAATCAACCAGCATCATATGTGAAAACTCAGAAGCAGTACTATATTGATTATAATTGTTTGCTTGAGAAATTTGTGCTTGTAACTGCACTAGAAGACTTGTTAGTACATCACCTGAAGAAGGTCGTCATGGCTCAAAGCACAAGCAGGCAAGTTATCTTTTATGACACGAATTTGAGCACCGGTTTCACTACGCAAGTTCTCGATCACTTGCCCACCTTTCCCAATAATGCATCCAATCTGATCTGATGGCACAAGCATTCTGACAGTAATCATCTCATTCTCGCCCAGATTGTTGTCCGCATCCAGCTCTTCTGCCACAATCCTCTCATGCAACTTGAAGAGGGCATCGAAAGCAGGTGAGACAAGCTCTCCATCATCACCAAAAGGATTTGTTTCCTCCCTAGAAGAATATATGGTAACAACACGCTCCTCACAACCTGGAAAAGCCTCATCGATCCTCACGTTTGATTTGGTCTCAGACCTTATCTGCTTCACGATCTCACCACCCTTCCCAATTATGCTCCCCACCTTTTTGACGGGGCACAAGTAACGATACACTGTGTCTTCATGACCGATACCTTTCTGATCTGTATCATCATGGAGATTTCTTCTTTTACTTCCCCCATTACCGGTATCGTCAAAATGGAAATTAGACCTCTTACCATGAATGTTCCTTAGGCCAGCCATTATGGTAGTAACAAAGTGAAGCAAAATCTAGAATCCCAAGGCCACATCAACCTGGAGAGAACATGTAAATTGCAAGTCAAACCTTGATACTCCAACAGCTGTATATACTAAAAGTGCCTAATCAAACAAACCTTCTCCGCGAAAAAAACTTCTAATCTCACACCGACAAACACCAAATCTCAAACATAAACAGCTGGATTCCTACGGTCAACCATGTAAACATCACATAAAACCTTCTGAGAAGAAACTGCATTAACCCTAAATCTCCCCCAACGAACATCAATACGAAAACTCAGCACGAAATCATCGACAAATCACGCAACCGATCGATCAAAACAATCCACAAACCGAACAACAAACAGTTAGACTTCTAAAATTTAAACTACAGAAACTGGATTCCACAACATTTTCCGAAGGGAAAATCGAAGCAGGGAAACTAACCGGAGAATTCGCCGCCGATGATCGAGATTTCCTCCGTCCCGTCGTGTAACCGCCTCTCCTTGTGCTTATATGGTGTTTTAGTTTATGAATACAGAGCTTGGGGGTAACACGTATAAATATCCCAACGGTGGTGACAGGTGGACTTGGACTTTTTTTTTTTTGCTACTTCTCGGATCGTGACGGCACGTCGGGGGATATTCACGGAAATTCCGTACAAATCAGCATCTACGATTATCAATAATCAAACATTAAATAATAAACGTATTCTAGAGAATTGTCTAAAACATGGAAATTGCACAAATTATTTTATAATAATCTGTAAATTGGTTGCATTCCCTAATCACCATTTGACCGATTGATCCATCATACTTGTGATTAATCACCGCCTAAGTATACTTAACTTAATTAATGCAAATTAATGAACACGGAGAGGCACATTCATACAAATGTTTTGTTATTTATTTACTGTCACGGCAGAGTGAGTTTTTTCTGTGTTACTGAAACTGAGAGTACCAAGATGATGATACGATGTTACCTCCCTTCGCCGCCGCCGTTCCTCCGGCCGCCGGGCCGTTACGCCGCCGTGAAGGCTAGATTCTCCGGCAGAGATACGACAGACTCCGGGCTTCTATTCCGGGAGAAGCTTCTCTATCTCCAGGACCTCAACGTGGATCCCCACAAGGCTCTCCGTCTCAACCCTTCCCTCCGCTCCGTCCCTCTCTCCTCCGTCGTCTCCGTCGAGACCGTCCTCTCCTCTTTCGGCCTCTCCCGACCGGCCGTCGGTCGGATTCTCGACATGTTCCCCGACCTCCTGACCTCCGACCCTGAGGTTGTCATCTTGCCGGTCATCCGCTTCCTCGCCGATGAGATCTCCATTTCACGATTCGAGATCCCGAAATCGATCTCCCGGTGTCCTCGCTTGCTCGTATCCTCCGTCGATTTCCAGCTCCGTCCGGCACTAGCGTTCCTCCAGAGCCTAGGGTTCGTCGGGCGCGATGCGATTACCTCGCGGACCACGGTTTTGCTAGTATCCAGTGTGGAACGAACCCTAATTCCCAAACTCGAGTTCATCGAGAGCTTAGGGTTTACACGCGAAGAAGTGGCGAAGATGGCGGTGAGGTCACCGGCGATACTGACTTACAGTGTGCACAACAATCTAGCCCCAAAGGTGAAGTTTTTCATGGAGGAGATGAGCGGTAACGTGGAGGAGATAAAGCGGTTTCCGCAGTACTTCTCGTTTAGCTTAGAGAAGAAGATAAAGCCGCGGCATCGGCTGCTTAAGGAGCACGGAATTCTGATGCCATTGTCGGAGATGTTGAAGGTCAGTGACGGAGAATTCAACACATGGCTTCTAGAAATGCGTCTGAATTCTGTTAAAAGAAGGAGCTTGTAACATGTAAGCTTTTTTTTCTTTTTCTTTCCAGCTCTCTACTTCTGAAGTGTATATTAAGCTTGCAATCTGTCTTGAAACAATGTGGTTGCTTAGTGATAGTGATCCTGAAATGGAAATGGATATGTTTCATGTCCTTTGATGGTGTAATAACACAGATGTGCAGCTTTTTCTTACAAATCAGATTCAAGATGCTTATGCTCCATATGATGTGTGAGTAAAGCTCACCGCTAACATGATATAGTGATACAGATATTGATATATTATGATGTAAGAGTCAATTAGGAACAATCAGAAGTGGCTCTTACCCTCTGGTCCTCTGGTAGAGAGAGTTTTGTTTCAAGAGCATATAGAACTCAGTTGCAGAAGGCCGAGGAGACTGAGCTGGCTATTCTCGTCGTCCCCGACATGGGAGATTGGCGATGTTATGGTATAAAAAGGGAGGCTATTGGACAGCTTTAAACTGCATATTGATAAGCAAATTTACAGCATCCCTAAATATGTGTAGTTTTAAACCAAAAAAAAAATATGTGTAGTTGGAAATGGTGCATGGAGAATGAAAATGGATTTATGGGACATTTTCTGTTTCATAAATTTTTGTAGGTAGCCTGTAAAGTACTTTACTTTGATCATCTATACTAACTTCTGTGCTTCCACCTTAGTTGATCATCTATACATGCATGTTTATTTTGACCTATAATGCTCAGCATCGACGTATATCCAGCTTTCTTTGATTAACCCAAAGATCACAGATAGCTTCAGAGATTTTGGAAAATGGTGTTTGTTTTTTTTTTCCCCCATGTTTTATCATCAAGTTTCAATTTTCAATCATGTTGCTAGTTCTGCTTAGGACTTTGTCTGCTTGTTCTGAGTTTTGACTTCTACCCCTATGGCTAATATCATAAAGGGTCTTATTTTCTTTTACTAGTTTGTTTCATCCACTCATAATTCAGTTGGACCAACAAAAATTGGAAGAGGAAAAGCAGAACCATGACTTTAAGGGACAGATATAATTATACTAAGGATCATTATTACCCAACAAAAAATAGCATTATGATCTCTAACCATGCGCACTTCAGCTCCAAGCTCTTGATTATCCTCTTGCCGACCCGCTTCTGCATCATCCTGTCTACCAGTAACGGCTAAAGGGACCTCACATCATTACCTTTGGTGCATAATCTCTGCCATTAAATCAAACCCTTCCCTTGATTTCTTCAGACATACAGTTCAGGTTTTCAGGTTCTAATCAGACATGTCTCCGGTCCCGTGTCTCTTCATCATCTCCATGCTCATCCATCTGTCTGAAGGTAAAGTAGATATTTTTTACTTTGTCTGAAAGGATTAACCTTTTTGTTGATGAGAACTGTTGTGGGTTTTCAGGAACAATGCAGTTGCCTTACATGACAGAAGACGTGGAAGAAATCTCTGGCAAGTCGTTTGATTATATAGTGATCGGGGGAGGAACCGCTGGATGTCCCTTGGCCGCGACTCTGTCTGAAAATTTCTCTGTTCTGGTCATCGAACGTGGCGGTTCCCCATTCGGTAATCCATTGGTAGAAGACAGGAAATACTTTGGATACTCATTGTTGAAAACCGATGAATACTCGTCCGTCGCCCAAGATTTCACCTCCAGAGATGGAATCACGAATTACAGAGGACGTGTTCTTGGAGGATCCTCTGCCATCAATGGCGGATTCTACAGTAGAGCGAGCGAAGACTTTGTAAAGAAAGCTGGGTGGGACAAGGATTTGGTTCAGGAATCATACCAATGGGTCGAATCCAAAGTTGTCTTCATGCCGGAATTGACTCAGTGGCAATCCGTTGTTCAATTCGGATTTCTCGAAGCCGGGTTTTACCCGTACAATGGGTATAACTTGGAGCACATGCAAGGAACGAAGATCGGGGGAAGCATATACGATCAGTGCGGCAAAAGACACACCTCAGCCGATCTTTTGGCTGCAGGAAAGACTGGTAACATCACAGTTCTTCTAAATGCCACAATGAAGAGCATAATCTTCGACGGTAAACTCCAACAGACACCATGAACTCTCAGAGAATGGTCTGAATCTGCATCTTGTATTAACCCAGAATGTCTTTTCTGTTACCTTGCAGGTAAAGAAAATGAGACCCGAGTAGCTGGAGTAAGGTTTATAAAGAGTGATGGAAGCTCGGACAAGACATACAAGGCTTTCGTCGAGAAACACAAGGGCGAGGTTATACTCTCGGCCGGGGCATTAGGCAGTCCACAGATTCTGCTCCTTAGCGGAATTGGCCCCCAGAAACACCTGAAGAATCTCGACATCAGTGTGAATGTAAACCTCAGCGAAGTTGGGAGGAAAATGTCGGATAATCCAGCGATTTCCCTCCTCGTCGATAGATTCCCGCAGAACAGAACCCTCGAGCCGCCTCAAGTAGCTGCAATAGCAGAAGGGTTCAAGTTCATCCTCGAATCCGAGATCCTCCCGACCAACTTAAGCACGGCGAGAATCTCCATAGCGGCAAAGGTCGCGTTTCCCAAATCCAAAGGGAGACTCAAGCTGGAAAACACGGACCCGAGGAAGAACCCGTCAGTGAAATTCAATTACTTGGAGAGCAAGAAAGACATGGACGCATGCCTAGAGATGGTGCTGCTTCTGCAACACGTGGCGAGGTCAGAAACCGTGACTTACTTCCTGGGGACAGTGTCGCAGGAGAAGGTGATGACAGGGGAGGATGAACTGAGAAGCTTCTGCAAAGAAAATGTCAGAACTTATTACCATTACCATGGCGGTTGCGTGGTGGGATCGGTCGTGGACGAGGATTATAGGGTTTATGGTGTGAAGAATTTGAGGGTAATCGATGGATCGACCTTTGAAGAATCTCCAGGAACAAATCCAATGGCTACTGCTATGATGTTGGGGAGGTACCAAGGAATCAAAATTCTCAGACAAAGAAGACAATGGAAAACAGAAGAACAACCTTAGACATACATACATATATATATATATATATATATATATATATATATATATATAAACTTTGTAAAAACGTTTCTCGAGTGGACCACAAATGAAAGATCATTATGTTCTTGTTCAAAATTGTAACTTTTGATTATTTTGTAGCCAGATTTCAAAATTGCAACTTTCATTGAACTTATGAAGAAATAAATGGAAAGAAAAAACCCAATTTACAAATTTCAATTCTTCCCCTATGCAAAGCATAAAAAAAAAACCTAAAAAAAAAAGCCTGATTTTTTCCTCCCAACTAAACCTCTGTTTCGTTCATAGGCTCTGAATCAGCTTCGGATTCTCCTCCGCTCGCTGTTTCGCTTCTTCTTCCACCGCCATTAATGGCCATTCCGAACATAATATCTACTTCCTCCACCAATTCATCTTCCACGGGCATCTCATATCTACAAAGAGGACAAGTCCCATGAATCCCCAACCACTCTACCACACACTTCGAATGAAACCTGTGCTTACACGGCATCTCCGCCGCCACTTCACCTCCAGACCAGTCCTCCAGGCATATCACACAACTCCCCCCTTCCTCTTCCTTGATCTCGACACGTGGCATCCCCTCCACCGCCGATTTTGACGCCGGCGGTCTCCCCTGTTTTCCCGGCACGCCGCCGTTTAGGAAGGTTTGGGTCCCAGGACCGAACTCGAACAGGATCGCTATGTCTTCATCCAGTTCGATTTGGCGTAACTGAAGCTGGAAAGGCAACGAAATCTCAGACGAATCTCTATCCGACGACATCTCACGAACACCGGCAAGATTAAGAACCAAACTTTCTCGGGAAAAGTGAGAACTTCACGAGATTTCCAGGAAAAGAGTTCAACTTTCTCGGGAAAATCTAAGGAACCTTGAATGGCGATGAAGAAATTTGGAGACAGGAGGAAGAAGCAGAGCCTCTGAGACTTAAATAAAAGGATTTCCTGTAACAATTAGGAAAAGGTCATGGAAAAGGAAACATCTATAACTTTCCTCTTCCAGATGCGTGGATTTCCGTGTTACATTCTATTTTTTTTTCTGTTTCTATCTATTTGTTATTGCTCAACACTTATCCTTTCCAAAAGAAAGATATTACAAGTTTCTCATTAGCAAATAAGAAGTAGATAGAACAAATTCGAATTGAATAATAATCCTAATTCCACATTTCTAATCAAAGCCAAATTAAATAAAAAATAGTATTTTTTTTAGAAAATAAAAATTTGTATCACCGAAAATCACCTTAAGGGAAAGTGTGTCCAACCGAATATGATATGCAGTCTGAATATTTTCAACAAATCTAAAAGTATATATTTTTTTTGTAAAACAAATCACAAATATAATTCACGTGGTATACAATGATTTAACCGATAGATAGATATTCTTCTAATTTAATTCAACGTGTGTTATTATATGGATTCTTCAAGATAAACTCTACATTGTTAGGGGCTAATATGATTTATAATCTAACCAGATACGTCCAAAGGCTGATCCGACCTCATGGTCAAATGTCACATTCCAAAACACGCATTCACAGTTTACATTTTTGTGTTGAACCGCAATCCCACTAGAGACTGGCTTGTGGCTTGGGGAATCTAAGTAAATCCTAATTGTCCATTTTGTGATGAGTATGCGGAATCACGAAACCATCTTCTTTTTGAATGTGATTACACGCGTGCGGTATGGTTGCGAATTTGTCGACGACTTAAGATGTTCCAAGCTCCTTTTCGATGGGATGATGTCTTGTCTTGGTTGAATGCCGGATGGGACAATAGAGCCTCTAGACATATTGCTCTTCTTCCTTGGCAATCTGTGATTTATACCATTTGGGCGGAACGCAACATACGAATCCACTCTTCCATTTACTCGGATGTGGATACTATATTTCAAGTCTACGACAATACACTTCATCGTATAGGAGCCACTTTCCGGGATACCAAGCCGAATCTTGCGTAGGAACTACTACAACGATGGTTTGGGTAACTATGAAATTGGTTTAGATTTTGATTCTTGATATCTCTACTAATTTTGGCATCTTTTTCTTCGGTTTGATAGCATTTTAGATCGAGAAGATATAGGGCACAAAATCTTTTTTGGTTATTTTGGCTTTTTTCGCTTTTGAATAAGCGGAAAAATCTACATGTATAGTTTTGAAAGTTAATGAAATACCAACCTTTGACAAAAAAAAATAAAAAATAGGGAGAACGGTAGGGGTGTCAATCGGGTTCGAGTCCGCACTCGATTTGAGTTTTTCGAGTTCGGATCGATAATATTTTTTTTTCAGATCTAAGTAATCAAATCTGAAAATCCACCCGTATAAACTTCTCACTTAGATGCCGGATGGATCGAACGCTAAATTTATTCTTTACATTTTTTTATTTATTATTATTTTTTTGAAATAAAATTTAGATTATTGAACTGCGTCAAACTCCGACCTGAAAATCTAAAAATTTTTAAACCGAAATATTTAATCCCAAAATCTGCTATTTTTCAGGTTGGATGGAGACAAGTTTTGGGGTATGGACCAAAATTGACACCTTAGAGAACGGTACATTAATTCACAAACTGTTTATTAAAGTAGAGAAAGATACATTACAAAATAATTATTTTTAACAAATATATTTTTTTTATATTAGCCGAAACCCATCGTAACAGTTACATATTATTGTTATAAACAGTCTATGAAGAGTTTCGGTTTATATAAAACTAGATATTTATCCCACGCGAATCGCGCGGACTATAAATACAATTAAATTTTAAATATTTTATTATTAATTATAAAGTTAAATATATTATATATATTGTGTTTTTAAATTTATATTTTATATCTTTAAATGAAAATGATACATAATTTTAAAAATATCGGATATTTTTTTTTTCAAAAAGTGATTGTGAATAACGTTTATATTTATATTTTCGTACGTTATAATATAAAATTAAGAGTTAGATATAAGTGTATTATTTTCTTATAAACTAAGATGTTGTCATCTTTATACTTTTTTTCTTAAAATATTAAACTAAGATTATTTCATATTTACTATATATTATCATAATAATAATAATAATAATAATAATTCAATAATCCATATAAAAATAATCCAGTTCTTAACTTAAACAAATCTGAGTTGGAGTCTCATTTAGTTGAATCTTTCATTTAGTTTGACCTATATTTTATTAAATTTGTTTCTTGTTGTTTTTCTCATCTCAGTTTGATTTATTTGATTCTAAGATCTTCGATTATACGATCAATGAATTAAATTAATTTTTTATTTTTAAAAAATCTATCATAATTTCGTAAACCATCCATGATAGGAATTAAAGTTTCAAATAAAACGATACTTATAAAACTCAGATAGACACTATTGTATACTCATTCCTGATGACTTTTCATTTGGATTATATACTTCAAACCCGATTAGATAAATCTCTGGAAAAATCTTCAAAATAAAAATCTTGTGACTTCTAAGGGATTCTTACTCAATCAAACTGATATTTCACATTACATTACATTAAAACCTTAATAGTTGTTACGATTATTATTAGACCCATTTTAAATTTATAAGAGTAAACGTAAATATTAGTAGAAAATCTATTTATCATATTTTGATGATATTTGTCAAAAATAAAATATTAATAGTCATAGTAAATTTTATGTATTCATTTCATATTTTAAAATTGATATATTTTTTCTGTTAGTATTAGGATATTTTGTAGATTTTTTTCGTTAAGAAAAAAAGATTTTGATTCTACAAATAATAAATAACAAAAAAAACCTATATTATTGATATTACATTAGACTAAAATAACTATTTTGAAAATAATGTTATTTATTTTTAGTGGAATATATTAATTTGTTAATCAACAGGAGAAAAATAAAATGAAATGGATAAATATATTTAGATATTAATATCAATTATAAAGTCGAATAAACTTAATTTTTTAGTCATTTTTTTGAATTTTTTATAAGTTTAAGTTAATATTTAATATGTCAAGATAATATAAATTTTATAGATGTCTATTTCAATAATTCAAATTAATAAATATAAAACTACTCGTATGACTCTTTAATTTTATCGCATTATAGTTTAAGTCATTATATTATTATTTTTTTACAAACTAATATTATATCATATTTGTGTGTGGTATATATATTTTATCACAATAATATTGGTTTAAGAACTCATATAAAATTAATTCACTTCTAATTTTAATATATATAAGTTGAAAACTTGTTTCTACATGTATTTTATTAAATTTACTTTTTATTGTTTTTATCATCCCATTATTTATTTTACATAACCATTCGAGGTTCGTCTTGAACTCTTCGTTTATATGATAAAAGAGTTGACTTAGTTTCTTATACGTGACACATATATTATCGTCTTGTAAACCATCAATTATAAGAGTCAGAATCTCTAATAAAGTGATACTTACCAGATCCATATTCTAGCAGTTCGGTTCGGTTATTTGTTTAATAACCGAATGGTTGAGAAAGTTCAATAACCGTTTGGGTTTGGTTTGTTTCGGTTAATAACCGGAATAATTGCGGTTAACCGAACGATTATTAGAGTTTTTTTTAATATTTTAACTTTTATCTTAATTATTTTTAGTGTTATTCTTTACATTTAACTTTTACCTTCATGCGTTTCTTAATCATATATAGAATTTAATAAGGAAAAAAATCTCACAGATGTAAATATATTTTTTTCAACAATATTTATTTTATATTATACTCAAATTTCAATCATGAAAATAATGGAAATGAACTTTAGTAATTTGAATAAATCATTATAGTTATGTATAATTTAATCCACAAAATCGAATTATGTTATCAACAAAAAAAATACATTGAGAGTAAAATGAACAAAATCATGAATAACATAATAACGGTTCTGACAAAATATTTATACGGGCCTTTTTTTTATCCATATATCTTGTTGGACCTTTTGATAGTTTTTTATTGGCTTTTCCTATATTTTTGGAATTTCGCCTTTTTAGTTATATGGCATTCAAATAAAATAGTTATATGATTGTTTTCTAATTATTGTATATTTTTATTATTTATAACAGGTTCCCTTTTTTCTCCATTTTTATCTAACAAAGCGTGAAAAAAAAGGAAACTTATAATAAAGTTAGCTCAATCTCATTGAAAAAAAACCCAAACATGAAAAAGGAAAATAATATAAGAAAAAGGACACAAATAATAACAGAATACATATTATAAGAAAGGATAATATCAAGATTTCTATTCATTCGACCAAATAACGTGTAGATAGACAAAAGAGTTTAAATCTCACTAATAAACTACAGACTAATATATTTTGATAAAATATCAAAGATCTTTATATATCTCTAATAGATAATAATTTGCCTCACGTCAACTTGTTAAAGTTGAGATCAATCTCATAAGAAACGTTACGGTTCTACTTCTATCTGATTAAACAAACTCAATCATGAAAAAGGAAAATAATATAGGGATAATTAAAATCTGGATTAGGGTTTTCGATGGCTATATATAAGATTTCAGAAGCGACCCACAACCCCGTTTCAAAATTCTCTCGCATTCCAAACCCTGGTTACAGAGAGCCCGCAAGAACAAGCGATGGAACCGATGCTCTGCCTGGTCGGAAAGTTCTTCACCGCCTCATCTCCGCCGTCGATCGAGAAGACCGAGACATCACTCCGTCAACGTTGGGATCCCTCCGGAGACATGACCGTTTCTCCCATCGAGGACGACATCATATTGTTCAACTTCGAGTTAGAAGTCGACATGAAGAGTGTTCTTCGACATACATGGCACGTCGATGGCGTTACCTTGGTGCTCAAGCAGTGGCCTTCTCACCTCTCTTTATCCGACATCGATTTCTCTGTCTCCTGGTTCTCAGTCAAGGTCGAGGGCTTGCCATTGTGCCGTTACACCGACGAAGAATCCCGGAGAATCGGCGAGATTCTCAGCGATAAACCGCTCGGAAAAGTCTACTTGAATTCCTCGAAGCGGGATTTCTACGTTCGGGCAGAGATCGATCTGAAGAAGCCACTCAATCCCGGTTTCTTCCTCGACGACGATTCATTTGTTCAGTTCAAGTACAAGAACCTTGGAAGCTTCTGCAAAAGCTGCGGCATGATAGATCATGGATCATGCGGAGAAATCCCAAAGGAAAGGCCTTTAACTCGCGAGGTTAAGACGCGAGTGTACGGTCCGTGGATGAACGTCGCGTTTTCCCGCGTAGATTTGGCCGTTGAGTTTCCGGAGAAGATAAGCGAGAGAGAAGATGACGAGGAAACTGTTCCGTACGACCAGTTCTTCATCAAGCTCAAAGTCGAAGCCGTTTACGCGAACGAACACAAGTGGGGAGACAAGAAACTGGACCGTTCTCTTCCAGTCACTGATCAGGAATACCGTTTCAGATTCCCGTGTTCTTTTCTCGCGACAGCATTGGAATCCGACGATCAGTCGCAAGCCCTGATGACTTTGGCACGTGAGATCGACGAGAACGTGCCATTGATCGGGTTGAAATTCAATGACAAGATTGAAATCGTCAAGAGATTCGTGGAGTATTCAAAGGAGAACAAGAAGTCTTGGTCGGACCGAAGATGGGTCCCTCTCAGAATCTGCGCCAAGGACAGCATTGGAAGCCGACGATCAGTCGCAAGCCCTGATGACTTTGGCACGTGAGATCGACGAGAACGTGCCATTGATCGGGTTGAAATTCAATGACAAGATTGAAATCGTCAAGAGATTCGTGGAGTATTCAAAGGAGAACAAGAAGTCTTGGTCGGACCGAAGATGGGTCCCTCTCAGAATCTGCGCCAAGAAAACAGTCTGGCTCACGAGCGTGGATTTCCAGACGAAGCTTCAAGAACGCGAGGACGAAGAATTTCACCGGACAATCGAAGCCAAGATTGTAGAGATGATAAGAAGACGAGTCGAGAACAACGAGAATGTACTGTCGGTGCCGTTATGGAAGACTTCCATCCAAGATTTGATGTCCGAAATCGGCGTCAAGGAGACGGAGATTCCGTTCGATTTGGACAAAAGAGCGAAAAGGGCAAGAAGCGAAGCGATCAAACACGGCGTTAGATTCTTCAGCGGTCCGATCCCGGCGGAAGAAACGTCGGTCTGCAGACTGGAGAGAGTGAAGATCCTTGGAGAAGACATGGATGAACTGGAGCCATGCACGATCTGCCAAGAGGGGATGTTTCTTGGGGAGGAAGCAACGAGAATGCCTTGCTCTCATCTCTTTCACAGATCCTGCATCGAAGAATGGCTTCAGAAAGGGAACCAATGCCCTAATTGCCGTTTTCAGTTGCCCTCTCGTACAGAACGCGTTCCTCATCGCGATGCCATCTCTAAGAAATACCAAAGCCTTAAACGTCGTAATCTCTGATTCCAATCTTGATGTATTTTTTTTTTTGTTTAAATTTCTGGTCCAACTCTTGGTTTGGACTTGCCCTTGTATTATGTTACCTTGGTTTTATATATATAAGGAAAAGTTTCATTATATTATATGATTCCTTATACATAACAATATGGTAAAACTTAATATAAAAAAAAACAATATGGTAAATCTTTGTGCTCTTTCGTTTATTTTTTTTGTCTCAAAAACTTAAAACATAGAATGTATTAAATGGTCCAACTACTTCATAAACATGTAAAGAATCTTTAGAGGAAAAAAAATCGAAATCAAATAGAACCGATTAAAAAATAACCGGAAAATCGATTTTTAAAAAAATAAATTGGATTTTTTTACCAATAACAAAATGAATTCAAATCGAAATAAAACCAAATCGAACCAAATTGAATGAAATTGATATAAAAACTGAATAGTCACACTTTTTTTACAATCGAAATATATAACCGAATTGAACCCGAACAAAAACCCAAGATATTATAGTATGAATAAAATTATCATCCAATAATAGAATACAAAAACTATCCTTTTGAGTAAATATACATGTGGGTCATTTATATATTATTTGACATTGGCTTAAATAGTAAGCTTGATCGTCAAATATGACTACCTCCTCTCAAAATAAAAGCTAATCTTAAATATACTTATTCTTGATTTTAAAATAATACTGATAATTTCGTGAAATACAAACTCATTCACATATGGCGGTGGACCATTTTAATTGAAATGATAGAAACATCTTCTGGCCACTTCAATAATATCAAAGCAACCTTATTCTCTCTACACAGTTTTGAGCTCGTCTTTTCTTACCCAACATTTTATTAATTCTTTTACCATAAAGTTAGGGGTGGGCGAACGGTCGGTTACGGATTAATCGGTTGCGGTTATTTCGGGTTCGGTTATTTCGGGTTATTAAAACTCATAACCAAACGGTTAATTAATTTTATTCGGTTCGGTTCGGTTCGATTCGGTTTTGTCTATTTAAAACTATAACCAAATAAAGATTTGGTTCGGTTCGGTTTCGCTTCGGTTATAATATTTAAAAAATCAATTCATTTATAATTAAAAATATTCAAATAAAATATAATATAAAAAATTATCATAATTATTTTAACATATAAAATAATAATGTCTAAATTTATATTTTGATATAAAACTATTAAATAAATAAAGATAGTTTTTTTTCTAATGTTTATATCACACAAACTTTAAAAAAACAATAATAACAATGATAAATACGTTTAAAATATAATAAGACAATGATTAAATCAATAATATAAACATTCATATATGTATATAAATATATATAAATGAAGATATATAAACGGTTCGGTTCGGTTCGGTTCGGGTTCGGTTAATTCGGTTTATAAAAATTTATAAACAAACGGTTAATAATTTTTAATCGGTTCGGTTTGGTTCGGGTTTTAAAAAATCATAATCAAACGGTTATTTAATTTTATTTGGTTCGGTTCGGTTCGGGTATATATCGGTCAGTTCGGTTAATAACCGAAATACCCGAACCGAATGCCCACCCGTACCATAAACCCTTCTTTTTTCCTTTTTGGTTTCTTCCCCCAGCTAATCTTCGTTATTGCTTCTCCCGTCGTGCTTCTACGCCTTGCCTAAGATGGCGAAAGATTTGGTGATTCTTTCTCAGTTTTTCTTCCAGAAGAGTGATTTTCCCTCGCCTGCATCTGCCTCCGAAACAATGACTCGATCAAAAGCGGTCTCCACCTTTTCTATCTCATCATCTGACATCGTCTCTCCGATCAACGGAGATGATGACTCCATTAAGCTTCGATTCGAAGACTGGTCAAATTCTATGTTTAGGTTGTTGTTTCCTGAGTAACACTATCAACAAAACCAAATTACATAAAAAAAAAAACACTACCAGCAAAGTTATAAGCAAATTTTTTACAAAAAAAAAAGTTATAAACAAAATAATGAAAGTTTGGCATGCAAACACTAACCAATTTATAGGCAATTTTTTAAAAATTATATTTAATTGAAAGATAATAATAAATTATCATACTAATGGACTTTGATTAAAATTATTTAAATCTAATTAAAATTAATTGAATCTAACGTGTTTTGGTTACATGAATGTATTTTGATGAATGCAGAAAGAGAATTAGCATATAGAAAATTAATGGAGTATTGTTAAAATCAATAATGACTTTGATTTAATTAAAAAATTTAAATTAATTTAAAAAAATTAAAAATGACATGCGTCATATCCTGATTAAGTAAATTATACTTTTATATAGAAAGATATGATTATTATATATATAATAATGTATTTAGTTATTATAAATAAATAGTTTTAAATAAAAAAATAAAAAGAAGATATACCAATGATCTTTGGTAACATCAATAAAAATATATACAGACACAACAACACAAACTTGACTCCTTGGATTTTGTGACTAATGTATATATAATTAAACCAATTAAAATATGTATTTCTTCTTTTAAATTATATTTGATTCTTGAAAATCACATAATAAAAACCTTTCATATTCTTAACAAAAAGGGATACATGTCACACCATAACTACACAAACTGTACTTTTATATATATAGATAGATTCATTCATAGTGTACTACTACCTATTCAATTTGTATCTATATGTAAATTTGTTTATCGATAGAAAATTTTAAAAACGATAAATTATTGAGTTCTTTTTATATATATATATATATATATATATATATATATATATATATATATATATATAAAATTAAAAAACGATAAATGACTTAATATATATATAAAATTAAAAAACGATAAATGACTTAAAACAATAGTTTAAATTTGGAATTAAAGTAATGTTGATGTTGATGCTTATAATAATCTAGGATTTGCTAGGAATTGTCAACTCTTAATTCAAAAATTCAAAAATTTATTGACCAAATCCATAAGATATTATTATCTCCGGGCGTTATTTCCAAGAAAGTTCTTCAATTTCTTTGGTTAGATCGTTAACATAAGTCTCTCTTTTTTAATTTTATTTACCTTAAGGGGAGAAAAAAAATATAATCTTTTCTTTGTTGGGACGTGACAGAGTTGGTTTTGTTTGTTGCTCATAAGATGTTTGATTAAATCCTTCAGAGAAGATTTCTCCATTGGTGGATTGGATCCGCAGGCGGAATTTTCCGGCTTTCGATGCTTATCGAAGAGCGTTTCGCATGGCTTCTCTGAGTTCTTCTCTCTCTGCACTTCAGTTCACTGCTTCCGACATCTTCGGAACTCGTCCGAAACTCTCTTCCTTCGTTCAAATTCGAACAAGTAAGCAGCGATTTCGATAAAATGCCGATTCTTCCATGTCATTTTCCCTGTTTTGCATTGTTCTGTTTATCTGGGTTCTCGATTTCGATCCTGCATTAGGCACGTTCCTCAAGCCGTTTGTGGTTGAAGCAAGGGGCAATGCCCGAGTCTCGAGTCCAAAAATACGGAACAGGAGGATCCGGAAGAAGGTGACAGATTTCCTTAGATTATCCGTTCGTTTCAAATCACTGAAACGAATGATTTCTGCAATGTTTTCTCAGTTTCCTAGAATGTTGAGATTACCAGTTCGTTTCCAATCACTGCAAACGAATGATTTGTGCAATGTCATCTATCAGTTTCCTTGAATGTTGTGATTACCAGTTCGTTTCAAATCACTGAAACGATTGATTTCTGCAACGTTTTCTATCAGTTTCCTTGAATGTTGTGCTGAATTTTGTGTCAGTTCAACGGAACACCGATGAAACCAAGGCTTTCGGTTTTCTGTTCGGACAAGCAATTGTATGCGATGTTGGTTGATGACCAGAACAAGAAGTGTCTGTTCTACGGTAGCACTCTTCAGAAATCCATCCGTGGAGATCCTCCATGTTCCACCATTGTAAGTTTCAACTCTTT
>NW_010970030.1:197818-207188 GCF_000463585.1 Tarenaya hassleriana | reverse complement strand
CTTTCCCTTGTCCCAGTTCTCTTGTTTGAATCTCCGTGTTACAGAAGAAGTGAAAGTTGCAAAAAAAAAAAAAAACTCAAACTTTGACCCTTTTAATGTGATAATCACTTGATCAAACGCCACTTCAATCCGATTCCGCTCGATGTTTCCCTCTGAATTCTGGGCCGGTGACATTTTTCTCCGGGTCTCTGCTTCTCTTGGCATTGCTCGATTCGGGTTTTGAGCTGTATTTACTCATGTTGGTGGAAAATGTTCGCCCATCGACATAAATGATTGGATTTCTTTCAGTTTTCAGTCTTCATTCTTAGGTGAATCCGTTGAGCGGTTCTTATCGTTTTGGAGTCTTTTGGTTCGGAGATTTCTCTTGCCAATGTGGTTCTCTGTTAATGTTTATGCATTCCAGGAAGCGGCAAAAAGGGTAGGGGAAGAACTCGTCAAGGCTTCTATCGAACTTAACATCGACGAGATTTCGACTTACGATCGAAATGGCAATGCTCGAGGTGACAGAATGCAGGCTTTCGAGGTTGCAATCTCTCGACATGGGTTCTTGCCAAACTAGGGTTTTTTTCACTGATTTTTGTTTCCAGGTTTTTGTTACAAATCCATCCACAAAAGGGTCGTTCTTGGATATATTGTTCTGAAAAAAACATGTCTTGTTTTTTTGGATATGATGATTTTAACTTCATTACTGAAACTGAAACTTAGTTCTCACAAGTTGACAGAGATGTACATATTGTAATAATGGATTAGAGATTATGGTTGGAAACATTTACAATTGCATTACCAGAAATCCCCACAAGAACACTTGCCATCTTCAAAGTGATGAAACCTCTGAACATCTCTGAGAACAATCTGCCTACCAAAGATGAAGGAGATCAGCTTAGCGGCGGAATGGCAATCTCGACAAACCCTAAGATTCTTCACAACCCTAATCGTCGTTCCAGGAGGAGTGTTCATCAATCCATACGCAATGGCGAGCTTTTCGCTATGATATCTTAACGTTATCTCCTTTTCTTTGTCGTTCATATCGGCATGGACCACCATGGATGTATCAGGAACATACCCTGAAAGCCTCAGCTCTTTCACCAATTCATCCAAAGCTCTATGTACATCTGAAGAGACGGTACTAACCCCGTCACCCGAGAAAAACTCGTGAACTATGTTATTTACCTCTATGGAACTGCATCCGGGGATTTTCACCACTCTACGATCCTTCATTAGCTTTCTCAGAGAATCGACTTCCTCCCATTTCCCGTTTCTCGCACATAAGTTTGATAAAATCACGTAATCGCCACCGTGAGAGACATCGAGCTCAAAGATCCTTTCCATTACCCTTTTAGCTAACTCCAAATCGTTATGGCTACTGCAAGCTGATAAGAGAATCCGCCACAATACCGGCGTAGGGTTTGTTGGAAGTTCGTCAATGAATCTATACGCTTCATGCAAGTGTCCAGCTCTACCAAGAAGATCCACCATACAACCATAATGCTTTATGCTCGGAACTATCTTGAATTCATCCACCATACGTGAGAAGTATTCACGGCCTTCATCCACTAGACCGGTGTGGCTACAAGCATTAAGCAGACCAAGAAACGTGATCTCATCAGGCTGCACGTTTTGATTCCTCATTTCCTCAAACATGGACATGGCTTTGTGAGCTTGCCCATGATTTGCATAAGCCACAATCATGGCCGACCAAGCTTGCGTATCTTTCTGGCTCATGCCTTTGAAAACAGACACAGCACCATCCAAGCTACCGCATTTGCCAAACATATCGATCAAAGCAGTGTTTACCTTCATGTATTCACAGAACCCGCGTTTCTTGGCGAAGTCGTGTATCCAATTCCCTAAATCTAACGATCCGAGCAAAGCACATGAAGACAGGACACTGAGAAGGGTGATGTCATTCGGCTTCAAGTTCTTACCTTGCATTTCACGGAACAAGGATAAAGCCTCGTTCGGTCTGTTGCTTCTTGCATAACCTGTGATCATGGCGTTATACGAGACGAGACAGGGTTTAACCATCCGATCAAAGACCCAACGAGCTGAATCCACATCTTCACACTGCATGTACATGTTGATCAGCGTAGGACACACATATTCATTGTCGTCCAGCCCGAATTTCATCCCGAAACAATGCAACTGCCTACCTTCCTCCAGAGCTTTCGCTGCAGAGCAAGCCTTGAGGAGAGACGGGAAAGTGTAGTCATCGGGCAAAAGCCCATGATCTAGGATCTCGACGAAGATGCAGAAAGCTTCGAGCGGTGTCTTGGATCGGGAATACCCACGAGACATTGAGTTGAAAACCACAATATCTGGTTCAGGCATTGTGTCGAACAAGTGGCGCGCGTACGCCATGGATGTGGACGTCGGATATTCAGTGCACCAGTTTATGAGCTTGGTGATGAAGGAAAGATCGTTCTGGAGGTGGGTTTTGATCGCAAAGGCCTGAATTTGTATCAGCTCTCGCAGAGAAGTGCATTTGGGTATTAGAATACTAGGGTTCGGTAAACTCAGAATATCAACTTCCGAAGACTTCACTTTGGATTCTGTACGAAAGAACGATATAGCAGATGGAGATAGGGATGCCGCCATTAAAACTCTGAGCTAAAGCTTCTCATCTTCTGCTCGCGACTTCCTGCGAAGGAGATATTGATAAAATCCAAAAATGACAAGTCTCCTCTTGATTCGGAAGGATCCGAACATCAAAGCGGGTTAATACCTAGTTCGGTTCATAGCCGGATCGGCTTTGACCCGAAGTGAATCAGTTTTGGGCTTTTAAGCCCAAAATAGATTGGAGAAATGACAGCCGTTGATTTGATCTTACACCGATATCACATAACAGCCGTTAGATCTAGGGATCTGAAGATCAACTCATCATCTTTACTTTCGTCACCTAGATAAAACCCTATTTCCTCTCTCTTTGTTCGCTGGTACTGTTACAAACCAGAACCCTACAAGAGGAAATTTAGGAATTCGGTGGAAATGGTGCAGAGGCTTACGTATCGTGGAAGGCATAGCTTTGCCACGAAGTCCAACCAGCACCGGGTCGTCAAAACTCCTGGTTCGATTCCACCTTCTTCTTATACTGTTTTTGGTTAACGATCTGGTTCTCTCTTCATTTTTCGTATCATATCTCCCTGAATCGCGTTTATGGTTGTCGCATTTCCGTGATAGATCTCGGTAGCTTCATGGATTTACCTTTTGTTTGTACTATTTATGATTGTTTTATGCGTGATTATGGTGATATCTCATTTTTCCTGTATTATGTGTTGATACAGGTGGAAGGCTGGTTTACCAGACAACGAAGAAGAGAGCTAGTGGACCCAAGTGCCCTGTCACTGGCAAGAGGATTCAAGGGGTAAACTATTGAATTTTTGTTAATCCATGATCCCATCTCTTTCTGCATTGATTTTGAGATTAGGGTTTCTCTTGATCAGAGAAATGAGTACACTCTTTATCGAATCATTGAAACGTGTGGGAAAATTTTGAGCCTTTGAATCGGATAATTAGTGTAAAGATCCTTTTTTTATGCTTTGGGATTCCATTACTGGCTAAGAAGATCCATTTCTTTATCATAGTAGTGCTTATAGACGGTCTTGTGCTGATTAGATGTTCTTCCGTCAGCACATAACATGATCATGAGCTAGATTAAAGTATGCTGCTTTGTCTTTCAAGCTGTTCCTTGTTCTATGAGCAATGGCTATCCAGCCGCCGCTGAAACTTTAAACAACTTTTGTTCGTACCATAAGCAAATGCTGCATTGTGCTGAATTTTGTGTTTTGCGATCCCTAAATGGGCATAGAATCTGTGGATTTTGGGCTTGTATTTCTTTAAGCTCTATGCGTTCAATTCCTTTGATCTTTATATATTTACAATGTCCTTTTTTAGTAATTTTAACCAAGAGAATTGAAAGGGCATGGATTGAACTTGGTTTAAATTTCTATTACACTTTGAAATGTCTTTTTCATCTAATCATATGAACATTTGAAGAATTTAAACTTCAAATTATTCAATTAGTTTAAAGATATTCAGTTTCTTTTCTCTATACCTTTGACCTTATATGATTTCTGAATCATCACAAGATCTTAACTTCAAAATTTTAACCAAGATTCTTGTTGAACATTGTGGTGGAATGCAGATCCCGCATTTGAGGCCTGCAGAATACAAGGTGTCGAGATTGGCAAGAAACCGGAGGACAGTGAACCGTGTTTATGGTGGAGTACTCTCTAGTTCTGCTGTTAAGGAGAGGTTTGTTCATGTAACTTGATGCGAAATCTTTGATGAAAAGCCATAACCATTACATTAACACCTCTGATAAATTTCTTGTTTACTCTTTGTAGGATCATTCGTGCTTTTCTGGTGGAAGAACAAAAGATTGTGAAGAAGGTTTTGAAACTTCAGAAAGCCAAGGAGAAGCTTGCTTCCAGGAGCTAGATTTAAATAACTGTTGCTGTCTGGTTTTCAGATTCTCTTGTCAGTACTTGCCCTTTAACTTTGTTTTCAACTCATGGCTTTGGCAATTTCTGCCTTTATATGATCTCTCTTGCTTATGTTTTTTGGAATCTTCTCAGTTCCAGATCTTAGCCCATAATAGTATTTTAAAAAAAAAACAGGAAAAGAAGATCTGTTGTTGGAATTTTCATCTGCAGCTCTTAAGTCTTGAGGCTGAGTTTCTTACATGCAACATTGAAAAGCTTGAAGCTACTTTGCCTGTAACAGTTCCTTGATGTCATACCCTTGAAGCTACACACAAAAAAAAAAAAAAAAAAAACACATGTTGGATTAAATAATGATTCCCCCCTATGGCATGAAACCCCCCCCCCCCCTGCACATGATGAACTTTAATTCATCAGTTCTGTACCTGAAGGAAGGTGAGAAGCAAAATGACTCCAGAGTTCCAAAAACCATGGATCATGATGGGCGTAACAAGATTGCGGGTCTGAGCGTATGAGAATCCCAACACAGTTCCTACACATTGATATGGTAAAGCAGATGGTGATGCAATGGAAAGTTATGAATATCCAGAAACACTTGATTATATTAAGGATGAGGAGATTTACTGTCTGAAAAAAAAAGTTACCGAGGACAAACAGCTGAGGGAATTGACCGGGAGTGAGATGGGCGAGAGCAAATGCGGCTGCACTGATAGTGACAGCAATGGGGGTCGGAACCCTGATGACAGAACATAACCAAAATGAGTTCACCTTTGTCTGAACTGAAACCACGAATAGATAGTGTCATTTCGCAAGGGGGTCCGTCAGGTCAGAGAAGAGAAAGCTTGCCATTTTGTGAGGGAGACCATGAAGAACCCTCGAAACACCGTCTCCTCTAGAACTGGAGCCAGAATTCCGGTGATTCCCACCAAGCTTAAGGTGCTGTTTAATCATTTGGAGTGGTCAAAATCATATGCCCGGTCATCAAATGCTACTATCGAAGACAAGTACCTTATGTTTGATGATCCAATCAATGGTAGGAGTTTAACCAATGAATCTACCTGAAGACAAGATCCCAACATGAAACACAAACAAGACTAGCCTCAATGTATGTCATAAACATCATCCGCCATATATTTTCAGAAATGCAAATCGGTATATCAAGAATTCTCATGGGTTCACAAAATCAAAATACGGTATTGTTTCTCCTAACCTCTCTCTCCGGCATCTCCCCTCTGAACAAGGAAAGCACAGTTCCTACTAACGCGATAGAACCAACAGCACCAACCAGACCGATCCCACCCCACAGGAGCCACCCCTTCTGCAGGTCGAAGGGTTGTCTTAAATCTGAAGAATGAAGGGAAAGCTCATATACATTCAATCAGTAACATGGTAAGCAAGAAATATAAACAAGAACCCAGAACTGCTTCTTGTTCTGACAACATAAATTCCTTACCATAGCGAAAAATATCTTCAGGGAGTGGATCGAAGGTTTTGGCAACAGTAAATATGACACCGAGAACTGCTGCGGTAGTTATGCTGCCAATATTAAAGCGAACTTAACGTAACCCTCGCTATACTTATGAAGAAACAGAACGAAGAACTCATAAGAGAGAACCGATTCTTACGATGTAAATTCTACCGGACGAAAAGTCTAGAACGAGGTTAGAGTGACAAAGTATAAGATCTCAGAACGAATATACGAAAAAATAGCTATAGCCTATAATGTACCCTTGATCGAGGAATAGAATTTCTGCTTTCTCGTCCAAGCTTAGTTCTTCGATCTTGATTCCTAGATACGGAAGGACCGCCATCTCAGTTACTCCTGTCAAAACAAAACTGCCTGGGAAAAAAAATTAATCTTACTACATACCACAAAACACTCAACAGTCATTGATCAAAATACCAAACACAGCTCTTCACAAAGCTCCATATGATAATCTGTTCCATGAGGAAAACTTTTCACTGAACATTACCCCCTATAGGCTTGCAAGACATTATCATAACCAAGAGGGAGAGAGAAGAAAGTCGTCAAGTTTCACATCACAATCAACTGAACCATCACTATTACCCATATACTCCAATCCAATCTCCATTTTCACGGCAACTTCTACCATGACTCACCCACAAAAGATGCTTCCTTTATACCTTTGGAAGCCATGGGAGCAGCGAGGGAAAAAGCAGTGAGAAGATACCTTAAGCCGCAAGCAAGCGATGTGAGCGAAACAGTCTGCCATTCCCATGGGACTTCCCATCTTTGAAGTATCGGCCACTCTGAGCTGCTGGCTTCCTGTAACTAGGTAACAGATCAAAGCATGAATCTTTGCTCTACTTCTACATTCAAAATCAATAGCAACCGGAATCAGACAGACGTTTTTTTTTACATCTCAGGAACCGAACAAGAATCAGACCAAACTCGAGACGAAGAACAGAAACTGTACCTTTCCCTCTCCTCCAGATTCCTTTCCCGCATTGAAGAAGCAAACCGATTTCAATCTCCGGTTAACATCAACTAACCGCCGGTTAGCAAAACCCAGAGCAAACCGGCTCAAACCGGAACGGAAACAAGTCGTCGGCGGTAAAGAACTCCGGCGATCGGAGAAACAGAGAAGAGAAGATCGAGAAAAGCACGAGATTAGAGGCGAAACCATTTGAAAAGTTTTGTCCTTTTTTTTTTAATTGGTTGGTGTTTTCCTCGTAGAACTTCTTCTGTGTTGCAGAGAGGAGACGAAGAAGATGAAGATAAGATCCGAATCATGGGTCGGTTAACGACCCGGCCGGTCCGAGCCGGGCCGAGTACTTTGTGGGCCTTTTTTTTGGGCCTTTTCTGATAGATATTAGGCCTTTGAAATATTATATATATATATATATATATTATTAATATTTTCCCTCGCAAAGACTCATGACTTGTCATATGTGAACACCTTCACATTTTAGTTTTTTCTAATTTTATATTGGTTTAGTTATAGATAGATTGCATACATACATGTTGTTTCTCTTTCAAAAAGATTTATTCACAAAACACCATAAATAATCTATATATTTTAGTTATCTTTTTCATCAATTATAGAATATAAAAAAAATCAAATAACAGTAGAAGTTTATGTATTATATTTAAAGTTCTATCAAAATAAAATATTTTTAATCATTAAATTCTTTTCATAACCAATGATAACAATAAAGCGATATATATATATATTATAAATTAAAAAAGAAATGAGAGGTCTAATCGATTCCAACAAATCTCCCAATTATTTTGATTCTTTTTCGGATTATCAAATCCAACTTGAAAGACTGACAAGATCTCCCCCTCCCATGCAACAAAATACGTACATCCCTCGTGCCTCCTCCTCATCGCCCTTCTTTGTATTTTTCCTCTACAAGAGAAATTCACATCCACTCGTATTATTATTTTTATTTTTATTTTATAATGTGATCAAGAAAAAAATCCTACCCGACTGATTCCAGAGACACCTCATGCAACACAGTAAACAGCACAGTCTGTTCGAAAATTGTCCGTATTTTGATTTTTCTAACAACTGTTCCAAAACATATTCAATTAATAGGATAAATAGATCCTTTACTATCATTTTATGGTACGTCTATTTCATTTTATTTATAACCATTGAAAGCTAGCAATAAATACGTAGGTTCAGATACGGTTGCATTTAGTCTAACCCTGTAATACATAATCTATATATATATATATATATATATATATATATACACACACACACACATAGTACCGTCAATGGATAAATTCTTATTGATAAGTCGCATTCGAATTGAGGGATTGCATTATTGTTTGGACGTCACGGGGAAATAAAAAAAAATTATAATTTAAATTAATCTCCGAAGATGACAAAGATTGAAGAAAAACCAGACAGCCACTGGGCTTGTCTCATCATGGGCCCCACCCTCTTATTGAAGGACACTTTCTCTTATAGAGAAAACCATAACATCCTCGTTGGCTTCTCAGCTGTAACCGTACCTCTCTTCCTCTTCCTTCCTTCATTTACACATACAGAGAGAGAGAGAGAATGGTTACTCTGACCTCGTCTTCTTCAACGCCAAAGACATCCTTTGATGTCATGAAGAACAACAATCTCTTTGGTCCATTCCCTTCTTACTTGGGCAGCAAGGAAGGTGCTTTCACGCAGGAGAAGCCCAGCAGAACGGTGATGGGCAGTCTGAATATGATCAATCCGGAGGATGATCTTCTTAGCAACGGTGTTACTACTCTGAAAATCTCAAAGAAAGAACCGGAAGATGCCGAAATCGGGGTGTTTGGGGCTGAGAAGTACTTCAATGGAGACATGGATTCAGACAACAGCCCAAGACTTGTGTCTCTGGCTAGCTCAGAAGTCTACAGCCAGCCAAGGAGCGAGAGAACCACCACCATTGATTCCAAGCAAAGCTCGAAGAAATCCACAGGGACAGCCAGTGTCCGGTCTGAGTCGAGCTGGAACAGCCAGAGCGTGTTGCTGCAGAACATGCATGGGAAGAAGAACCCTAGCTGCAGTTCCCTGCAGGGAAAGAACACTAGCCCAAAGGTGAGCAAGAGGAGCTTTCTTGCGAATCTCGGGTGCAAATGCGCTTGTTACGATGGTAATGCAGTCGATGTTGACGAGAACAGCTCGGTGAAGCAAAGATCCGACCCGGGTTTCTCGGTTCAAGAAACTGCATCAAGAAATCCGGTGAGAAGAAGAACCCTAGCTGCAGTTCCCTGCAGGGAAAGAACACTAGCCCAAAGGTGAGCAAGAGGAGCTTTCTTGCGAATCTCGGGTGCAAATGCGCTTGTTACGATGGTAATGCAGTCGATGTTGACGAGAACAGCTCGGTGAAGCAAAGATCCGACCCGGGTTTCTCGGTTCAAGAAACTGCATCAAGAAATCCGGTGAGCGTGGATCGAACACGCGACCTTCAGATCTTCA
>NW_010970030.1:188656-197808 GCF_000463585.1 Tarenaya hassleriana | reverse complement strand
CAGGAAGAAGAAACAATCCACAGGAAGTCTCGGGAAGTTTTCGGGTCACCTATACTGGAAAAGAGGACCGTCCAGAAGAAACTAGCAATGCTTCCATGGGAGACAAGCTCTACAAGAACAGAAGAAAATGGATTCTCTGTGAAGTGTTCAGAGGAAGACGACAGTGGGAGTGATGCAAGTTCGGATCTTTTCGAGATCGGAAGCCTAACCGGGAAACCAAAACCCTACCTTGCAAGACAAGGAAGCGACCCAGTTTCTCCGACGTGTTATGCTCCGAGCGAGGTAAGCATAGAGTGGAGCGTGGTAACAGCAAGTGCAGCAGATTTCTCGGTTATGTCAGACTGTGCAACGAGTCCTATCAGAAACAGATCGATTCAGATTCCTAGAAGAATCCCAAATGCAAAATCGAATCGAAAATCCAGCAGTGGGCTCTTGTTAGGATGCAAGAGTCATAAATCTGTAAGAGTTTCTGGAGATTCTTACAGAACCATGAACACAACACCAAGTTATGTTCCAAGGTTCCCAACAGAAGCAAGGAGGAAGATGAGTGGCAGCAGTTTAATTTCTCATTCACAGTCACCAGGGTCTGCTTCACATCTTCTGTACATCTAGTGATGATGTTTATATATATATATATATATATATATATATATATATATATATCATCAGTTACAGTTATCCTATATATATATATATATTCGTATATGCTTTTCAGTTTGTATGTGTGTGTTGTAAGTGAAGATTCCTGTACTACAAGTTTAATACGATGAAACATGTTGGTATGATGCCATGATTTCCTGTTCCAAACTATAACCTAGCAAAAAAAACACTACTACTCCATCATCAATTATGAAAACCCTTGTAACCAAAAGGGTAAATGATGTGGTCCAGGAATTCAGTATATTGCGTGAAATTTCAGAAAGAGAGCCAAGAATGAATTGCAATTGACATTGCACAACTAATGACAATGAAGGGTATCAAAGAGTGCAATTGCATGTGAAGTTAGAGAAGATGATAATTATACGCCCAAACATGCAACCAGAAATCAGATTCTAATGGCATCTGACCAAAAAGTTTTGCTAAAGTGTGATATAAGACACTGAAAAACTGCATCAGACATGAGAGACTAAAGAAAATGGGCCACAGTTATTTCACATCGATGTCAAGAACGGAAAGATGCCAAAGAGAGATATGAATGAGGAAATTTAATCGGTGACAGTGTCCTTTTACCTAACGTGTAACGATCCAAGATCTTGGTCCTGAAATCACCTCACAGCCACAAGTGTCAAGAGATAAAGCCAAAGGGGACAAAATCACAATTGCTCACAACTGTGATGTGAAACTCTGAAAACCTGAAAGTTTGTTCGGATAATAATTGCGAGAAGATGTATGTCTCAATAGCCAACTCATAAAGAGGGTTAGGCTTTGAGAAAGACTTGGACAAAACTTTAAGTTCAAAGTACAAGATCAAGACATGTTTTTATTCAAGAAAGAATCCAACAACAAGAAGTAAATGTTGGATAAGCCAAGATTATCTGTCATCAGAAGACAGTATCGGATACCGGTATCACTGAATAAGCCAGATTATCTAGAGATGTCAACCTACAGTATGGAAAAACCTAAGATTTTATCCAAGTTTGGGTGACCTAATGGATAAAACTAAGATATTATGGTTCCTGGAGATAAGTACTGTATCATTCTCAAAGGACCACTTTTTCAAGATAAAGGCAATAATTGAGCAATCACTTGTATTGTCCTAGGGTTCTAACTTGAAAGAGATCAACAGTGAAAGCATAAAGAACTACGAGGTGAAGAAAAAGGGCACATTTCATGTGGAAAGTTTTTCATGTTCCTGTCATTCTCATTCTGGCTTTTTCTGCAACCAGGAATTTAGGTTCCTAATAAAGGGGATGAATGAGACTTTCATTGAGTCTCCATCTCAATTTCTAAGCAGATAATACAGATGGGAAACCCTGAGTTTTAGCTAATACGAGTGGTACTACAAGATGAATGTACACAAACATGTGCCTGTCTTAAACATGGAAATTTGGAACTGCTTTCACATTCAGTAAGGCTATATTTCTCTAACTAGAAAGTAGCAACAGCAAAAGCAACTAGAAAGTGTTATAAGAAAGAAAAAGAATTTACTCATCTTTGAATTCTTTGGCTGGTCGTGTTTCAAAGCCTCCACCAGCTCTTTCCATGGGTGAATAAGGCAAGTATGTACCGAGAATTCTGTCCCGCGCGACAAAGAATGGCTGATAGAAGTTGCATTTGGTTCCATAAAGTCGGCGGTGAGCATCATAGTAAGCAGTATTGTTACTGAAGAAGACGTAAAAGGGATTTCCCGGCAGACCACTTCCCGCCCACAGTGATCATCCACTGTCTTGATCATAGCACGGGAGAAGAAAAATATAGCGGTTCTTGGGGACTGTAGTGTCATTGCCACCAATGGTGTTCAAGAGAAGCAGCCCTTATAGCGGATTGTTGTCAAGAGATCCAAATGCATAGGGCACGACAAGGCAGTGTCGTTGAGAGTGGATGTGCTTGTACAAGAACTTGTTATGGTGCATATAGCGATATATGAAGTATTGCCATGTATCAAGGACCAACATCCCGATAATGAACTGCCTAAAGAACACGAAAGTCCAGACATAAAATTTCAGGAAAAATTCCTTGGGACATCCTACGCTATGGAAAAAGGAATGAAATTGAGGAGAGATGACGCATTAATATACAACATATACCCTAATAGAGCATACAATGTAACATTTTACCAAAAACTATAAAAGCTTCAAACACTAACCTAGTGACTAATGAAAAACCACACAAATCACAAAACAAAACAGAGCTGGAAAACTCTATGAGAAACATATCTAAGTTACCAGAAACATAGCTTCTTCCATCATAGAGAAAGGCACAAATTTGTGGCATCATAATGGATAACTACATGGAAAGTAAGAAATGGTTATTCTTCCATTTATAGGCTTCAGATATGAATCATGAAGAAAAAAAAAGGAATGGCATTCACCAATTTTCAGACACTTTGTAATTTGTATGCCGTATCAGAGCTTGATCAGGTTAAGACATCCTGATTCCAGAGCATACACAAAGGAATTTCTTTTCTACCCCTAGTTATGTTTTGCTCAACACATTGAACTTAGGCACAGGCACTGGCACTGGCACTTATTCGCTCGGTCCAAGCGAAAACAAGCAGTTGATATACAAACATCCATATATATGTATATACTATACACGCAAGCCCTATGAACGTGATATAAAGCTCAACCAAAAAGAAGAACCCTTTCACTGAAACCGCTCTCTTGAAAAATAATGTTCACTTTCTTTCACTTTGGTCGTTGAGCATGTGATTCAAGTTTAATTTCATCAAAAACTCCAACCTTTCAGTGAAAGGCTTTCACTCTTTCCATAACACTCTACAGCAACACAATCAATCAGCCATGATTCAATAGCTCCCATATAATCTACTAACAACATTTCACTCTTCATTGAAATTTACTAGTGAGAACCGATGCACCTTTCATAATGCCCAGAAACAAATTTAGGGCAAAACATGGAAATCCTGAATAGCTCTCATATTCTTCCTCCTATATGCATCTATCACACTCAAGTCACCACAGTTTTCCACGCCAAGCAGCAAATTTAAGAATTTCGTCAAAAAGAGAAACCAGTGTAAAACGCATCAGAATTCTATGAAGTGAAACAGTTTCCACCCTTTGAAATCAAACCCTGAAAAGGAATACAAATAACATATAAAACAAAACAAATTTTGGTGGGAGAGGGAGATACCTTGAACAAAAGAACCGAAACGATCGCGTGTACGATCTGTTGAAGAAGCACGCCCTTGACGACGAGATTCTTCTCGCCCTCGTCGATTTTCGTGTGCAATCTGAAGCTCTTCGTCGATCATAAGTAAACATGCAACCCCGAATAAACCCAATACGCCAGAATCGGCACAAATGTACCCATAAATTCATCCGAAATCGCAAAACCCGTCATCTCTAATCTGGTCCAATGAAAACGAGAAAAGAACCACCTAGAAGAAAAAGGCATCATTCTTCTCGATGAACAGGGTGAAAAAAATTTCGCCCCTCTTCTCTCTTTCTCCATCGTGAAGAAGACCAAAACGACGACGACGACGGCCGCGGAAAGAGAGAGGGAAGATTCAAAAGGATATGCTGATATGGAATGAAATCGACGAATCAGATTATACCAAAAAAATCGACGAATCATATGCCGCCACGTGGGATACATAGAAATGATCAAAAGCGGCAAGCCGGTTAAATTTTTTTTTCTTCAAAGTGTATCTTATATACATGGTTTATGTTTCATATGCATTATAATGGTCTGTAATCGGTTTGTTTAAGATAGAAATTCAGCGACAGTATCAAAATATTTGGTTTAATATTCGGTTTACATTGGTTAGATATGGTTTCGATACGAGTTTGTATAAATATTTTGCGTGAATTTTTTGAAAATTCTCAAAAACTCTTTTTTCCATTTTCTAATTCTCTTGATTTAAAATCATGTGAGGTCGACGGCGTTTGGTTCATTTTAGCCATTCTCACCTCTCTAGTCTCTACGATTGAATTTCGTGTTTGAGTTTTATATATAACACGAAAAATTCCAAAAAAATACCAAATGTTTCAATTTTAACAAAAAAAATATTAAATTTATTTGTTATCAAATAAATATTAAACTAAATAAATCTAAAAAAATACTGGATTTTTAAGTTATTCAAAAAAATATATAATTTTTTCTGCTAACTTTCTTCGATGGTAAAAAAAACTAAGTAAAATAATTTAATGTATTTGTATTGATACGTTAATTATTTTATTTATTTTGACAATGGTAGAAGAATAAAATATTTATTTTGTCAAACTTAAAAATATATATTTAGTTGATAAAATAAAAAGTTTAAAAATTTTTTTTAGTACAAGTTCATTAATTTTTTTAGATTTTTCCTATATAATATCGTTTTATCACATTTAATAAACTATTTTACAAGGTAAGAAAAAAGATTTCAACTAATTAGAGTGAGAGAATGAATGTGAGATCTTTCTTCACCTGCATAACCAAAGTAGTAACTAGTAACTGCAAGGGATTCGAGTTCGTCTTGTCGGGATTTGCTTGAAGGAAAAATGGAAGCTTGGCTGATGAAATGTTCAACGAGAAGTCCTCTCGTTAGAGCTCTGAAACCTTTCGCTCTCTGTCGCAGGCACTTCGATTCTTCTGCTGTCTCCTTCACCACCGGTACGTTTCTGATTCCCCTCTGTTTGTTTCCCGAGAAAATGTCCTGAAAGTTCTCTAATTTCCCCTTCGAATCGGGCTTTTCCTCTCGGATTTCGTGGTATTTTAAAACCCGGGCAAGGGAAATAAATGATTGGTGTTTGTCGGATACGGAGAGGGTTTCGCAAATTAGGGTTCTTATGGGTCGGGATCGACAAAGAGAAATGGGAATTTCTTCTGTTCACAAAAAATCTCTCCTTTTCTTATTCGTTGTTTTTTTCTTCAATACGAGAGAAGGCATGAGGGTTAAGAGAGCGTATGATGGACTGTTGCTTGATGCTGGAGGAACTCTTCTTCAGCTGTCGAAGCCCGTTGAAGAAACCTACGCTTCGTTCGGCCAAAAATACGGTCTTTGATCCGTATAAGCATTTCCCATTACACTTATGTTTGTTTGTCGCTCGCTACCTTAAACACTTCATTTCTTGGTTTTGTGAAGTTGATTGGTTTTTGTTCAGGTCTCAAGACAACTCCGGCTGAGATCAAGCAAGGATTCAAGAGAGCTTTTGCTTCTCCTTGGCCTGAGAAGTTGCGGTATCAGGTCGTTTGTTATACCGAATTCGATCTTTATTTCATTTTGCGAGTATTTCTGGAGAGTTTGTATTGGAGCATGAAGGTTTATCAGCACCCGTGAAAAGGGTTATGGTGAGGGGATCTACCTTGATAACTACCTAACTCTATAAGAACCCTATGCCAAGGCATGTGTATGAACGAAAAGGGTCAGAAATAAATCGCGATTAAGATCGAGAGATTTACTGAAATGCTGTTGTGTTTCCGCTCTCTAGTAGTCTTATTCCTGTCCACCAACAGAAGAAAATAAGGACAAAGACTTGTCTCCAACTGTAGTTAAACAATCATTTCTAACGCGTATGTTTTTGGATCTCGAATTTCTAATTTACTTACAGAACATTATGTCAGGGAGATGGAAGACCATTCTGGAAGCTTGTTGTTTCAGAAGCAACTGGTTGTTGTGATAATGACTTCTTTGAAGAAGTCTACGAGGTGAGAGATTGATTTGTACCCATTAAGAGGAACAATAACATATCTTAGTTTCTGTATTCTCCCTCGGTATATCATGCAGATAATGGAAGAAAGCTTGGTTTTTGGTTTTTGGTTTTTGTTTGTACTATTATTATTTCTCAAAGTAAGAAGCTTTTTGTTTCGTCTCTTCAGTATTATGCGAATGGTGAGGCATGGCATCTTCCAGAAGGAGCTTACGAGACAATGTCGCTTCTGAAGGATGCCGGAGGTTATTACATAACATCCTTGAAGTACTCTCCTTGTCTGTGGAGTTTGTATTTTTTTTTCCTTGCTGATCTTCTATTTGGCATGGTTGAATGATTGAGCGCAGTGAAAATGGCTGTTGTGTCCAACTTCGACACTCGACTTAGGAAGCTGCTGAAGGATCTTGATGTCATAGATTTGTAAGCTTCATTCATCTCTGTCTTTACGAATTTTGCTCTTTCAGCTCCTGACTGTCTCAACTATCACCTATCCTGTTTAGTTATTAGCCCATCTTGTATTCAGTAGGGGCGGGCACAGGTCGGATTTCCGGTATAATAAGATTATTTGGATTTGTATCTAAAAGGCTCGGGTTTTTCATTTTAAGATTTGTACCCAAATTCGAGGGTTATGGGTATCCGAGACAATTTCCGGGTACTCAGAAGTACATGGATCCGAGTTTATTAACAATAAACAATAATGTTATATGGATAAAGTGTGTACACTATCTATGAAAAAATGTTGAAAAATGAGGTCCAAAACAATGACATTTCTAAATATGTAGGTATATGATGGTCTATAGCAAAAATATTCGGGTATCCATTTTAAAAATTATATTAGCCGGATCTGGATTCGGATTTGTGTACATATGCATATTCGAATATAGATTTGAAATACCAAAAAAAACCAGTTGTCTGCAGATACCTGATTTTCGGATAATTTCGCCTGGCCCGTCTTCAGTTTTTTCTTTAAAAGAATTTTTGTTCAACATCTGCAGGTTTGATGCTGTGATGATATCCTCAGAGGTCGGATACGAGAAACCGGATGAAGGGATCTTCAAAGCTGCATTAGGTTTGCGCCATAACAAGAAATGTTTCGCTGAATACCCTCAACGAGGAAAAAAGGTCGAAAACTCTGAACATTATCTTCTTCTGAATGGTAGAACAAATCGGTGTAGAAGCAGGTGGAGCTGTGCATGTAGGAGACGATGAAGAAGCAGACAAGGTCGGGGCAAATGCCATTGGTATAGCTTGCTGGTGAGTTACCACACTCTGTTTTTTTTTCTTTCAGTTTCCTCCCGAAATCCTTCAAACTGAATGCCTCTTCCACTTGATCAGGTTGTGGGGCAAAGATGTCAAGACATTTTCAGACATTGGAGATCGCATCCTGATTGAACATGAACAGCCTTAGCTTTTAGATTTTGCAAGATCTTCCTTTTGTTGTCGGAATTTGGATAAACAAAGGAAAACGTCATCCCTCGCTCAATGCGATTTGTGGAATATCGATGAAAGTAATTGGATAATTCGAAACAAGGATCCAAGGGGATGTAGCTCAGATGGTAGAGCGCTCGCTTAGCATGCGAGAGGTACGGGGATCGATACCCCGCATCTCCACTTTTTTCATTTTTTAGACCCATTTATTATGGGCTTTTTATTGGGCCTTTTCACAATCATTCCGTTGTACCTTTTTTTAAATTAAAAAAAAAAAAGCAAATTCCTGATTATCGTCGTATAAAACGCATCAGATATGCTGCCATCTAGGGTTCTTCTTATTGTCTTGAATAAAGCCGTGTTTTTACAGCCGAGAAGGCAAAGGGGAGTCGTCGCCATGGGACGAAGTAAGTTGTGGCTTTTTTCCTCTTCTTTTGAATCGATGTTTATCCTTTCATGGAGGAATTGATCTCCGTGATTCCCTCGTGATTTGATTTAACCGACCGTTGTTCATGGTGTCTCGAGTGAAATTTTCATTCCTTTTGGATTTGAAACTATGGTAGATTCTCGGCTCGTTTATACCTTAGAATTTCGTCTTGTTGTGACATTGGATTACTCCATTTGGACTCTCGATGCGGAATAGCTTGTTATCATTCGGGAAATGCACGTAGAAATCGTGTAGTCTTTTGCGGGAGAAAATTTCATCCATCTTTGATTGTATGAAATGTATGGAGATTTCTGTTCTCCGATTTGGAATTAATGATTTCATAGCCAGATGAATTTATGTTGTGTATGGATGATTCTAGCTATTAATGCTTGTATGAGATTGGCTCGGCTTAAAAGAAATTGAACTTCGACCTTTTAAAGAATTTACAATATGGGTAAATGTTATTTGATTGCAGGACCGGCAAGATGCTACCGCCAGATCAAGGGCAAGCCTTACCCGAAATCACGGTTCTGCCGTGGTGTTCCTGACCCCAAGATCAGGATCTACGATGTCGGGATGAAGAGGAAGGGTGTCGACGAATTCCCCTTCTGTGTCCATTTGGTTTCGTGGGAGAAGGAAAACGTGTCGAGCGAAGCCTTGGAAGCAGCCCGTATTGCTTGCAACAAATACATGGTCAAGTCTGCTGGAAAGGATGCATTCCATTTGCGTGTTAGGGTTCACCCGTTCCATGTGCTGAGGATCAACAAGATGCTTTCGTGTGCTGGGGCTGATAGGCTCCAGACCGGTATGAGGGGTGCCTTTGGAAAGCCACAGGGCGTTTGTGCCCGAGTTGCGATCGGACAGGTGCTCTTGTCTGTTCGTTGCAAGGACAACCACGGTCACCATGCTCAGGAGGCTCTTCGCCATGCTAAGTTCAAGTTCCCCGGTCGCCAAAAGATTATTGTCAGCAGGAGTGGGAGAGGGAG
>NW_010970030.1:170054-188525 GCF_000463585.1 Tarenaya hassleriana | reverse complement strand
AGGAAGTGGTATGTCTATCTACTCGATCTATTCTCCTATCTATGCTTGTTTGTTTTTCTTAAATCATCACTGAATTTGCGAATATACGACTCGAAAGGGGCTTCACAAAGTTCAGCCGAGCTGATTACTTGAAGTTAAGACAAGAGAAACGTATTGTTCCCGATGGTGTCAATGCTAAGGTCAGCCTCATTCTCTGTCATTACTCTTTACGTGTGATGGTTACAATCGGGTAATCATTCCGCGTTAAAATTGAATCGGGTCTGTGTTTTCGGTTGTAGTTTCTGTCGTGCCATGGACCGTTGGCAAACAGGGAGCCGGGAAGAGCCTTTTTGTCGGCCACCGTTTAACGTTGCAGGATTGTAGTGTCCTCCGGTGAAGAAAAAAAACCATAACTGCTCTGAAGTGTTATTGATAAAGTTGTTTTGTGTTGTCTTCAAGTTTCGTTGAACAGATTCAATATCCGTGGTCTTTGTGGGGACAAACTTTGTAGCGTTGAAATGATTTTGTTTCGTCGTCTCCTGCTTCTACCGTTTGCCAATGCATGTTTCTGCTTTCCCTTTCCCTTTCCCTTTCATATGCCGAATCACATCATTCTTATAAATATTCCAAAACGAATTGTTATAACCAACTTGCCATTCTTATATTTGCGCATATGTTTAATTAAGCGTTAATTATAAATAGTTAATTCATATTTGTAAGCGTACGCACGAATATAATAGTCGCAAGTTGATTATAACAATTTTGACAAAAAGTTGATTATAACAATCGTCATCCATGGTCCACCACGTCCACAATTGTCTTGCTTGGTGTACTAATACTCTCTTAATATAACGTTTCGGTATTTTATTTTTATATTTTTTTTTGGATGAATTAGATGTTATAGATAAGACTATTAATTTCATAATTATATTCACTCCATTTGACCAAAAAAAGGTCCATCGGATAAGTATTGAATTATTATAAATTGAATTTCCATGTTCGTTCAACAAAGTCAAACTTTCATCGGAAAGCCAAAATCACGAGAAAATTAGGGTAAAAGACTTATCTCACTTTTACCACTGTAAAAATATCTCAAATTCTTTAACCCAAAAAAAAAAAAACTCAAAATCCTCCATACAACGTGGAATTTTTTTTCTCGGTGCAAATTACCGAAGGATTTGCTGACGCAAGCATGACGCAACCAGATCCCGATGGAAAATACCAAAACTATCCCGTCTGTTCACGCCGCCGAGCACAAGGGTTGTCTAGTCATTTAGTTAAGCAGGACGTGGCAAGGGTAGAATCGTAATTTCGGTTCCACTACGACCTTGTGCTGTATGGTCTGCTTCTCTGCATTTTCTCAGCGTCCTTCACGTTCCTCGTTCCTTCTCTTTTCCTCTCCTGTTTTTTTTTTGGGTCTCATCACTTGTTTTTCTTGGAATTTTCATTCTATCTTATACCCATTAGCGTCTGAGATGAGAGCGAACAAAAGGAGAGACGGAGGGGTTTGATTGCTTCAATCTCTCTTCCTGGTTCCATTCCTGATAGTTTCCAGTTTGTTCGATTGTCTGAAAAAGGGACAAGCTTTTATCTGTTCGAAATTACAGTCCATTGCTTGTTCGTTTCTCGGTGGGATCATCCGAAAATGGGCAATTGCTTAGATTCATCAGCTAAAGTAGACAGCAGCAGCCAGAGCCCTCATGCGAATTCTGGTAAGTTTCTTTCCTAGCTCAAGTTTTCTCCTTTCTTTCTATTTAAAAAAAAAAGATTCCATCTTTTTTTTCTTTTCCCTTAACTTTGTTTGATTCAAAACAGCCCTTTTTATTTAAATGCGTTCTGTGATTGTTTCCTCGTGATTTCTTCTTATTCCCGATTTGGGTTTTCCGAATACTTTGCCGGGTTGGTGTTAAATCTTCGAGTGTCGAAGCTAAACTTCTTACCTTGTCGAGGATTGTCGGCGTATAAGCAACGTGGGTTCTCTGTCTGATTATGTTATGAACGCTATGTCCGAATCTTTAATGCTTAAAGCCTTCTGATTTTCCTTTTTTTCATACCGGATTAACATGTTTCTCGTTTTGTAGAGATAGATGATTGGTTGATATTCGTCAAGTTTCTATTTAGGGATTGAATCGCAGTACAATCATATGTTTCCTTGGTGTTTGGTCGATGTTATGCTCTAATAACTCGCCTTTTTGCTGTCTTCGGCCTCAGGAAAGTTTCAGGTGATAGATTGAAAAGAGTTGACTTGTTATTTTGGGACTGAATTACGGGACAAGCATGAACTTTCCTTCGTGTTTGATCGTAATTTAACTCCATAACTCATTCCCTTAGCTGTTTGTAGTTTTCATTTTGCCTCTAAAGTTGATTTGAGTCAGTTGAATTGCTATTTCCGGACAGAAAAATGGATTGACTAAACAATTCCTTTGTCTGATCTATCTTTTCTTTTTTTGTTGCTCTTGTTAGATTCATCGGCCTCAAGGATTTCCAGCAAGAAGGTTCCGTCAAGCTCAATTATGGATTACAAGAGCAGCTCAGAATGTTTGTCAACGCCAAGGACAGAAGGGGAGATTCTTTCATCACCAAATCTAAAAGCTTTCGCCTTCAACGAGCTCAAGAACGCAACTCGGAATTTCCGACCTGACAGTCTTCTAGGTGAAGGAGGTTTCGGCTACGTTTTTAAAGGATGGATCGACGGCAACACTTTCGCTGCTTCAAAACCCGGGTCTGGAATTGTTGTTGCTGTTAAGAAGCTTAAACCAGAAGGCTTGCAAGGTCACAAGGAGTGGTTGGTATGCAATCTCCCCTTTTCGACTTTTCATCCTTTGGTGTTATAACATTTTATCGTTTTCAGGTTTCTTGGTATTACTATTTGATGTCTGTGTGTGTGCTGATATTTAGAGTTTCCATTTTCAGGCAGAAGTGAACTATCTTGGTCAACTTAGTCACCCAAATCTTGTTAAACTGATTGGGTATTGTTTGGAGGGTGAAAACCGGCTTCTGGTATATGAATGCATGCCAAAAGGAAGCCTGGAGAATCATCTTTTCAGACGTAAGTATCGAAAAACGATGTGATCTTCATTTCTTGAATCAGGTCCTGTGCAAATTGCAATAGTTATGCAAAACACTGTCATTCTGAGGTTCAATCCATTCTGAGCTCTTCCTTCTCTGGGACTGCTCTGATGCAAAAAGCTTCGTTGAATTTTGTAACAGCTGTCAAAGTTTTTGGGCCTTGCAGGTGGAGCTCAGTCACTTTCATGGGCGATAAGGATGAAAGTAGCAGTAGGTGCAGCCAAAGGGCTCACTTTTCTTCACGAAGCGAAATCGCAAGTGATATACCGGGATTTTAAGGCGGCTAACATTCTGCTCGACGCTGTAATAAACCCAGGAACTACTCTGAAAATTCTTCAAATGATTTTTTTTTGGGAATTGACCTCTTTCTGACGTCTGTAAATTGATCTAAATGCAGGAGTTTGATGCTAAACTATCGGATTTTGGTCTGGCCAAGGCAGGTCCTACCGGGGACAAGACCCATGTTTCAACTCGGGTCATCGGTACTCAAGGTTATGCAGCCCCTGAATATGTTGCAACAGGTTTGTTCTATATTTCCTTTTATAAAATTTCAAACCCTTTTGCTTCTTTGGACTTTGGCCAAAATGCTTAAAGAAACATCTTTGACATTCTTCAAGAATGCTTCAAAAGGTTTGAACTTTGAATCATGGGCTACAGTTATTTTATCCACTGAGGTCTTATCTTCATTTTGCAGGACGGTTAACAGCAAAGAGCGATGTGTACAGCTTCGGGGTTGTACTACTAGAACTACTATGTGGGCGACCAGCTGTGGATAAATCAAAAGTGGGAACGGAAGAGAATCTCGTAGATTGGGCAACCCCTTATCTTAGTGATAATAAGCGTAAGCTCTTCCGGGTGATGGATACGAGATTGGAAGGTCAATACCCTCAAAAAGGAGCGATAACAGCTGCAGATCTTGCAATGCAGTGCTTAAACCCGGACGCAAAGCTAAGGCCGAAAATGTCAGAGGTTTTGGCTAAACTTGAACAGCTTGATTCTGTTAAACCTGCAACCAAACATGCCCAGATGAAATCTCCAAGAGTTCATGCCTCTGGTTTACAGAAATCTCCGGTTAGGTACAGTCAGAACCGGCCTCTGTTGCATGCAACCCCAGATAGGTCGCCTTTGCAGTCGTACAATCACTCTCCCCTCGTAAGATGAAAAATGAAAGTTGAAGACAGTTTTTTTTTTGTCTGTTTGATGGTGTGACTGATACTGTTTGTGTATAGAAAGCAGATTTTGCCTCTGCATCAGCTTGCTGTGTATTTCATCAAGACATGGGCCTATCCCTGCTGCTTGATAAAAATATGCAAAGTTTCTTGCCGGATTTGGACAGCGTGTTTGAATCAAAGAGTTGGTGAATAAGTGAAGAAGCATGGAGATTGGTTAAAAAGATATTTATAACGGAAAACACTAAAAGCACAAACTACAAGCTTCCAGCGGCCTATATGAACTATTTACTCTCAACACTTTTCTGTCGCCAAACATGTGAGTAAACTGGAGAGATACATACCAAAGGGTGTGACGATGAACAGACAAAACACCAAACCAAAACCAAACACAGAAAACGCCATAACAGATGAAAGAGTTTCAAGATTGTTGGATAGTGTAAGATGATTTTACGACTCTTGGATTGCTTTCTCTTTGGTTGAAGCTTCTTCACCTTTTCCACTCGGCTCTGTTCGATTTATCTAAAACAATCACGCAAGAATGTTACAGTGAGGTAAGTTTTACAAATTTCAAAACATTTTTAGTAGCTTCGGTGTAAAACGAATAATTCTGCTTACCACCCACGTCTTTAGAAGACGAGAAAGATCTATCGCCATTCATAGATCCTTTCCCCGAGGCTAAAAGCAGACGATGTGCCCTTGGGGACATCGTACTCATCTTTTCATCGGTTGAAGAAGGCAGCGAATGGCGCCTCGATATCCCGTTTTTCTCAATCCTCTCTTGGGAAAATCTCGGAGAAGCATGCCCTCTCACCCTGGCTTTTGCAGATTCAGTTGGTGCCATGTAGCTTGGAAGTTTACTCGCACTTTGCTTAAGCCCGTCATCTTGATTCTCAATCTTTGCAGGCAATGAAGCTCGTCTATCAACTTCCTTTGTATTTTCAGAATCTACATTACCATGCTCAGAGCATAATAACCGCACTTCTTCAGCCTTATCACTGCTCTCAGCAGCTTTGAGTTCATCTTGCTCGGGATTTTCCATTACTTCTGATTTCTCATTTTTGTCGAGATCAGAATCCTTTGAAACTGCATTTGGAATATCATTCTTCTTTTCTAGTGTCTCGGGAACTTCAGAAAGAGAAGTTGAAGCCTTCCCATCAAGCTCTGCATCTGCCATATCTTTCTTCTTCTCAGCAGACTTACGGGCTGATTTCTCTGGCCCATTTGAGAGAGGAGTATTTGAAACCTTCTTGAAACTAGGCCTACTAGGCTTCTCTTCTTTAACCTCCAACGGTGACCCATCCTTCCCGACGCCAATAGTTTTTCTAGAACTCTGTTTCACCTTGTCATTCTCGATTCTTGGGGGGAGCTCTTTACTAAGTGAGGAAGCCTTCCTCACATTCCGTTTAGGTTTCTTCTCATTCTCAGCTATCGAAAGGCTAGAGCCATTCTCGGTACTTGGCCCCATTGCTTTCTTGATACCTCGTTTTGGCCTTCCCTTTTTCTTTTCGATCATGGACTTCTTTGTCAGAGGTTTTAAGATCAGATTCTTAGTCGCCCGGGAATTAGGTGACCAAATTTGCAGTCTTGTCCAGCGTTCAAGCCAAACCTTGGCAGAGTTAGGGTCCTCATGGTTATATTGAAGCTTCAGGGGCAACACAGTTGATGACAAAGCCAAAAGCTGAAAATTCACAGACAGATATATAATCAAGGTCGTTTTGCATGATTCCATGCCCATGCAGGAATATGATGGAATGCTAATATGTTATACTTGAGAATACAACAAGAAGCAAATATATGCCTAAACTACAAACAAAAGTTGACAATACCTTGTCAACTATAGAAAGTTTTGCAGGATTCTCCATCCAACTGCATGATCTTGCTTGCAAAGTTTCTGAATTTCTGGCTTCCTAATAACAAAAAAAATTGTAGATTCGGTGACTAATGGTTATTGCTAACGAGCACAACTATTAGACTCCAAGAAATATGTAAATATACCGTAAATTTTTTCCGAAGTTGAATTCCATTGTCAGGAGATCTTGCTCTTTGGCCACGAACAAGAGCCTGTAACTTCACAATCCCATATATACACGAATACGTGGCAACAGCTTGTCTCCTGACCAGGTGACCGCGGATAACTGACTGTAGCCTGATGATGCCTTTAAGTGTACTAAATGCCCTACGAGCCTTTGCAATTCAGACACAACAGTGTTAGAGGATTACAAATTTCAGTTCTCAACTCTCAAAACATGTAATCTTATGGCAAACCTGGTGAGCTCTAAAAGCAGCCTGAACCTTGGTTGCTGCTTGTTCTTGCTTCAATTCCCCTGAATCATTTTGTAAACCCGGATCAATGTTTGATTCACCAACTTCATTGTCTTTCACAGATGAAACATTAGTCCCATCACTCGGATTTTTCTCAGCCACAGTTCGAGCAGTATCGGTTGGAACTGGAGCTGAAACTATAAGAGGCTCGACAGGTAAGTATTTTACATCATCCTTCACAGATACCGCCAGCTTTTCTTTCTTGGCCGATTTCTTCATGGAAGAACATAGATACAGTAAGATACCCACATGTCCAAAAAGAAAAAAAAAACTCGAACTTTAACTTCACATTCTTACCAATTTCTCGTTCTCTTTTGCCAAACTTGACTTTGACGACTTCCTCCCTATAAGATTCTTGAACCATTTACTGGGACTGGGAGTCTTTCCCATTTCGGAAAACAGAGATGCCGGCTAAGTAAGAAAGTTGCTATATCTAGAAATCTGCATAAGAATACAGACGCCATGTCTTTAGAAGCTTTAGAGCAAATTCATCGACCTCTTTAGTTACACATGATTTCTTGCGATGATAAGCACCAAATATACTAGGAACAACAACAAAAGTTTGTAAATTTCAAGTGAAACACCACAAATATAAACCCCAAACAAAGGGAAATCAAAAAAGTTGAGGCAGAAAGTGAAACATATTTCACAAATATCAATACCCAGAAGCGAAATCAGAAGAAGATCAAGCAGAGCAATGAAAGCAGCATGAGTCATAGAGGGAAAGAAGTAACGGAAGCCAGGAAAAGAGGAAGACCCATTAAATAACGTGAACAAAAAGCAGAGATCTCAACCATTAACAGTCCAAACCCATGAAGTTTACAGACAAACAAAAGAACAAACAAACAAGAAAACACCTAGAAATATGTTTGCAGCAGCTGGCGATTTCATCCGGGATTCGAGGCAAGTAACAGAAAAACCACAACTTTCTAACAATTGAGAGCAAAAAGAAGGTAAAATTTGGAACAGACCAAAGCTAGAGAAGACGAAGAACACGAGTAGCAGTGAATGCCCAGATCTGGGTAAAACCCAAAGGAAACTTTTTATTCCTCAAAATGGCAAAAAAGAAATCGAAACGTCAAACTCAAAGAGCCAATGTAGGTACCAAAAAAGAACAGGACGAAGCTTAAACTTTGTTCATCCCCCAACCAACTCGCTTCTTCTTCAAAATGCTCTGTCCTTTCAGTTGTCTACTAAATCTCAGTGACCTATCAGTCGCAGTGAGAATCACACTCTCACCGGTAAAGGGTAAGAGAGAGAAACGGAGAAGAGGCAAGGAGGAAAGAGAGAGACAATATAACGTCAGCCCAAAACGGTGTCGTTTGAGGGATGAGTTGGCAGAACTTTGCCTGGGCCTAATTAGTGGGCCCTGTATGGTTTGGGCGATGACAAGAGGAGATGGATTTACTGGAATGCCCTTCGTCTTCTACCGGAATGGCTTGGTTTCGATTTAGATAAAAGTAAATATAGACCGTCATTATCAAAGTGGTTAGTACGCTAATTCCAAACTTCTAGGATTCCTTTGTTGTCCATTAATTGGTAATATAATATTTCTCCAATATTTACCATATAAATATTCCTTGAAGTTGTCATTTAAATATCTTTTATATTATATATATATATATATGTATGTTCATAGAATCATATTCATGTCACTAATCTCATTGCGTACTTCCATAGCAGTTTCTGCGTTTTCTTGATTGGTACGTAGACAAATAAATTTAAAGTTGTATTAATGTCGTTTAGTTTTATAACAAGAGAGACGCGTTTTCTTGATTTTACTTATTTTTAACTAAAGTCATCCATGCAAGGATGTATGCCGTGTTTTTTTTTAAAAAAATGTATTCATAAATTAAAATGTAAAAAGAAAATAAATGCAAGTGGTGGGAGAGGCAATCTCTATAAATATTAAATGACGCATTTGCAGGTTTCTATATTTCCAAGGCATTTGCATGTGCTCCTCCTCTCTCACTGTCCCCTCTCTCTCTCCCTTTCTTCCCATTATCATATATATATATATATATATATATATATATATATATATATATAAGAAGAATACATTGATGGAGAGGAGAGAGAGAGATCAAGAAGATTATGCAGACCATATATATATATATATAATGGATGATATAGAAATTACCCGAAAATTCGATGGTTTTTCTATCGTTACAAAATGCCACGTGGGTTGTCCCGGCCGGTCAAAATGGAAGAATGGAATACAAAATAATTAGTGACAAATCAAAAGCTTAAAACAGATGATAAAAGTTGAAGAGAACAAAGGAGAAAGTAATGTGACAGTTCATCAAACGATGAAAGGACAGCTTCCCGTTTGAACGGGAAAGGAACAGCGCGTCGTCTAAACCGCTCTTTTATCATTCACCAAAACAAAAACAAAAGCAAAAAAACGACACGCATTTCTTTAATTCCGCCGACAAGTGATTAGTTTGGTGATTAGTCTATTATTTGGATGAATGTGTATTTGTTGTATCATTGGCTTGAATTTGGATCTTTGTATGAGTCACTAATGTCAATGTCTATATTATTTTGATAAGATATTTGAAGAAAAAACGTTATTTTCGATTTATGTATTATTATATATTCGAACTATATTTTTATTTTTTTTCACCGTCGTTTTTCCTCTCTGTTTTTTTTTTCATTTCTTTCTCGTAATTTCATCTCAGCCGACAAATGGCGTTACATTCGGAGTTTACACATCACACGACCGCTGCAGATGGCGACGGAGAGAGGATGACTAACGGCGTCAAATGATCTTGACGGACAGATCACGTTGACTCGGCGTGGTCAACTGTCCGAATTTCGCTCGCGTTTGCCGCTGTTTGAATTTTACACAGCCGGATTAACGCCTTGTGACTTTAATTAATTATCCTTTTTTTTTATAAAATTATTTCCTTATAACATCTATTTTTTTTATAATCCGAAAATTCATCGAGCCTTTGGCCCAACTACATCGATCAGAAAAATCCAGGTGAATGTCTCTACCCACGCTTGGGCTTGAACCCAAAATAAGAGCATACTTTGCATCTCTCTAGATTCCTTATAACATGTATTGATCTTAATTAGGTGCATTTTGGTCCACTGTTATAATTTTAATACAATTACGTATTTTTTATTAATATTATAATCTCGAACAACATTTTTAGATATCATAGATGGCACAAAAGATGTAAGTTGGATCTGTTTATAACTTACAAACTTTATTAGCATACGTGAAGAAATTACTTCGAGAGAAGAAACAAAAACATTTATTCGTCCACGATGCGTGTGTACGTATATATATATATATATATATCATATTTTTCTTTTTTTTTTAAAGATCTGATTCGTGTGTCATGCATATATACATAAATACACGCATGTGTGTATACGTGAGAGTTTAGTTTTATTATTACAAGTTGAAATAGATGAAGAAATCAAAACTGGTTTCTAAATCCGGAAGATAAGTCAGATTAATCATGTGAAGTATACGTTCTTCAAGGATCTTGAAATTTAATTAATTATTTTTTTAAAAAAAAAATTGGTCATGTTCTTAGGAGCAGTTAAACAGTCTGTCATGGCTGAGGTTGTGCACTGATGAACATACAAACAAATACGAATATTAAACACAATCGTATTTATTGTCTCCTCTGCCCATTTCTTCTCTTCACCCAAGTTTCTCTCTCTCTCTCCCAGGAAAACTTTCTCTCGTTTTCCCAGAAGATTTTTTTTTTCTCACGTTCTCGATCCCAAGTTTTTCTGCTACTTTCCCGAGAATCTGTCTCTGTTCATACAGAATCCCAAGTTTTTTTTTTGTTTATGTACTCTGCAAGATATTTCCTTTTTTGGTCTAAGAAGTTGAATCAAATCACTTTGATCTCTGAAATGTCAGCTTGTTCATGGTTTTTCTAGCTCCAGAGATTTTTTTTTTCCCGAGAAAATGCATAATTTTCTCAATAGCCAGGCATTTTCCCTCGCTTTCCTTCTCCTTCCTCTTCTTCTTCTTCCAACATTCTCAGAATCACAGCTCACATCAAGTGAAACAAGAAGTCTCTTTGAAATCCAGAAGCTCCTAGAACATCCAGAGTCTCTACGATCATGGAACAACTGGACCAACTTCTGTTTTCTCCCTTCCTCTCCTTCCCTGAGAATCGTCTGCTCCGATGGCCATGTAACCGAATTAACCATCCTAGGAAACAGAACCGTCAAGCTGTCGGAAACATTCTCCAGTGACTCGTTCTTCACTGTTCTTACCAAACTCTCAAGCTTGAAAACCTTGTCTCTTGTCTCTCTCGGCATCTCTGGTCCTTTCCCTTCGAAGATCACGAGGTTATCATCTCTCCAAGTTCTGAATTTCAGCTCTAATTTCATCTCTGGCCCTATCCCGAAAGAGATTGCGTCGTTGAATGGCCTGAGAAGCCTTGCTCTTGCCAACAATCTGCTGAACGCAACTGTTCCGGATCTCAGAGGGCTGCTGGATCTTCGAGAGCTGAATCTCGGAGGTAATCGTCTCGGCCCTGAAGTTCCTTCGCTCGCAAGCAATTTAATCACTGTTTCATTGAAGAAAAACTCCTTCGGATCAAAGATTCCAGAACAGATCAAGAAGATGGGTAAGCTTCAAAGCTTGGACCTTTCCGACAACAAGTTCACTGGGCCAATCCCGGATTTTCTGTTTTCACTTCCTTCTCTCCAGAACCTCAGTTTGTGTCGGAACCTGTTATCTGGGTCATTTCCAAACTTGACATGCAGCTCAAAGCTCAGAACTTTAGACGTTTCTCGGAATCTTCTTACGGGAAAGCTTCCGTCTTGCTTTTCTTCCAAGAGATTCCAGAATCACACAGTGATTTATTCCTTCAACTGTTTGTCTATCAATGGAACTCCCAGCGCAAAGTATCAGCGTCCAGCTTCTTTCTGTAAGAGCGAAGCAGAGCAAGCGGTGGCTGTGAAGCCAGTTCCAAAGGAACAGAAGAAAGATTCTGAAATCAAACTAGGGGTACTGATTGGTATAATCGTGGGTGTGGTCATCGTCACATCGGTTTTGGCTCTGTTGATTCTGATTATAATGAGAAGATCACGATCAGAAGCAGAAGCAGAGCAATCTGAAGGGAACAATGTCGAGAGACATGCCTTTGATAAAGTCTCTGTTTGCAGCACCACCACCTCAAAGACAGTACCAGATTCAAGTAAAGAAAGGATACAATCTTTTTTTAGTCTTGAATTTGATATTTTCTACAAAACCCATCAACTGAAACCTGCTGCTCGAGCTTTTTGAATGTAGGACGTGTGCCACAGACGATGAGATCGGCCGTGATTGGTCTGCCGCCGTATCGGGTTTTCAACTTGGAGGAACTGGAAGAAGCAACCAACAACTTCGAGGCATCAAATCTGGTCGGTGAACAGGTAAACAAAAACACGACATGAACTTTGGTTGATCTGAGTTGTGACCTTTGACAGAACTCGAAGAGATTCTTGTCTTGGAACAGCTGTACAGAGGTTTTCTTAGAGAGGGCATAGCGGTGACGGTGAAATGTATAAAGCTGAAGCAGAAGAATTCACCACAGAACTTGGCTCAGCAGATGGAAGTGTTGTCTAAGCTAAGGCATATGCATTTGGTCAGTGTTCTTGGACACTGCATTGTCACTTACCAAGATCATCATCCTTATGCCGGAAGCACAATCTTCGTCGTCCAAGAATACTTCTCTAACGGGTCGTTGAGGGATTTCCTCACAGGTGATGGATGATACCTGGAAAAAGACAAAATGAGTTTGGTTGTTAAGTGAGTCGAACAGTTTCTGACAGGAAATTACATGGGAATTTTCTGTCAGATTGGAGGAAGAAAGAGGTCTTGAAATGGCCTCAGCGAATGGCAATAGCAATTGGAGTTGCTAGAGGAATACAGTTCTTGCACACGGGAGTGGCACCTGGAATCTTCGGGAACAATTTGGATATAGAAAACATCCTGCTTGATGAAACACTCGGTGCAAAGATCTGCGGCTATACCATTCCCTTACCACATTCCAAGGTAAAACACAAGTCAAGAACAGAACAAACACTTTCATGTTTTGTTATTCCATTTCTTTAACTCAATCCGAGAAAAATCTCAGGTCGGAGCAGGGAGTCCTCTTCAAGGAAACCAAGCGAAAAGTCCACTCGGGTTCGTATCTCTTTAGATACAAATTCAAACCCTTCTCTTGTATTGGTCATTATGACATGCTTGATCTTGAAAAATTGCAGAAATGAAGACAGAGAGAAAGAAGACGTTTACCAGTTCGGAGTGATACTGCTTGAGATCATCACAGGCAGAGTGGTGGCATCTTCCTCAGACATGGGAGGTTTAAAGCTTCAGGTATGTTCCGTTTCAGAGTCAGTTCTTCTTCGTGTTTCTCATCCCGAGAACTACAGAAGGCCTTGAACCTCTTTTATTCTGTCTGAAGCTGGAGAATGGATTGAAGGAAGAGCCCTCGGTGTTGAGAAGCTTGATAGATCCGTCGGTGAGAGGGACATATGCTTACGAGTCGTTGAGAACGACTGTGGAATTCGCCATTAACTGTCTCTGCGAAGATCCGAGCAAGAGGCCGTCGATTGAAGATGTTGTCTGGAATCTGCAGTACACAATTCAAGTGCAGCAAGGATGGACAAGCAGCGGTAACCTTGGCATTGCTACATAGAATCATGTAGAATACAAGTACTTACCTTCAAAATTTTTTGTGCTTTAAAGATAAATGTTTCAAATGCAATATAATAAGCAAATGAATGTAATGCTCAAGCAAATGCCTAACCTCATAGATTCATTACAGCATCTAAGATTAATCAAATATCACCCAAAACATTTTATTCAATCTCCATTTAAGGCACAGATTTGTTGAAATTATCCAGTACTCTTACAACACTTTTGATTTCTTTCCATTTCCTTTATGGGTTGTCTTCCGAGTCTCAATGTTGATAAATCCTTTATAAGTTTACAGTTCTTACTGAAATTACCAAGTTGCAGTGAAGCAAAACACAGAGCATATGACCAAACGAGAGGTAGAAACATTGATAAAAGAATGGGAAGATGCAAGTGTATTAAAAGGGAAATGGGCATTCGATTTCGAGAGTAATGACAGCAACATTGCAGAAATCGAACATGAAAACATGTGTGTCCGAATGCTCCAAACAATATAAGACAAAAGACGAGCAACTAATACTAGTCAGCTGTCCAGCTTTGCTCGACGATTTCTCGTACTCTTCTGTTGTACTCACGCTTATTTTCGCTGAACATTCTAGCAGCTTCCGAGTTGGCGGGAGAATTTGGATTCGGGTCACAAAGCAACGACTGCGAATTCAATAATTGTAAGTAAATCAATCAGAAAACGTTCAAAGTGTTTCATAGACTATTAGGATGCATAATATTTCTATACCTGAATGGAAGTGAGTATAGCAGCTACATCGTATATTGGACTCCACTGATTCTGTAGAATGTCCAAGCAAATGCTCCCATCTGCATAAACTGCATATATTATCGGTCAAGAAGCGAGTTTTCAGAAACAAATGGAGCCATAAGCTACAATAGACAGAGATCGATGCTGCATCATATCCAAACTTACTGTTCGGATGGAACATCCGTGAGACAAAACGGACAGTTGGTGGCTTATTTGGATAATCCTCCGAAAAACTAAGTGTAAGTTTGAAAGTACCTGACAGAATCAGAAATGGGAGATGAGAACAACATCTGAAAGAACAACACCAAGATGGCAAAAATCGAAATGCCGAAACCGAAAGATGGAACTTTACCTCCATCCCATGGGGTATCATCAGGCCTAAAAGTGGGAAAACGAAAAGGGTGTGAACACAGAGAATGTATCTGAATGTAGGTAGAGGACAGCAAAATTTGACTAAGGCAAAATCATCTTCCTTTGTTTCAATACCCGAATATAACGGCATTCCAGAGCATGATATTGTTATCTTGTGGAGCACCGCTTATCCCGGCAGGAGGGTCCTGCTGCACTCTCTTAAAATCTCTCATCAGTCTCTTCCTTGCCGGAGTCGACATCCTCTTCCTTAAGTCTATATATACCCAATATATATATCACAAGACCATAACTACACTCTGTAAGCATAACTGTGAATAAGTAATTCAAAACATCGTATTTGCAGGAGAACAATGTTTTCCAATTCAGAATTCCAAACTGTTCTGTTCCTTCTTCCTACTTCTGCGAAAACAGTGAAATTGATCGATTGCTTACGTATGCATATGCCTACGCCGATATGTGGATTCGAATTTGGACTAGGAAATCTACGACCGATTAGCAGACAACTGATTAGCTCAGAGCGACGTCATCTGCAATCATATCGTTGTTTACATGCCCTACCGAATCGAATTTCATCTCAAACTCAACACAGTTCTCTTGAATCTAGGAACAAGCTAAGGCCGCATAAATTCACCACAAGGAGGGAAGAACAGCTCAAAATCAAAGCAAAATCCACGAATCGAGCAACAAACAGAAGCACCGCAGAGAGAGATCATACCGGTGAACAAAAGCTAGCGTCAAGCGGCGAAGGTTCAGAAATCAGCCCGAAACAAGAGACGGCGATGAGCGATACCAGGAGAAGAGAGGAGCTCCGATCAATTTTGCCGTCGCTTGGGTGCGAATTTGCGATTGGGATAAGAAGTTAATTTTTGTGCTTCGTGTGACTTACGCAGCTTATAATCTTCTAGAAACTTCCATCTCGCTGACAGCTTTCAGATTTAGATTCGCTTTCTCAGAACCAACCATTAAACCGGAATAAACCGTTAGACCGGACTGGAAAACATTTTACACTGCTAATTGATGGAACAGATTTTTGAATTTTTGTTTGCGGAGGAAATCTTCCAATCAAACTGATGAACAAAAATCGATTGGGATTGTGTTTCGCTCTGAAGATTTCATGAGACACCGAATCCAGAATCTCGTGACCGGCGGTTTCTACCAGGAAGCAGTGTTGTGCACGCGCCACTACGCTTCTGCCTGCTCTCCTAACAAGTTCACCTTCCCGCCGCTTCTCAAAGCCTGCGCGAAGCTCGGAGACGTCGTCAATGGTCGAGTGTTGCATGCCCAGATCGTCAAAACCGGGTTTTTCGTCGATGTTTTCACTGCTACGGCTCTCATGAGCATGTACATGAAGGTGGAACATCCCTTCGATGCCCGTAAAGTGCTTGACGAAATGCCTGATCGGAATGCTGCTTCTTCTAATGCGGCGATTTCAGGGTTTTTGCAAAATGGGTTTCGCAGAGAAGCGTTTAGTATGTTCAGGGAAGTAAGGTTGTCTGGGTTTGGAACGAATTCGGTTACAGTGGCAAGTGTTTTGGGCGGCTGCGAGGATGTTGAAGGAAGCATGCAAATGCACTGTTTGGCGATTAAGTTAGGAGTTGAGATGGATGTTTATGTCGGAACTTCTCTTGTTTCGATGTATTCGAGATGTTCAGAGTGGATTTTGGCTGCGAAGATGTTCGAAAGTGTGCCTAACAAGAGTGTGGTCACCTATAATGCTTTTCTTTCTGGGTTATTGGAAAATGGTTTGTTGCATTTGGTTCTGGATGCGTTCAATCTCATGAAGAGGTTTTCAAGCGAAAAACCGAATGCTATCACTCTCATCAATGTTATATCTGCGTGTGCTAGTCTTTTACATTCCGAGTTTGGGAGGCAAATTCATGGCATTGTTATGAAAACCGAGTTTCAGTTTGATGCCATGGTAGGTACATGCCTTGTTGACATGTATTCAAAATGCCATTGTTGGAAATCAGCATACAAAGTCTTCGATGAGCTTCAATGTTCCAGAAACTTAATAACATGGAACTCTATTATTTCTGGGATGATGATGAATGGGAAGTATGAGCGAGCAGTTGAGCTGTTTGAACAGTTGGAATCTGAGGGACTTGAGGCTGATTCATCGACGTGGAATTCATTGATCAGCGGCTTCTCACAATCAGGGAAAGGAGTTGAAGCTTTCGAGTGCTTCAAGAGAATGCTATCAGTAGTTACAGTTCCAAGTTTAAAATGTCTTACGAGCCTTTTACCAGCTTGTTCAGACTTATTGGCTCTAAAGAATGGTAAAGAGATCCATGGGCATGTCATCAAAGCTGCATCGGAAAGGGATATATTTGTTGCTACATCTCTTATTGACATGTACATGAAATGCGGGTTCTTCTCATGGGCACGTCGAATCTTTAACCAATTCATACCAAAACCCAAAGATCCAGTGTTCTGGAATGTTATGATATCTGGTTACGGTAAAAATGGAGAATATGAATCTGCAATCGAAATCTTTGATCAACTCCAAGACGAGAAAGTAGAACCCAGCTCAGCAACTTTTACTGGCGTTTTATCCGCATGCAGTCACTGTGGCAAGGTTGAAAAGGGATTTCATCTTTTTAGGTTGATGCACGACGTATATGGATTGAAACCTAGTACAGAGCACATTGGCTGTATGGTTGATCTTTTGGGTCGGTATGGTAGGTTAAAAGAAGCTAAGGAGCTGATAGATGAAATATCAGAACCATCGCCTTCAGCGTACTCTTCTTTACTCGGTGCTTGTATGCAATACCTAGATCCCAAGCTGGGAGAGGAAATGGCAACGAAGCTCTCAGAGTTAGAGCCAGAAAACCCGGCTCCTTTTGTGATCCTGTCTAGTATATATGCTGCTTTAGGAAGATGGAAAGATGTGGAAACTACCCGACAGTTGATAGATGATAAACGACTGGTAAAACATCCAGGCCATAGTTTAGCTGGACTGACATGAATGTAGATCTGCAGGTTCTTGGCCATCATCCTTGGATTATCAAGGATTCTTGCCCATCCACAGCCCACGCTCAACTATTCGCGTAGAGATGCAAGAATCGAGTGTAATGAATCCTGTGTTTGTGGAGTTGAAGGGTTCTGCCGCTGTTACTGGTTCTGGCTCTTACAAGATTGGGTTTATCATATGTACTTACACAGTGGTGCTTCTTGTCTACTTGGAGAAGTACTGTTGTTTTAACTCTGGTTCAAGACAACAGACCGGCAAACTTCAACCAGGAACAAAGTGTGTCATCTTTCTATTACTGCCGTCATTGATACACTCATCAAATTCAAGCTTGAGTTCATTAATGGATGGACAGATCAGATCAGCTTGCATAAGCCAGCGAGTTAAAAAAATATCTCGAGACATCAGTTTTCAGTGATGGCCGATTCTCGGACAGTGAAAGGACAAGAAAAGGGAAACAAAATATTTGCATTTTTGTTCTCCAATAATTTCTTCTTTTTTTTAAAGAAAAGAAGAAGGAACCTACTCTAATATTAACTCGCACTGCATTATTCACTTTGTTTTTTTTTTTGTTTCCTCCCTTCATTTTGCCATTGGAACATGTAAAAGGCAGGGACAAAACCAGTTTTGATTGAACTGAACTCACACTACACATTTTTGTGTTGGAAGGAAGGTGCCAAATGGGGAAAAAAAATTATTAACAGGGTTTGCCTTTCTTACAGCCTAAGACCCCGGAATTCATGGTGAGTTTCCTGACCAAAGTCCCTGGCTGCGGCCGGATTGCAAACTTGCTGGGGACCGGATTCTTCGGGGCTACACTCCAAGCGTTTGCTCTTCCCGACTGCACAAAGTAGGCTCCGTTCAGGAAGTAATCTCCCTCCGACTGCCAGTTCCACGATTTCCACTCGGGGTATGGTGTGTACTCCCTCTTCGTTACCTTTGGACCGACGTTTTCTATTATTATCATTTGGAGTGATATGGATAATCTTTTTGGTGTGTATATATATATATATAAGGATTTTATACCTGCTTGGCTTGCTCGTTTGGAGGGGCGATGAAGCGATTTCCTTGGCTGATGATTGTAGGGTTCATATTTCCGCCAATGGCATACATTTCCCAGTGTGTATAGTCATTGTTCACCACATGGATCAGGCCGTATCTGCACCTCGGCATT
>NW_010970030.1:163077-169702 GCF_000463585.1 Tarenaya hassleriana | reverse complement strand
CATTCTCTGCACCAATCTCTTACCAAAGTGGTTGAACGCAACTGTTATCTGCATCTTCGTGTCGATCTCGTCCTTGTCCGTCGCCCCAAACAGCATCACCTGTTCCCATATCAATGGTTATATCTGTAATGAAATTATATCTGGGTATATAAAGGTGATTTCTTTTTTAGTTTACCTCTCCATGGTCGGTCAGATGGCAATTGGAAATGGTGATTCCGGTTGATCCTTGAATCGCGTCGATCATCCCGTCGCTGCAGTGAGCCATCGAGACATGATCGATCCAAACATTCGTAGCTCCGAATATATTGATCCCATCGCCGTCACTCCTTGTCCGGAGCCCGAAATGTGTCTCGGAATCTCTGATCAACCCACCATTCCCCGGCACGATGTCCTTGATATAGATATTGTGGATAATCACGTTGTTCACGAACTGCACCGTTAGCCCTGCACCGCCCGTGATATGAACCCTAACGCCACGTCCGTCTATCGTCTTGTTGCTCGTTATGATCAGCTCTTGCGCCAGTCTGATGACCATGCTCCGTTCAAACACGATCCAGAGCGGCTCGTCTCGTGTGACCGCGTGCCTTAGGGTTCCGGGTCTCGGGTTGATGAGATCGGTGTCCGACGCATCGGTGACGACGTAGTAACGGCCGGCTTTTCCTCCGGTGGTTCTACGGCCGAATCCGAGCACACAGTCCGCCAACTTTTTCCGGTCCTTTGCCCAGTTCGGTTGGCAGCGCCAGCATCTGTCGATCGGGTTATATGCTACGCACTTTCCCGTGTTGCGTCGCTTTAGGTGTTTTCCGCCGCTGCCCACCTGCCATAGTTCCCTCCTCGTACCGTTGCTTGCTTCTGTCGCCTCCTCCACCGCCCTAAAAAAAGGGTAACAGAAGAGTGAGCGATTACTTACGGAACAAGTTAGGTTAAGGCCAAACCCTAAGAAAACCCATTGACCATTGTCTTCGATCTCCACATTGTCGTTTCAGGTTGTAGGAAATTCAAATGAAAGAACAAAAAAAAAAAAAAGAAAACATGCAAGAACACGGACAAGTTGACATGGTGGTTGAAGTGGTCGGTGACGTTGAAGGGGTTCGGGTCGTAGAATCGTAACGTCTGACGCAAGGCATGGGCTTGACGCTGCGTCCAGTATTCGTCGAAGACTGCCACGTGGGCTTTAACCGGCTGAGCCACGTCTGAGATGGAGGAGAATAAGAAGCAGAGGACAAAGTTTCCGGCGAGTTTTAGAAAATCCGGCGACGCCATTCGAAGCCAAGGCCTGGACTCCGATCGATTACGATCGAAACGAAAAGAAAACGTTTTTTTTTTATTGTGTCGGAGTCCAGACGAGCCGGCGAATTTTAGGGCAAACCCTCGAGCTTTTTAACGTGGAAGATGCTTCGGCTCGGGGTTACAAGCGGATGATCCCATTCATGGCTGCTTAAAAATAAACCCGAAAAACAAAACTTGTGGTGAGAATTTTAGGGAGATATCAATGGAGGGTAATTCTCAAAAATTCTTTTTTGGTAACTATTTTTTTTTCTGTGAACCAATTATAGTTCATCCTTTCTTTGTTTTCCCCTTCTTTTGTGGGATTCAATCAGTAATTTTTTTTTATAATTGTGGGATTCAATCAGTAATTTTTTTTATACTTCCATTATTATTCTAACTATTAACTAGGGGATCATTTTGGTTGTTATGAATCGCATAAGATATAACCGTAATTAAATTAAATTTAATATGAAAATTTAACGATTATAATTTTTTTAAATTCGAAAAAATCAAAAAAATGTGTTGTTTATGATAAAAAAAAATTTAATTTGAACTAAATTGAACCTAAATTTATATTTAAAAAAAAAACTGATAGTTATACTCATAATAACGGAATCCGAATACGGAGAACCGCGAAATGATCACCCCTAGTACAACTGGTTGCATGCGGCACGTGATCTCTCGGCCCATTGGACACGTGTCGCATTTACAGGAGGCGTGTGTCCACGTAAGCGAATGCGGTATGTTATTTAATTCTTAAATATTTTTCGACCGGAAAAACCTCGCGACTGAATTTGATAAGCATTTACAGTCAGCTATTTTTGTCGTTTTCCTGCTTTCTTACGTGGAATCTGCTCTGGCGGGCCCCTAAGATAATTATTTTGTCTGTGGTTTAAATTCCTATCGAGAGATTATTTCCATAAATAGAAAAAATTACAATTGACGCCAATTTGGTGAAAGTACAAAACTTGTAAAAAACGGAAAAAGAAATTCCACACGACGATTTGAGAAAATTTTATCTATAAAGTGACTGCACATACATTAGGGCTGGGCGTTTCGGTTCGGTTCTTCAGAACCAAATCGAACCGAACCGTTAAAACGGTATTTTTTTCGATCCCAAACCGCTGTTATTTCTCGAACAGTACTATTTTTAGAGAACCGAATTTTTCCGGAATCGAATCGAACCAAACTTTAAAAATCCCGAAAAACCGAATATTTTTAAAGGAAATCTATCATTTTTTTAATAAAATCCGAAACTGAACCGAACCGATATCGAAACCGAACCGAACCGAACCGAATACAATAAAAAATCCGATTGGTACCTATTTTTGTAAAACCGAAAGAACCGAACCGATTCATTCCGTCTCGAACCCGAATCGTTTTCCGAAACGTCCACCCCTAACATTAGCGGTGAGCGTTTTGATTCGGTTCTTCAGAATCAGACCAAATCGAACCGAAAAAACGATATTTTTTCGATCCGAAACCGTTTTCAATTCCCGAACGGTATTATTTTTAGAGAACTGAATTTTTCCGAAATCGAATCGAACCGAACCGAACTTTAAAAAAATTCCGAAAAACCGAATATTTTTTTTTAAAATCTATCTTTTTTTTAATAAAACCCAGAACCGAACCGAACTCATATCGAAGCGAACCGAACCGAACACAATATAAAAACCGATTAGTACCTATTTTTATAAAACCAAAAAAACCGAACCGATCTATTTCCATCCCAAATCCGAACCGTTTTCCAAAACGCCCACCTCTAACATAGATCACATTTTATTGTATATCGGTTAGACATATACATCACGTTTTATCTTTTTTTTTAAAAAAAAAAATATTTAATCTAATCGGAATAACTGTTCACTTTAACTTAAATATCTGTTTTAAAATATCTAGAATTTCAGTCTTAGTTTCCATAAATTAAAATTGATTGCTGGTTCAAATAAATAAAAAAGGTGCTTTAATAGTTTTTTTTTCCTATAAACACAAGTTCAAAATTGAAATATGATCAACATATTTTCACACGAATTTACGTTATTATTTTTATATCAATTTTAATTCGATAAAAAATTATATAAAATCTAAATTTTTTGAAAATTTTATACAAAACATAAAAATATATTATAAATTTTTATATATTCATAAACGATATTAAATTCTGATAATTTCGATATTGATATAGTTTAACACGTTATATTTTTCTCTGTCATGCCAAATTATCATGTCCCTAATAAAAATAAATAACAAATAAAAAAATTACAGCTAATTTTAAAAATTTTAAAATTAATACAAATTCGCGTGAGAGAAAATGTTTATCCACTTGGGAGAAAACATGTTTATCCACAAACTGGAAGAACCAAACTAAGAAACTAACAGAGCCAAACTCCTCTCCGAATAGCCACAGAAACGCAAGAAAAAATCAGAGCGAAGAGAGATTGACGTTAACATCTCACTCGATCTCCATCGTTCATTCGTTTCCCAACAAATTCGATTATTTTTCGTTCATAAATGCTCTGCAGCGTCGGCGTTCTCCTCTCACTTTCGACCAGAGAAGAGAGAGCAGGAGAAATACGGAATCTATGGGCCTCGGAGCTGCGATTCTTCGAGAAAATATCTGGATTTTGTGATTCCCTCTTCAAGGCTTGTTGATTCAGCCATCTGGGTTCGTGTTTCTGATTACTCGACGAAGCTCTCGAATTTCGCCCGAAGCCACATGGGATTGGCACTGAACTGGAGATTCAGGGGAAGATACGAGAGATCGACACGAGTATGTCCGTAGCGGGTTCTTTAGAAGTGGGTTTAATCGAGGAATCGTTCAACGCTCGATACTCGTTATGGATCACAGAAGCTCTAGACGAGCTTCCCGACAATTTCACCATCACTGACCCGTGCTTGTCGGGTCACCCGATCGTCTTCGCGAGCCGAGGATTCCTGAAAATGACGGGATATTCGAGGGATGAAGTCATCGGGAAGAACGGGAGGGGATTTCAGGGACCCATGACCAATCGGAGATCGATCATGGAGATTCGAGAAGCGATTCGAGAAGAGAGACCAGTTCAAGTGAGTCTGCTGAATTACCGGAAATCGGGCTCGCCCTTTTGGATATTGTTCCACATGAGTCCTGTTTTCGGGAAAGACGACGGAAAGGTGATTCATTTCGTGGCGGTTCAAGTTCCGATCTCTGGACAGCGGCATCATCGGTCGGGTTTCGGCGAGGATTGGTCGGATCGATGCGAAACGGCGTTTGGGTCATGTAGAAGGGAGGTTTCCTCGGGTTCTTTGGTGCGTTCTGGTCGGTCCCTGCAGCTGGAATGGGACGAGAAAGGTTCGGTTTTCAAATGTGCCCTACCGTTTGTTCGATGAAATTCCTCAGAGAGCTTTTCAAACTCGCCAACTTCGTTTTGATTGAAATCGTTGAAAAGGGTTCTCAATCATTGTACTTGATTTGGTATTATATGTTTGCCTAATAACATCGTCTGAGGTTTTTGCCTGTAGACAGTCAGTTGGGTCATTGCGTTATGATTGTTGAGCTGATTCGGTTGCTTATAAAGTACTTGTGTTTCTGTCTTTTTGCTGTGCAGCAGAATTAGAGAATTGGGAACACTGTGAAGCAAGCGAATGCGAGAAGCTAAGAGCTGTAGCCGCCATTAACAATGTATTATCTGTTTTAACACATTACAGTGAGTTAACTGGTAGATTAGTCTGTGGAAACCGATGCTGTTCACCTCGGACTGGCTTCCTCAGCTCCTCCTTGATTATATCCCTTTGTAGAGTCAAACAAAGCTTTGTGTTGTGAGTTTTTTTCTTCTGGATAAAACCCTTTAACTCTGGCTTCAGTATAAGATTTTCAGTGTGCTGCTTCTTGCTTATGTCTATGGTAATTTCTCTTGACAGGACCGATTCACGCTTGCCCGACATGCCTATTGTTTACGCCAGCGATGCCTTCTTGAGATTGACTGGTGAGTGTGGAAATGATCTTATGGACAATTATTAGTAATGGTGGATATTGATCTTTACTTTCTGTCTTTCTTATGTTTTTAGGTTACATGAGACATGAGGTGTTGGGGCGAAACTGTAGATTTCTGAGTGGAGCTGATACAGATTCCTTGGTTCTATACGAGGTTGTAATCTTTTTCGTGGGTTTTTGATGAGGCGGTAGCTTTTTCGTGGCATTGTGATATTGATGATTGCTCGATGTTTCGGTCAGATTAAGGAGAGCATACAGAATGAACGATCTTGCACGGTGCAAATACTAAACTACAGGTCAGATTTCAGATTGCAGATTGCTCAGTCTTTAAATACATTTGGTTTTTTCCGGATAATTTAAGCTATTTGAACGCAGGAAAGACGAGAGTCCGTTCTGGAATCTTCTCCACATATCACCAATCCGTAATGCTTCCGGCAAGGTATCCTCCTTCTTGGCTCTGTCTTCCTACTTGCGAAGTTTAGTATTTCATTTATAGGTAATCTTCATCCATGGCTGGCTGTGTATTGCATCGAAACTTGTAAGAAGATTTGGTTATTGTTTGAGTTCGCAGACAGCTTACTTCGTGGGCGTTCAGATGGAAATAAGTTGCGAGAAGGTTGAAGCCAAAGGGCTGAGACCAGAGACGAGGCAACTCAGTGTCGTTGCTGCTGTTAGAGTTGCTGTCCGGGGTTCATCAATGGCGGCTTCCCTGCCCTAAAGAAGAAAGAATGTACAGACCCTACTTGCTGTTCATGTACGTATATATATGTACACACCATTTTCAGTACAAAAACGTTTCAGCCCTTGTATCAGCCATCTGGATAATTTCACAAGAAAGTGAATCTTTGATGTTCTCCTCATTCTTTTCCAAGAAAGGAGAAGAATTTTATCCAATCAGAGTCTCGTTTTCCGCCATTTTTATCTGAAACTTCGCCGGGAAATGAATCTGAGAATAAAGAAAATGGAAGAGAGAAGACTGGAGATTCCGTCGTGTTCATTATTCCTCGTGTACGCCGTCATTTCCAGCTTCTTTGCCGGATCCACGTCGGACGTGATCCTCCCACGTTCTCCGGCGGAGATTCTCGCCGGCGGGAGTTGGGATCTGCTGCAGCGGAGCGTAGGTGTATCCGCCATGCACATGCAGCTCCTCCACAACAACAAAGTCGTCATCTTTGACCGTACGGACACTGGCCCATCGAATCTCTCCCTCCCTTCTGGATCTTGTCCGGACGACGCCGTTTACGACTGCTCCGCACACTCCCTCCTCTACGACGTCGTTTCCAACACTTACCGTCCCCTCTCCCTCCTCTCCGACACGTGGTGCTCCTCCGGTTCGCTCGACTCCTCCGGTTCGCTCATCCAGACCGGCGGTTACGGCGCCGGCAT
>NW_010970030.1:86223-162956 GCF_000463585.1 Tarenaya hassleriana | reverse complement strand
CCGGCATCCGAGCCGTACGGAAAATCACACCCTGCTTTGGGAACGACGACGTTTTCTGCGATTGGACAGAGAACAACACCTATTTGTCCTTTCGCCGGTGGTATTCCACGAACCAGATTTTGCCCGACGGAAGAATCATCATCGTCGGCGGAAGAAGAGCATTCACGTACGAGTTTTACCCCAAGAATCCGGATAAACCCATCTTCAATCTCGGATTCTTGGCCGAAACCAGAGACCCGCTCGAAGAGAACAATCTTTACCCGTTTCTTCATCTTCTTCCCAATGGGAATCTCTTCGTCTTCGCCAACAGGAGATCCATCATGCTCGATTTCGTCAACCACAGCGTCGTCAAGGAGTTCCCGGATATTCCCGGCGGTGGCAAACGGAACTACCCGAGTACTGGCTCCTCTGTTCTCCTCCCTCTTTGGCTCGCCGGAGAAACCCAGCCCACTACCGCCGAGATCATGATCTGCGGCGGCGCTCCAACGGGATCCTTCCTCAAGGCGGCAAAGACGATCCCTAAAGTCTTCGTCGAAGCGTCACGCACGTGCGGAAGAATCAGGGTCACCGACCCGGATCCAAGATGGGTCATGGAGAAGATGCCGGCGCCACGTGTCATGCCCGACATGATAATGTTACCGACAGGTGACGTCGTCATCATCAACGGCGCTGCCAACGGAACCGCCGGTTGGGAGGATGCCACGAACGCCGTGCTGAACCCGGTTCTGTATTCACCCGACGAACCCGACCTGACCCGGAGATTCCAGATCCTCGCCCCCACCCGGATCCCGAGGATGTACCATTCGGCGGCTCTTCTGTTGCCCGACGGAAGAATCTTAGTCGGAGGGAGCAATCCTCACCGTAATTACAATTTCACGGCGAGGCCGTACCCGACAGAGCTCAGCCTCGAAGCTTATCACCCGCGTTACCTCGAACCCCGGTTCGCGCGCGTGAGGCCTTCGGTTCTGACGGTGGAGATGGCAGGAAAGATGTCGTACGGAAACGGATTCTCTGTAAATTTTGTGATTCCGGCGTACGGAGTGTACGGAGGAGGGATATCTGTACGGCTTATAGCGCCGTCGTTTAGCACTCACTCGACGGCGATGAACCAAAGGCTGTTGGTGCTGCGCGTGAGGCGCGTGGTACAGTTATCCGTTTTCGCGTACAAGGCTGACGTGGACGGGCCAGCCAATGCCAATGTGGCACCCCCGGGATATTATATGCTGTTTGTGGTCCACCGTGGAATTCCCAGCGAGGCCGTTTGGGTCAAAGTAGCTTGACTCTGATAATTACGACGACGTTTTGGCTTTATTTTGATTTTTTTTTTCCTTCCTATTTTGAAAGGTTTCAGTCATAGAGAAGAAATGTGAACACTTAGTAGAGAAATTTGATCGTTGATAATTCACACGCATAAAAAAAAGTGTTGAGAGAGATTCTTTATGTTGGTTATTTTTTTTTAATCCCATGATATGTCCAATAATTTCACCAAAAAATAGCGTATTTTCGTCTATCAACGAAATGGGGGTGATACGTAACGAACAATATTTTTGGGGCTAAATCCCGAACATTTGGTAAAGACGGGTTCATTACTGAATTAGAGAAAATACTTTACTCGCCGACATAAAAAGATGCGGCCCATTTGTTACCAATCACGTGGAACGCCGTGTGGGCCATTTACGGCCTATCATACGATCATGAGTACACCAGGTTCGACAAGAAATCCGAAAGGGGTTCGGATTTTATTATTTTCCAACAAGCTATCCTTGAGGTACAATATATTTAAAAAGCTACTAAAAAAACTCTGATTTTCTACGTATTTTACAAAAATACATTGGCATATTTTCATATAAAATTATCTATATACCAATAAAATCAACACAGAACTTTTTCACATGTTTTTGAAATAATACTTCCAAAAAAAAAAACACTCCGTAAGACCAATGCCAAGAAAAGATGTCCTAAAAAATCCGGACATGTGACCCGCAGTCACCCCTTGTCACGCCTGAGTGGTCAAGTTTGTAATAGATAAGGCTCGAGTAACTTTATAGGATTCTAAAACGATCTATGTTCTTTTATAGGATTTTTTTTTGAAGTTAAAAAATCCAAAAAAAAAAAAAAGCAAAACTATAGGAAATTAGAATCCATGAAAGAAACCCATTGGAAATGCTTAATTCGGATGAAAACAAAACGTGTACTCACTCGTTCCGGATGGAGAGGAACTTCTCCCACAGAGGCCGAGATTTTTGCATCTCAGCCATTAGGTTCTTGAACTTGGGGCTGTAGTCTGCTCCGCTGTCCGAATTATTATTGTTGTTTAAAAAAAAAAAAATCGTCAGAATCAAAATCAGACAGAGATGTGTGGAGAACAAATAGAAAGAGAAACCTGATTCGATCCAAGGAGGAGATGGCGCGTAGGGCGCTTCTGATCATGTCTTCATTGCGGTCATGCTCTTGCTTCACTGCATCTGCCTTTGGCTTGAAATTCACCGTCTTTTGCAGAGGTTCCGCCAGGGAATCCAGCACTGAGTGACAACAACATTGTGGTTGTTTTAATCTTTGTCATATTCAACAGAAGCGAAATCTAACGACGGTTTGTTTATTCAATTCACCTACCCGCTAATACAGCCGAGGGGCATTTTTCTGCGAGTATCGAGAGGATGAGGTGGCAAAGCATCTTCAAATCGTAATGATCTGTGCCCGACCCGAGAAAGTAATATCAGACATACACCTTATATGTCATTGTGAAAAAGCAAAACGAGACGGGCACACTCACCTTCCAGTCCCGATTTAAGGTGAGGAACGACGAAAGAAGACGGATTTACTTGATCACGACAACTGTCTAGTAACGTGAATACGCACTCGAAAGCCGCTTTCCGTAGCTCAAGCCCATCATCAACAACGTGCTTGAATGGTCCAAGATCAACTGTTCGTATTAACTCTTTCTGCAAGTCAAAGAGTGTTCATGCCAAACTAAATGCTGATGCCATAGTGTACACAATTGTTAAAGAAAATAAATGTCAAGGCTACCGAAAGGGCTTTACCCTGACAACCGTTTGATCATAAAGAAGTGGTAATAGTCCAGGAAGCAGTCCTTTGATAAGGTTTGGTTTATAGTGAGCAAAAGTACTCAGAGCCGACACAGCTGCCCGCCTAACATGCTGCATAAACCATGTACAAAGCAAAAAAGTTAAAACTGTTTTATTTTTCCATCAGTTGTGATGAATGATGATTTGTCCGACTCACCCTGTCACTATCCTTAATAAGCATGAGGAATGAAGAAATCTCCGGGCAGATGATTTCGTCTAATTTCTCTGGCCGTTCAACCACAGAATATTTCACAGCAGTGACAACAGTTGCACGAGTAAAAGCAGCAGGACTTGTCGTCCTCACCTGTACATAACAACAAGAAAGATTAGGAAACCATTCATAAATCACTAATTGCCTGCAGAGAAGGTTATCATTTTTTAGTGGAGTTTTCCACCTTAAGAGCTGGCACTAATTTCTCAGGCTCAATCAGTGCCATTTTACCCAAGCATTCAGCAACAACATTCCTCACACCTTCTTCCTCGCTTTCGCAGTGGTTAAATAGCAAAGCAAGTATTTTCTCGATACTAGCATCCTGGAAGTCTGCTTTATCCACAGATTGCCTAACTATAACCTGTAAAATGTGGGAAAACAAAAACAAATAAATTCCACCAGCTCACGTACACAAGATAGAATATGAATATTGATTGAGGAAACGGACCTCCTTGAGTGAATGAAGCAGAATATATTGTTTCTTCTGGTGATTATCAATTTGGTCCAAGATAAAAGGTAGGTACTTGGACAGATTACCAACAGCAATGTTTCCAAGAGCGTAAGAAGCTGCAGACTTTATCTCTTCGAAAGGAGATTGGAAGGACTCAATTATGATTGTTTCAATGTTAGCATGAGCACTTAGATCTTTTCTTCTCCCAACCTCACCCAGACACAACAAAGCAAGATGTTGCTTCGCCTGTACAGGGAAACCATCATCAAAGACTCATATTTACATAGTTAGCAAAGTAATACAAAATAAATTCACATTGAACTTACCGAATTGGTGCTGCTATCATCTTTAAGGATTTCTATTAACATTTTAACTGTAGATGAACAATTCTGATCACCTGCTGCAAGACAGAGAACAGCAACACACTGTGCAATTGAACATAGAGCTTGCTTAGGCACACCTCCAGACTCAGGAGAAGGTTTAGCACAAGAAAGTAATGAATCCAGCAATGTGTAGAAATTTGTATTTGCATGGTAAACCAGAGCTTCAAAAAATCCTTGTAAAGCCTGTGATGAGTACCCAACAGATTTTTGTCAGTATGTCTAAAAAGCATAGGCGAAGAATTTGAAGTCCAGCGAAAGAGCAAATTACCAAAAGTGCTTGACCCTGGAGCAATGGGCTTTTAACTAATGTTAAAGCTTGGGGAAGGACCTTGTTGCGAACCGCAGAACTGATATTCTCAATGCAACTCTTGCCGGTCATCAAAGTGCAGCAGAGTTCCAGCGCAAGAGCTGTCATGTGCAGGTCTGAAACACTGAAAAGGACAAATGGAAGGAATCCTTTTCAGGAGTAAGGAAAAGAACACAAGCAAAAGCCAAAATTTGATGAGCAAAGCAGACCTTATCAAAGATGAAAGCTCCACTAGAATAACTTCATAAGCACCTGAACCAATTTTATCACCATACGCAGTTACCAGGGAGTTCAGTGTCACAAGTGTTGCTTGCCTTAGAACCCGGTTAGCCTGTTTGTCAAGAAAACAAATAAAAGCCTCAGCCATTGTGAGCAAGGAGCTCTTAACTGGTTACGAGACCATAAACAAAGAGAACAGTATGTCATAATGATAGCTATTCAAATATTAAAGCACAAAGAGATACACCTTCCGTAAGAATCCAGTCAGTTCAGCAATCAAATGATCCAAGATGCATGACAAATCAACATGCAGTGGAGAGGTCGCAATGACAGCAAATGCCTGCATGCACCCAAAACCATGGACAGCGATGATTAAGCCAGACAGGCTTAAAAAAAAAAAGCTTTTAATAGGAAGTACAGCAACCCACCTTTACAGCTGTAAGCCGGGTGATCTCATTTCCCATTCTGTCAACAAGTACAGGAAGGCAAGAAGGCAATTCTGTTTTCAGTTGATCACCAAATGTTGAAATTACAAGACCCATACAGGTAATAGCACACTCCTTGACCTCCTGCGGAAGGGAAGGGAGCTTAAAATTTTCTACAACAAAGTAAATACTCCAAATACAAGCCCAGCAATATGGTTCCGATGAACATATGTTTCAACAAATACAGCAATATGGTTTAGATGATCCTCAAAAAGGACATCACAAACCTGGTCCTGATCTTGATTCGTCAAACGTGACATTATCGCATTGTAGATTGGATGAACAAACAGTTTAAAATCAAAACCCGTGCCCTACACCAGAAGAACCAAAAAGGTAAGTAAATGCGCAAATCATATTGTCTATAAGACAAACATAGTCTAAAATCAAGATCCAGGCAATAGACAAAAAGTCCAGAAAGAATCAGCAAAGCAAAGGAGATTCCGATACTCACCTCAATACTTGGACGCACTACTCTGACAAGCTCCCCGCAGACTTTTAATGCCTCAGCAGTCACCTTGTAATAACGTTCACCCACAGCAGCTAAAACCGGAGTAGAAAGATCCTACATTGTCGTAAAGTGCACAACCCAGTCAGATCAAACTATCCCCAGTTGTTAAAAAGTTATAGAGTCAACACTAGTCATTGAACAACAACAACAGCATCGCCTTAAACACTAGTCGTTGAAGTGGAAAATATTTCGAAGGGCAAGAAACATGTAATGCCGCTAACCTTGATGTATGGGTGAAATACAGGGGGTGAGTGTGAAGCCAAGACCAATCTTGTGAAGACAAGAGCTTCGATTTTCAAGTTTGATGTAGAAGATTTATCCTGGAAAATCAATGAGAACAAATTGAATTGATAGATAAAGAACGACAACTGTTCCCACATGAAATATCATATTTCAATATTTATATTCCTACTTAACTTACGTTTAGTGCCCTCTCAATTCCAGGAACAAGAGAACCAATATGATCTGTGAGGCAATCAGGCAGGACAACCACAAGTTCTCTCAGCACCGAGAATGCACCAACCTTCAGGATTTTTAACATGTATTGAAAACTAATATTGAAAATGTATATTAGGAAACAAAACAAGACAAAAGTTACAGGTTCATACCTTTGTCTTGACAGACTTTTCACGCAGTTGCCTATTTATGGATTTCACAATCTTTGGTACTTCTTGCTTCAAAAGCCATCTTGGACTGCATGGGGCAAACGCATATATTCGGTTTGCATGGATCGTTCAGAAATGTGCCAACAAGACCACAAGCTGAAGGTAGACTGGAGTACAAGATTGCCGAAACTTGCCTTGATTCATCTGTGTCAGCTTGTCCTTTTGTCACATTTCCTGTCTGCCGTAGTAACTCAGTGAATGTGTTGAATACATCCATCTGCAGCACGAGATGTTCAGACCAATGATCACACGAAAACTCTGAGGATGGATAATTATACATTTCCTGTACCTTCACGTTTTCTTCTCTTTCCTTAAATCTGTCGATTAGTTCCGGGCATGCCTGTGCAAACAAATAATTATTACTATATTCCTTGCAAACAAAATGAGAGAGAACTTTCACTTGCTAATGAGAAAATAATAGAAAAACATTGCAAAATTCCAGATAAAAAATCGATGATGCAAGATTGTTGGTACATTAAAGTTAAATGGAAGAAAAAACTATCAGACAAGATAAAGCAAAAGATGGTAAAAGAAATGTTTCATTTGATAGATTCTTTTACATTCCCAAAACTTGAAGATGTACCTCATGATATAGTTTTGAAAGCATCTCAGGACGAGAAACGATTAAACCAGCTAAGCACTTAGCCGCAGCTCTCCTGACTTTCCAGCTCGCATCTTCGTCATCGGTGTACTCATTTGCACTCTCACTATGAGAAAATAAAGTTCAACATGAGTGATTACCTAATAGTGCACCATGAAGAATATGATGCATAAAAGAAAACTTACTCATCTTCCTCCTCTTCAAGATTCTCATCATCAGCATCTTCTTCCATGTTGTCTGTAAAATTTGGGTCGTAACTTATATATTCCAAGGTAAGATTCAATATTTCATCACAATATGGTGAGATGTCCCTTGGGCATCGTAGTAAAAAGCTTTCAAGTGCCTGCATGCAAAATCAAAAGCAGGCTTGTTATCCACCACATCTCAATTGTCATCCCAGAAGAAAATTGGTTAATCTCCTCTACTGCCTTTGTTATTCTTTTAGCAATTAGGAATTGCACCATGCAACAATAACTGGAACATTATGCTACCAGCAAACTGACAATATACTCAAAATGATGAAAAGAGAAGCAAGGTAAAATGATTGTGCCAGCCAAGATGTCAGTCCATGAAGAACCCGAATGAGGAACAAAAACCTCAATTTACCAGATCAGGGTAGAAAAATAGAGGGAGTCATGCGCCAATACCTGTAAGCTATACTCGCGAAGCTCTTCGTCATTCTCTGAAGCACTTGTGCAGTAATTGATCAAGACTGGCACAGTATCACCAAGATGGGTTCCAAATCGGTACCCAACAGAACGGCTGAAAGAGAGATGCATAAAAGAGCATTACATCCATGGAAAGCCTAATCATTCATGTATAAGAAAACGCTACATTCAAATAAAAACTATAGATTGTTAAGTATGCTCAAAATCTCGAGTTTAACTCAAGCATTCAAATTTAAATTGCAAAAGCTGATTTACACAATTGGTTTAGCCAAGTACCAATTAACAGGAAAAAGCTTAGCACTCCAGCAAATAAATAGCAGGAAGCTAACCAAGAAGCAGTTGCAACAAAAAAAGTGACAAGTACCTTAAAGCACCAATCATTTGAATATTGGTACGGGTCATCTCAGGTTTCACCTTATTATTTTGCAAGTTTCGCACGACTTCGACAGTCGCCTTTGCAAGCAAATCATCAGATAAACTCGAAGCAAGAGATGCTGAAACCAAAGAATAAAAATTAATTCCATGCGTAGGCATATTCAACCTTCCAAAAGATTCTGAGTACCATATTCCAAGAACTATAGGGGGAAACTATTACCAAATCACTACCTAAAATTAACAAAGACCCATCCAACAAGACACATTAACTACATAGTACATTATTGGTCCCAGGATGTACAACAAAAGAATTGCACAAAGAACTAAAATCCATAGACCCATATTCCAGAAACAAGTACCAGACTAGCGAAAGCCATCAACAGACCACTAGACCGAAAATTGGGTTTCAAGCTAGCATTGTCTTCAACAGAACATTGGGATTCCATCAGGACCAGCGACGTACCTAACACAATCAAGTTAATTGAACTTACCAATGCAAGTAACAGTCTTCTTCCTGACAGTGGCTTGGTTGCAACCCAATTGCAACAACAATGCACTCAAAAGTGCTTCATGATCACTTGCCATTAAATTTCCATATGTCTGAACAACATCACACATGATCTCAAGACATTCACATTTCACCCCTGTGATTGTTCCCTTCAGCAGCAAACCAGCAGAAAATTAGTATCTCGCAAACCAATAAGTGAAAACCTCAGATGTTCCAGAGGGTTGGCAAATGTTTATATGCATCATGTGCTCTTGAGCACTACGAGTTTCTCACTGGCAGCTATTAACTCAAAATAGTTCCCAAAGAACTTCAATGGCAGCATATAAGCAAATCATTCTCCAGCAAACATCAAATTAACCATGTGCTTAAGTAGCTTAAGTCATTTGCATCCAAGACCAAGTTTGATGAAATCCAAGACAATTTCTGAGCCCAAAGATATTATGTAGAAATACAATAAAGCGAAAAGAAAAAGGGCCTCATGGACACTAACCTGGGCAGCTATCCCTTTTATCATTTGTGGGGTTAGGGAAACAAGTACAGATTGCGCATGTGAAGGAACTACTTGAGCGACAATTGTACGGAGGGCTATGCCAGTAATATCACGATGCTGTTCTTTCCCATGCAGTAGCTTACCACACAGTTTATTGGTCATGTCCACCACCCGTGGTTCACTGATTTTCTTCACCAGTGGAGCAAGGCTGCAGCAAAATCATACAACAGTGGTTAAAGATAAATTGTACAAAGTCACACATAAAAAAAGACTCAAGACCAAGAAGACCAAAACACCATGATAACTCTATCAAGAAGCAATCAAAGTTAAAAATTAACTTTTACAGGGTGAGATACAAGAAGACCGTTTGAACATTGATGATAAAATAAATTTACACTGAATAACAAAGAAGAACAACTTCCACAAGTTGTAGAGAGAAAAATACCAACCATTTGACAGCCAATCCAGAAACATCACCAGCCACATCGTCAAGCTGCTGCAGTATGATACTCGACAACTTCGTCTCCATGTCAGGGTCTAGTTTGAAGGATTCCTTATTCAACTCATTCAGCAAATCAGAGGTTGCCATATACCTGTAATCCTTATCCTTGCCCGTCATCTGCCCACAAACCAAAATAGAAAATAGAATTTAGAAAGGTGAGCCTACTACAAGAGTTGCTTATCCATGTAGATGATAAAAGAACCTTTTCAAGAATTCCAGTCAACTGTAAGTTCGCCATCTTTGCTTGATAGTATCAGTCCGGCCCTTACAACTGCCACTCAGACAATATAGTCTTAAAGATTTTCAGAACATTCAAAGCATGGAAAATCTATTAAGATCAATCAAGCAATGAGCGCTAAATCACATTGAAAATGCAGAAGGGACATAACCCCCAACCAAAGCAAAATTTCCCGGCAGATAATCAAATATCTACAATCAAATTGAACGAGCTTTCAGATAAAAAAATTTCCTCCTGCCACAAGCCAGATGAGTGTTCCTGAATAATCTGCCTCGCATACAACGTCAAAGCTAACCATAAATGCAGACGCTACATTGGTAACCATACCAATCAGGACAATGTTGCTACAACCAGTCGTGCCCATAAATCCCGAAATCGAGCATACCCGTTTCAAAATTTTAAACGAAATGGGGAAAAAACGAACAAAAAACGTGGTTCCACAGAAACCAACTGAAACTAAATGCCGGAACGGGACGAAATTGACGACAACAAACCACAGAGACGACAACCGATTCGATGAATCAAATCACCGTCTCGCCAAAACCCTAAGACTGCGCCAAAAACTTCGATGTCGCTAGAGGAAATAGAAGCAACGAACGGTGAGAAATGATGGGAAGAAAACCTAGCCTTCCTTCAAGAAGAACGACCGAAGAGAACGCCGGAATCGTGAGAGAGAAGCGGTGAAGGCGAAATTGCAAGAAACAAGAAGGTACGGCTACTAAATGACGAACTCTACTCCCTCACTGCTTTGATTTTGCCAACTTTACTCGTAGCCCATAGTTATTAACTCTTTTTTTTTCTTTTTATAATTCATTTCATAAGCTTAAAACGAAAAACATAATAATAGCGGCCTATGTTTAAATGTTCGCGTTTTTGTTTGGCTATTTTATTTCAAGACCTACCTTATATGACTATATGACCAATGTGAACGAAATATAGTATAGTCACATTTTGATTTTATCAATTATAACATTAAATTTATGATGATCACACTAATTCATTATGTTCACACCTTATATATCTTACTAATCATTTGATTAAAACATCATAAATTTAAATTTAACCTTATAAACAATGAGATCAATATGTGACCACATTATATTTCGATCACATTGGTTACATAGGTAGATATTGAAGTAGAAATAGCAAAATAAGGATATTTTTATCTAAACGAAATACCCGAAATCGATAGAAAGAAATTATTATCTAAGCTGTCGAAATTAAAAAAATATTTTTTTTATAAACGTTACCGATAGGTTTCTCAAATTGAATTAAATTAATCAAATAAATTTCTATCTTTTGCTAATCGATTTAGAACATACTCATCTAGCACCCGCAAACTGGCTCATTACCGACCCGTTATTTGACGGATTGAACCGCGAAACCAACTCGACAAACCACAAACTACCCGCAAATGTCGACTCGTATAATTCGTGAACCAGATAAACCGGAATAGACCGGGATTTTCTTGAACCGTTTTCAAGCGAAACTAACGAGCCATAAAACTGATTAAATACGGTAAAAACGTGACGTGACTAATCAACAAGGATAACATTAACACACTCCAAAAACAAAATTAAAACACCAGAGAAGAGATCTTACTGGGAAAGAGACAAACTTTGGGAGGCAAGAAGTGCTTTCGAACAAACCATCGAGTGATAATCATCTTATTAGGAAAGCAAATCAAACAACGACACCAGAAAACTGACACGAGTTTTCAAAACAGTCAAACCATCAAATCCAAAGTCTTGTGTTTTGTTCAACTTATTGAAACGATCCAAGAAGTTGGGAGGGAACTGAGTGAGAAGCCCTCACCCTCTGTCTTCCGCCACCAACGCCTTCATCTGCCACCCAGACAAGCTCATTCCCCTCAGAATCACAGTATAAACTCGAGGCTCGGAACCAAAAAAAAAACAGATGCAATGGAGGGGCATAAAAAAGCTCTACAAGGCGAAAATGACCATATCGGTAAAGTTATTTTTCAGTAGCAATTGCCAATCATCTTACCTTTCCCCGGGATCAAACATTGTACAGTTTCATATTTTCGAAAGGGAATACAACTGAGAAAAAGTACTGAACTTGGCCCGGAATTCATAATCAAACTAAATCATATACTTTCCTCCAAAAATGCATATAGGAAAAGCTAGTTGTTGACAGCAACAGCCTTTAAAATTTGCCTGGAACTGACTTTGTAAAGTCTTGAATTTTAAGAAAGGAATCACCAGGTAAAAAAGGTCATGAACCAGAGCTATATCTGTGTTTAATCTAGAGACATCATATTTCCTTCAAGTGATTGTTCCTTTGCTTAGTCATGTGACAACTGACCACTGTAAGAGCTAACTGATGCAAAGAAATACAACAACAACAACAACATGGCCTCATTCCCAAATTCAAAACTGATGCAAAGAAATGATCAAGACAAATTGCCTAGGGTCTTCCCAAACTAACATTGTAAAGTTACAGATTCTGAAAACAGATTCAATGGAGAAGGGTACTAAAATTGCGCGATCTCTAGGATAAACCCCATATATGTATTCATTCAGCATTACCTAGTCAAAACCAAAACTAAGTCATCTAGGTCCCAACTGATATCAGAAAACTTTTCCGCTACTCTTGATCAATGGCAGACTCACCAATTCTTGCCGGTGTATCTTTTCTCGGCTCTTTTATAATAAAGAGAGAACTGAAACTATACCAAAATTCAAAGTGTGAAACTAGAACGACATTGCAATAACATATCACAAGGTTGTCAAACGTTATCTACAAACTTCTCGTGTCGGAACGGGACAAAAGACCTACCCTGTACCCAACAACAGTAAGCAAAAGTAATTCAGCTACACACCCAACCCAATAAATGGTTATACCCACGAGATTCATCACTACTAGCTCACATCAAATTGAATCATATAAATCAATTCCGCAGAATTTATGAAGGCCTTTTCGCTTGAATTAATATGTTCACCAAATTCAGAATCCACCCAAACGGAGACGAAGTGACTCCAAACAGATTCGAATGAATTCCCTAAAAGGCCCTCTCTCTCTCGCATTCCAATCAAACGAAAAACACGAGAAATCGCCCAAATTTTCCACAAAAATCATCGGAAACCAGTTACCTGATCGAAGAAGATGGCTTCCTCTACGCGTGCTGTTTCTGGTGTTGGTGAGACGACGGAGCAGGCGCCGAGAGCTTGCTGTAGATCTGTTCGCCGACGAGGTAGACGCAGAAGGCGGCGACGCCGAGGCCGAGACCGGGAAGGGCATGCCTCATCTGGTTAGAGAGCATCGGATGCTTCCTCCACTCATCCCTTCGCCGGAAAAACTCTCCGGTAGGACCCAACGGCTTCGCCATTTTCCTCCAATGACCGATTTTTCTGCGTCCGAATTCGCCCGTCTCTTCTCGAGAAATCGATTTGTGGAGCAATTGGTGCCTAGCCCCTTGATGTATCTATCCTTAGAAGCCCAGGTTTCAATTCTAATGGGCTTATTAGGCCCATTTGTTAAAAGCCTTCAAACTAGATATTATACTATAATTAATTTAAAATAAAAAACAGGTGAATTTTTTGAAATGTTTTGGTATTTTGATTTTAAGACATACCTTTTTCTATATATGACTCTCTGATTTATATGATCAGAAATTTAATTTTTGTCATTTTGGTCATAACGTTAAATTTATGATGATCACACTCATTTATTTTATTCATATCTTATATATCTCACTGATCATTAGATAAAAAATTTATAAATTCAATATTACAACCAATATGACCAAGATTAAATTTCTAATGACATGAGTCATAGAGTCACAACTGGAAAAAGACATGTCTTGAAGTCAAAATAACAAAATAAGAGTATTTTTTTATATAATGGTGAATAGTTTGCTTCTATTCTTTGATTTTATAAAAATAAATTATTATTTTATATTCAATTTTAGTTTGGATTTCGATTTTTATTAAAAAAATAGATATTTAAAAAAAAATCAGTTTTTAAGTTTTTTAAAATTGGGTCCGACGGGATTTCAAAAAATTCGATTTTTCAAAAATTAATAATCGTTTGAAAATCTTCATTTTTCAGTTTATAGAATCTTCATTTTTCAGTTCATAGAATTCGGTTTCGAAACGCCCACCCAACCCCACTTAAAAGGCTTAAACACATATTTGAGAAACGGGAAATGAAATGTGATGCATTACATTGGTTATTCTAAAACTAGGATATTAGGCATTCACTGTAGAATAAAATTAAATATATAACAGATTCATATTATGGAAATCAAATTTTATACTACAGTCAAATTTGGATCAATTGGCACACCTATCATTTTTATAAATTCTGAAAATAAAAAATGCACGTTTTATTATATTTTTTTAAGGTTCTTTTAGAGGTCCAATAGGTTTCTCCGCTCCACTGCTCTCTCTCTCTCTCTCTCTCTCTCGCTCTCTCTCTCATATGGCTCTGCTTCAGGCGAACCTTGGCTTCGTTCCATCTCCATTTATTTCTTCTTCTTCAAGTCCCAAGCTTGCTTTCAAATCGACATCGGATGTTTTGGGCGTTGCCTCCCCCTTCCCAGGCAAATTCGCCTAATTCCTCTGCATTATAGTTTATCGTCTCTCGGCTTCTTTCCCTAGTGATTTTGCCTGTTTCGCTGTCGTTTCAGTACTCAAACTGGATTGTCGGAAAAGGGTATGCATCGGCAGAAAAAGAGACGCCCAGTTCTCAATCAAGTGTTTATCGGCTAATGTTGATAATGTACGTTAGATCTCCGTGAGTTCTCCACTGTATTCTTCTGGGTATTCGCAAATTCTCATGCTTTCATTGGATTTCTAAGATTTCTTGCCCTCTATTGTTTTCACGCCTGAGCCATTGTTCTGCAGAGCAATGTCGTTGTGAAGGAGAAGAGCGTATCCGTGATCCTCTTGGCCGGAGGTCAAGGAAAGAGGATGGGTGTAAGCTGAAATCTATCTGTCTTTATTACCAAAAAAATGAAAGAAAAAAAATACCACTCGTGGCCCCATGAACTTAGCTCTGATGATTTTGCAATCCTCTGCGTCACTAAAGTGTCTGAAAGTTCTTTCTTTTGGAGATTGTGTTACGTATCACTAAGCTTAATCTTGTTGGTACAATTGCAATATCTTGAGTTTGAACTCCCTTGATGTTTTTGTATACAGGAGGCTGCTTAGCTCAGTTCATGACTGATGTCAGAGTTGTTTTCATGTCTTAATGGCTTGAGTTTAGTTGTTAGTGAGATCAAACTGATAAAACTTAGCTCAATTGATGTCATAGTTGTTTTCATGTCTTAGTGGCTAGAGTTTAGTTTTTGGTGAGAGCAAACAACAGGGTTAATGGAAACCGATTTTGTTCTCTCCTGCTTAAACTTTTGTCAGCTGACCCAATATATCCAGGTTCATGGAACTGTTTGTTTCTACAGAACTTTCCCATGGCTAAATTTGTCTGTCTTCAATAGTATCAATCATTTTCCAATATTTTGTATCTAAGAAGATGGCTTTCTTATCCACATGTGAATAGATGAGCATACCGAAGCAGTATCTACCCCTCCTCGGTCAGCCAATTGCTGTATACAGGTAAACTTTCGATATTTTTAAAAAGGTCCAATCTCGAAACATATAGGCTTTGCAAGGTAGAGCAGTTAAGCATGACGTTCTTATTGCTGCTTGAATATGTTTGGCTGAGAGGATGGCTCTGAGAGCAAATGAAGCAAACTGTGATATGTTGGCATAAGAGTTGTAGTGCAGCTATTTCCATGTTCTGGAATCTGCTTGTACAGATTTAGAGCATAAGACCTCCAGATATCTTGTAGATACATGCTTCGTATTGCCCATGCAGCAAATGCTTAAATGCTCTCTCCCTTTTTTTCAGCTTTTTCACATTTTCTCGTATGAACGAAGTGAAGGAAATCGTTGTTGTTTGTGATCCATTTTACCGGGATGTGTTTGAAGGTTTTATCTCTCTCTCTCCCTCTCTCCAACTGTAAATTTTGATCAGTTTTTTGGTTCATACTCTTGACAAGTCAAGCATATACATAGACCTCTTCCCAAGCATTTTTCTACTTCTCATAATGTCTGAGTTAGGGGATTTGTACAATGATAACCTTCATTTCATAGAATCTTTCAATTATGTTACAAGTCAAGCTGATTCAGCTGAACATTCTGACTCTCTCAGATGCCCAAGAATTGGTTGACATTGACCTCAAATTCGCTCTTCCTGGGAAAGAGAGACAAGATTCTGTATACAATGGACTTCAGGTTGCTACATTAACTCTGCTCTTGTTGGTCAACATATCGTGGGAAAGTTGTCCTAAAGAAGCAACGTTTCCAGATGGGCTTGTACTGGTTAAGATAAGTGACCAGTTCATTTGTGCAGGAAGTTGATTTGAACTCTGAGCTTGTTTGCATCCATGACTCTGCCAGACCATTGGTGACCACTGAAGATGTCGAGAAAGTATAATTTATGGTTGCCTGTTTATCTCATTGCCATTGTGTGAAGCAACGAAAGTTTCACGTGCCAAGAGACAAAATCTTAAAGAGTCTCTTAACGGTATCCTCCATTGCTTGTGTTTCTTACAGGTTCTGAAAGACGGTAGTGTAGTTGGAGCAGCTGTTCTTGGTGTTCCTGCAAAAGCTACAATCAAAGAGGTAGTGATTCACCAACTTATTGGACACACACATATATGTTTGTATCGGCATCTATAAAGGGCTTTACCCTATGCAAAATATATGCAGGCCAATAGTGAATCATTTGTGGTGAAAACGCTAGACAGAAAGACCCTCTGGGAAATGCAGACTCCTCAGGTTTCTATTATCTTGAGCTTGGCAGAGATAGATAACCCATGATTCCATCCATAAAACCCTTCAATGAACAGTTACTTACGTCCAACCAATCTTTCTCTGCAGGTGATCAAGCCCGAGCTGCTGAAAAGAGGTTTCGAGCTCGTGAATAAGTACATCGACCTTACTCATACCATGCCATGTTCCACACTGAAATATCGTATAAAGACGTTAGGGAGAATTTTGTCATCTCTATCTCTCTCTGTAGGGAAGCTCTAGAGGTCACAGATGATGTTTCAATAGTAGAGCACCTCAAGCATCCAGTATACATCACTGAAGGATCGTATACAAACATCAAGGCATGCCAAATTCATCATGTGTTTGACAAAACTTTATATGATTGTTTGTTCAGAACCAAAAAAAAAAAAACTGTTTGGTCAAAATGGTCACTGATGGGTTTATGTCAATGTCATCCATGGTTTTCAGGTCACAACCCCTGACGATCTACTGCTTGCCGAGAGGATCTTGAGCATGGATTCATGAGAGAATACTTCCATCTGAAAGCCATTTCATAGCAAGGCATGATGTCAGGATGTATCATTATGACATGAAAATATGGTCGGAAAGCATTTGTAGCTCTCACTTCTCACATTGAGAAACCCTTTTGAAAGGTCTAAGCTTTAAGATGCATTAAGACAATGATACATGTTTGCATAACATAAATAATCATAGAAGGTAAAGCATTTCAGGCCATTTGATTTAACACTGATAAAAACAACTTGCATCACGGGTTCTCTTTTTCATGACAGAACAATGCATAACATAGGAATGATATCAAAGACAAGCCCATTGCATCTGATTCTGAATAGAACAAGCAAGCTAGCTGCTGAAACAAGAGAGTGATTAGAGACAACAATTTTCCTCAAACAGAACAGGAATTAGCAATACCATAATGTTATTTTTTTTAAAACAAAAAAAAAGACACGAACTTTAAAACTGTCTCAATAAAAAGACACTACACTTCGCAAGAAAAAGAGTGAAAAAAAAAAGAGCCTTGGTTTCTTCTTACTTCTTTTCTAATCTTCTTTCATGGCTTCCCTTCCTTCCAGCAACAAACATCAAATATTACCCTAGCCTTTTTTTTTGTGTGTTATCACCTTCTTCAAACTCTTGCCCTCTTGCTACTGCAACCCGGGCATTTGTACTGCTTGATATGCTCTGCCTTTGCGGGTGTGATTTTTACGCATTTGCCATGGAACCATCTCTCACACACATCGCAGCAAATCCAGAACTCATCCGTACCATAGTTATCCCCACAAGCCCCACAAATGGCACCTTGTTCATCGTCTTCTTCATCCTCTCCGCTCTCGTCATCTTCTTTTGGAAGAGGAGGAGACATCTTTGAAGCCTTGGTGTTAGATTCCGACTGGCGAGACTGTTTGACCAACATAATGAAGATAACGCCCGAACGAGTTAAAGAAAGGAGCAACTGGGTCAGTCTAATGAAATTGAAAACTGTAAAAGAGGACATACCTTGCTGCCGGATTTGCTTTTGCTACCGTTGTGGTTAGCAGACTGATCCTTAGATTGTTTGGCATTGCCAGTCACAACCTCAAAAATAGTCGGTAGATCATTTATCATCTGGAAGAGCCTCTTCCTGGAAAGATGTAAATCACGTCAAAGCATCAGATGCGTGTGTTAACTAGATGTTGTCCTCAAAAAAGCTTCCTCCTTGGTGCTTCAATGAACCTAATTCTCAGAAAGCAGCTTAAATCGGCTGAGACCTGAACCGTTTATATCTTTACCAAGTTTCATCCAGCTTAGTGGAATACATTAACACCAATTTCACCTTCTGTCTAATCCAAGTGAAAAGAGAGGAAAGCAGTAGCCATTTCTAAAATTAACCTCAAAGATGGCTAACTAAACAAAGAGATGTACAGTTACAAGAAGGTCGCCCAGAGATTAATAATCTCAGAAACAGCAACAATTAAGCCTGGAAGGATGCTGGAATACTGCAGCTGTTACAAATTAATGCCTTAGCTGTCACGTACAAATGATCTTCAAAGCACTGAACTAAGGAAGGAAGGAAAGTAACCTCACCTCTCATTCTTACCAAACCCAAAGCGTGCGCCAAAGTAAAATGCAACAGCGAGCAGCCATGAATCACTGTGAACTGCAACCAAAGACAGCCAGTCCTTTTCTTGCATTCCATCCCTCGCAAAGTTGATGCCTAAAGCTGGCTCGGGAAGCTCAGGAGGAACCTCCTCAACAGGAAGGTTAACCTCCCATGTCTCATTAGGAAGTCCATACAGGCACAAGTTCTCCTTCTCTGCAGACAGTAACAACAAATGCCCTCAGAAAGAGAACCCACATAGAGGACAACACCGAGAACTAACTTCCCTTTAGCTGAGCACAGATTGAAACTCACAAAATAACCGAGCCTCCGATCTGTTTGAAGGCGCAAACAAACCCAGATAACAAAAACGCTAAAGTAAAATGCTAGGGCAACCAAAAACATCCAGATAGGCAGCTAATATGAAGAATGAGAGGAGAAAGAACATATATAGCTCCTTGTTGCTTCTACTGGCGTTGATATCTGAAATCCCTGTCTTGGAGACGTTTGATAAGAAAATTATGAAATAAACTCATTGGAAAACTGTTAAACAGACAAAAAGATATGTCAACCAAAGACCAAAAAAATAAATTCTGGAAACAAAGGGCCATCAAACATTGTCGACAATACATGGATATTCCTCTTTTGCATACATTTCAGTAACTCTTCGCTTTTATAGGTCCGGAAAGGGACTGTCTCCTAGCCAGGTATACTCTCGAGTAAACAATTCAAACCATGAACAGCACTTCCGACAAGTCGACAAGAACACAGAAGCCACAACGAAAGCAATAAATTAACACGGGTGGAGAATTAACTCACCAGGGTCGCACTGAGTGTAGAATTTCTCCACATCTGCATAAACCCAAAACGAACAAACCCAGAATCGTCAAAACCCCACAAAATTTGAAGAGAAAAACCTTAACCGTTAATTCGTCACGGGACAAAACAGTGAAAAAGACGAGATATATGCACATAGCGACATACAAACTTGCAAATCCACGCAAGCTCATCCTTGAAATTCGCTGGTGCTCATTGCAACTATGCGGAGAAACAAAAACCCAGATTTGGACAAAACCAAAAACAGAAGAGAGAGAGAGAGAAAACCCAGCTCACCGGCCGTGAGAGCTTTGATCAGCCCAGCTCGTCGACCCCTGAAGTCGCTAAAGACCTCCTCGACAGTACGGGGTATGGGGTGAGGAATTCCCTCCATTCTTCTCTCGCCACAACTTCACAGACAATCACGCCGGACAACAACTCACCCTCTCAACGCCGACGCTGGTGGGTATCACCAGTGCTTAACCGAATCGAATGCCAGATGAATGCGGCGAAATTTCGAGATTCGGAAAAGCAGGATAAGAAACCAAGGCCGGGTTTTATCCTTCGGGGTCGCAGACAAGGAACTGCTTACTTGGATTTGGGCTTTGGGGGAGAGAAAATACGAAATCTCTGCAGGAATTTAATTAGAAAAAATATGAAAAATATAGGGGAGGAGGAGAGCAAGAGCTGAAAACCCTAAAAATGAAAAAGGAAATGCTGCAAGACAATTTTTGGGGCTGACGAAAGAAAACCGGGACAACGTGTATTTTATGTATGATATAATCTCTCTATATTATATTATATTATATAAAAAAAAAAGCCACGTATTCTATTTTCTTAGCTTCGAGCTTCTTCTTTTTTTGGAAATTCACCTGCGAATTCATTTTAATATTAATACCAAAATTTAATTATATTATAGCTTTGCCTTTTATATATGTATCTATAAATTTACTTCTATTGATATATTCATTTGACATGAAAGTATGTGTTTTAAATTTGCTTGTACCGAAATCTATATGATATCATTATTTACAATTTGTAATGTGTAACTCACACGGACACCCAAAAAAAAAAACTTTTTTTCCAATGACAACCATATAATATAAGAATCAAATTGTTCTGATAAGTTTTAATTCTTTAATAGTAACTTCGGCCCAATCTAGTTTTTATCAATTGTACATAAATGAACCCGTTAGCGACCCAATATCTCAGACCAATGGGCTTTGTGGGTGTAAAGTCAAAACGGCACCGTTTGCTGTGTTTTGCTTACGTCAGCTGTATCACAAGAAAGAAGAAGAGAGAGTTTAGGGTTTTGGCTTTGATCCCCTACATGCTCTACCGATCTTGCTTCGTTCATACATATATTCTTAGGTTCACTTCAGGTTTTTTGAAATCATCGTGACAAATATCTACACACCCTGTAATATAACTCGGTAATATATATATATACACTCTCATTTATCGATCATTCTCTATCTATCTGCACCATTTCCGTGTTGTTTCAAGTTTTCAGAGTTCTTCTACTCTTTTTCTAGGGTTTTCTCATTTTTTTTGTATAGTGGGGAAACTTGTCCTACAGCCTTTCGAGGCAGACATGGGTCACCGCAACGTCTCTCATCTCAATGGATCGGACGAAAACGAAATCTGACAGCATCGTGGACAGTAAAACCTCATCCCATGTGCACGAGCCTCCAACAGACACGTGGGAGATAAATTAGTTGTAGTGACAGATGAGTTGGCAAGGAGTATGGTCAATGTCTCACGTGAGGGTTTCCCGTTTTCTCGTTTCCTATATGTTTGTCTCTATATATGTTTGTTTCTCTCGATCAATGAAATGTACAAAAAACGATAAGATAGTAATCATCCAACATGCGTGAAAATACATGAACCAGTTGATTTGAACTTTAATGTGAAACATTGGAGACATCTCACTCGTTGATTGATCGACGCCCAAATTATATGTAGAAACAAATCGAGACAATAAGACAAAAGAGCATGGGTGTGTCTCTTCGTCAAACATATATTAGATGCTTCTCTTGTCTTGCTTACAGCAATGGGGCCAATTTTCTCTCTTACCGCAGTTCCCGTAAGGTCGTTTTCGTCAAACCCTAACGAAGACAAAACTGGCATTCTCTCTCTCTCTCTCTCTCTCTCTCTCTCGTCGCATCACTAGCTACTTGAATTATTAGTTATAAGAACGGGTACGTGTGCAAGTTCAGTGCATGATCTCGAAATAATAAACTAATCTGGTCCAACACTTAGGACCCAAAGCGAAAATGTTAACAGCCTGTAAACAAATATATATGAAATATCTAATCATAAAACGATACATATTTTAGTTCTATGAGAAGCTGCGTCACTGTGTATGCAGAATCAGTTCGGTGACGTAAAATGACGGTAATCAATCATAGTCTAATTTTGATTATGTATTCGAGTTTATATAATTAATGAAGCATCTTAATAAAATCAATATTTACTTAAATGGGCCGATATTACTACAATCTATGTGATTCCACACCTCCCACAGCCTGTCCGGGAAAGCGTTGTTAGGCATCGTCCCCGGAATAACGTTCATCGTCTGCGTTTGAGGCGTCAGTGTCGTGGCCGCAGCCATCAAATGCAAAGCGTTTTGCTGCTGCTGCTGCTGCGGTTGCTGGTGGTGGTGGTGAAATTGTTGAGCTATTTGGTAGTATTGTTGATTGATGTTACTTGAGTCACTGACGGATATCTGGTAATTAACCAGCCTTTGGAGCTCATCAACAGAGTTATTGACGAAAACGGACTCATCTTCGGCAGCCATTGTTGAGATCACCGGGTTGCTTGTGACGTAAGGCATTGGACGGTAGATGTTCTGATGCCGTTGTTGCTCTTGTTGTTGTGGTTGGTGACTGACTAAAGCCATGGTTACGTCGGAATTGCTGTTGTCGGTCTTAGTTCTTCTTGTGTTGGTGTTGTTGCTGCTGTTGCTGCTGTTGGGAAAGGTAGCGGAAGATGAGGGATTTTGTTGTCTTAAGGCCAAGCGTGATGATGGGGGTGATGATGATGATGATGCGTTATGATGATGACGATGATGCCTTGTGGGAAGAGAACGCGGGAGCGACGGGTGATCTTCAACTCCTGGCCTCTTGTAGACCCGGCAAAGTGATATTTCAGCCTGTATATATATATTCATGTACATATATATATATATATATGCATGAATCAAATATCTGGATATGTATATGAGATTATGAATGGAAAAACAAACAAATTGGACTAATATATAATTCCCAATCATATATATGTAGGCGGATAGTCCAATAAAAAAAATTTACATGATAAGTAGACACACAGGCCGCACACATATTACACCCAGCAAAGCGATTATTTTGTCTATAAACATAAATATATATATATATATACACACACACATTACATATATATAAAAGAACCGATGGGCCATGGTAGTTAAAGAGTTCATGCGTATGGTATGAACATGTCTGAAGGGCATATATATACATTTACTGCAAAACAAGATCGAGAAACATCAAATGCCGATCGAAAGAGCTTGACAGTTCCAACCTTATTCGATCCACGAGGGCTCAGATCCCTAGGTTTAGAACACGATAACGTTTCAGAAAAGTACAAGTCTTTTGTCCGGATATATCCAATGGCTTACATTGGGTCTTCAGAAAAGAAAAAACAAAAAGGAACTTGGGTTTGAATGGTGTATTAGGAATTGAATTTGTAGTGTAATATAGTTAGTTGTACCAATTAGGGTTATCTATGTATACATACACACACACTGTATACACGTGGATGAGGACGAGGAAAATCAGGAAAAAGACAGAACGTTTAGGTTTAGTTTTACGAGGACAAGCCGAATCCTGAACCCACAAACACACAATCACATACATAGATGCATACACACATATGTGTGTATATATATATATAAAATGAAGATCATTTAAGTACCTTTTGGTGCTTCTCGGTCTCGTGGTGAGGCAAGCGGTACTCGTTCATGATCCAACTTGTACGGATGCCTTTGGGGGCTTTGCCGGAGTAGAAGACAAGTGTTTTCTTCAATCCGATTGGGCGAGAAGTCTCCGATCGGATCATCCGATCAGCTCCGGTGGCTTTCCAGTATCCTGACGTCGTCACCCGGTTCGGCCTGTCTCCGTTTCTGTACTTGCGATCTCGTGGCACGTAGAAGTACCACTCTTTCTCTCCTATCGCCGCCAAAGCTGCATATATATATATATATGTGTGTGTGTGTGTGTGTTTATCAAAACAAAATCATTAAACGCCTGATAGAGTCATACATACGAAGACGTAGGTATGTGTTTATGTTTATGCGCTTATGCATATGGCATATGATGAAATCATAAAGTTTAAAGTTTTTTTTGGTTGAACATAAAGTTTAAAAGTTTATAATCAAGAAACAAATTAACCAAACAAAGACAAGAATTTACTATTGCGAGTCAATGGTTACAAGAGAAGAAGAATCACAAGGAAGAAAAAGAAGAAATTAACCCAAAAAAAGAGTGTATATATAGGTTCAAGAAAGGAAAGGGAAAATAAAGAATTAAAGATATGAAGAAAGGTAGAGATAGTGAGGAAAAAAGGGTTATGTATATATATATATATATATATATATATATATATATATATATATATATATATCTATATTCGCATAAACACACAAACATATATATATATATAAAGAAGGAGAGAGTATATATATGTATATGTACCAGGAAGTTCCCAAGGATCGTAGCGATAAAGATCGAGAAAAGTGATGAGTTCAACATTAAAGCGTTTGCCCTCGACCTTACGGCGAAGGTAAAACTCTATGAGCTCTTCTTCGGTGGGGTGGAAGCGGAAACCGGGCATGACCATGTCATGGCCATGATCATCATCGTCATCGTCGTCATTATTATCATCGTGACCTTCATGGCCTCGACGGTCATCATCCTCGACACCCTTGTCGCTGTTGCTGCTGCGGTCGTGGTGAAAATCTCCATTACTAACGTTGCTGCTCATGGTTATGATGCCTGTTGTGGATGATACAACTGCCATAAAAGAGCTATACGGGCTTTGAGTGTGTGTGTGTGGTTATGGAAGAAAAGGGGATTTAAGAAGATACTGAAAGTGATTAAGGGTATTGGTCTTTATAGTACACTAATGGAAGAGAAAATTAAGGAGAAATGATATTGAGTGGTGTGGCTAGAGATAAGAGAGAGAGAGAGAGAGAGAGATGATGGTGAAATTGAAACGGCATCGTTTTGTAAGCTGAGAGACCAGACGTGAATATGAATGTCGAAGGAGAGAGAGGGAGAGTTAAAGAGGAGACAATGACTTGTCCAATTGAGGACAGGGTGTCCACGGTCTTCTTAGCGGTCCTTTGGACATTTCTCCTCTCAATTTATAGTTTCCATTTCCATTTCCATTTTATATTTTTTTAAATGTTCTTATTTATTTATATATATTTCCACGTACAGGCGCACGCACCAAATAATAGATATATTCCATCCGTTTTATAATAATTAACGTTTTAACTTTTATCATAATTTTTAAGAAACTCAAAAAAAAAAGTCATCATATAAACCGACCAATGCGCTCCCAAAGGCATCCGGAACGTTTAGTTGAGATATCATAATAATGATCTCGAGATTTCATACCTTATGGTACGTAGAAGCATGGCTCCTCATATGTAGAGACAGTTCGAGGATAATAGATAAAATATAATTAATATTTATTAAATTTATTAGAATTGATTAGTTTTAATTAAGAATAAAATTGGAATTTATTTTGAATTTTTTTGTCTATATGGAACATTGATAAAATCTTGAATTCATTTGCATTTCTTATATAGTCTTTTGGATTCGTTGATCTAAATGATCATTCACATTGGTCATTTTTTTTTAACATATTTTCTTATTTAACTATTAGCACCATATACAATACATAAGACAACAAAAACTGTCTGTGAAAATTTTATAAAATTTCTAGATTTTATATTTATCTATATGTCTACTTTTACTAAATATCGAGATTAAATCAAGTAAATAACATATTCAATATCTAGAAGGTTCAAATCGACAAATGTAACAATGGAACCAAATCTAGATAGTACACAAGGAAAAAAATCAATAAAAGGAAAATAGACATTCACATCAAAAGACAAATCACATATTTAGAAGATATTGAGAGAATCACTCAGAGAAGTCTATAAATGATGAAGACGATATTAGAAGAGGGTACCGAGATTATTGTTATTCGAGAGTAGAGTCTATGAACTTGTTTATATGTACGGAAAACACTAGTGAGAGATGTTTGAGAGAACGTGAGATAGATCTGAGGGTGAGCATTAAGTAACAAACGAACTGTTCACTGAGTCTAGACATGATCTAGGATAACATCTGCTGTGTGCTGCACACAGAGTGTTTGTGACTGGTAGAATTTCTTGTGATAATGGAATTTTACTTATGAAGAGTAAAATTAGATTGATTAAGTACTATTTGAAAAAGTTTGAAGTGTATTTGACACGTATCAAAAAAATAAAATTAGTTTGGGAATTCTTGGATCGAAAAATCGTGTGAATGTACTTTTTCACAAACATATGCATCAATAGTGAATTGATAAAAGTGATTGCCAGATTAATTGAATCGATATAGAATTAAATAATACATTCTTTGCTAATGGCTGGCATTATTTAATTAATTTTTTTAATGGCCAAGAATACATCTTATTGGTGACCTAATTTACTATAATTTCGTATGCTCACTTGCCTTAAAATATATATATATATATATATATAATGTTCTTTATATTTCGGACCCACAATGACTACATTAAAATTTCTATAATTATGAATTGGAAACAAATTCTGCACTATGCCCAAAGAGTGCAGATTTCTATCCGTACAATTTATTTAAAATAAAATTAAGGGTAAAACTTATTGAAAATTCTTTAATTTCTAAAATGATAGAAAATAAATTGCTAAACTTTTCGATTAATAAATTTATTATTAAACTTTCAAAATGTGTCAGTATAATTTTCAAATGTGTTAACTGGTATCAGAAAAAATCTCTATATATTCATAAATATGTTTGAGAATTATAATGATATATTTTTATAAGTATGTGAATTATAATGACATATTATGCATGTTTCAGAATAAATTTGTCTAACAAAAAGTTTAAAAATTAGTTTTTCACCATTTTACAAATTTAGAAATTTTATCCTAAATTAGTCAATATCTACAGAAAATGTTTTAGGTATATAACAGTATATGATAAATAATAATAATAAAAGCTACAAAGTCTACGATGATCACAATCTGGTATAGCTAATTAGTAATTAAGGATATTAAGAATGTTAAGCGGATTTGAATTAGCCTATTGACCTTGGCGATGAGTTCGGCCACTCCTTAATTAATTACATTAATTTCACTAACCTATAATTTGTTAGACCTTAGAAAACATATTTGAAAACAATAATACAATATTATTGCAATAGTTTCGGCTTTTCATCATTTTCTATAATCCGTATTTCGACTCGAAATTCAAATTAATTTTGATAGTTGGAATATATGATGTGAATGTTCCAGTGCTCAAGAGGTTACCTAATTTAATGTTATTTTATTAATATTTCGATTTTTTTAATCTAGACAAATAAAATAAAAATCAACCCCTTTTTGGTTTTTTCTAACAGTTACTATAACAAGAAGATATACAATATGTTTACATGTATATATATATATATATATGTTTTGTGGTTTAATAATTAACCATGTTTTAAACTAAATAATGATGTCAAATTCATAGATAACATTATTTCTATAATATGTATAATGTTTCCATAATAAGTTCAACATTATTTCGCGGTCTTATTTTTACATAGCTAGTTTGATTGAGATTGTATATAGGTTTAAAATGAATGTATGCTGTATCGTAATTATAAACCATAGGTTTGGAACTGCATTAATTATAACTGAATTTGTAATATAAAACTAATTTAAAAAAAAAAGAAATAGAAAAAAGTTCAAACTTATTTAAATGTGGAAGTAAATGAGAGGGGGTGGCAGTGGGGCTTGACAACATGAAGTGGTGTTTTTTAATTGGCAAATGAACATGAAGTGGTTTTTCCTAAAAGGGTTCATTGTATTTTCTATATGTTTATTCTACAAATTATTTTTTATTTTTTTTGTTTTTATATTGTGTTGTCAGTTTTTATAGATTATATTAGGGATGGCTATTTCGGGTTTCGGTCCGGGTTCGATTCGATTATATTCAGGTTCGGTTACAGAAAAACTATAATCATTCAGTTTTTATATAAAATTCGGTTCGGTTCGGTTTCGGTAAAAAATTTATTTTTTCAAAGAAATTGTCAGATTTTTCGATTATTTTTTTTAATTCGGTTCGGTTTCGATTTTTTCGGGTTTAAGAAAATCATAATAATTCGGTTTTGATGTAGGGTTCGGATCGGATACAATTATGTCTTATTCGATTCGGTTATTTGGTTAACAACCGAAATGGCCATCCTAGATTATATGTTTGTTCTACAAATTCTGTTTCTTTGTAAGTAATTATACTGTTGAAGTATCTTAATACTCAATCTAGTCAATAATGAGTAACTCTTGTCAATTTTAAATATCCATTATTTTTTATTTAGAGAATCGATTTTATCTCATCATTTGCAATTGTACGTCGGGAACTATATATATTTGTAGTTAGGAGATTAATTAATTCAACCATATCTAAAATGACAACGTGAAAATTCATTTTTTATATATATCAAGATGCAAACAAATATCACACAAAGACCTTCTGCAACGATCTTTAATTTGTAGAATGGAGAGTAAGGAGTGAGTGTCATATGATATAAAAAATTTAAGATAATCTATTATAATAAAATATGTATCATAATATTAGATTGATTTTGAAAATTATTTTAGATATTCTAAATTATATTACGTGAATCTTCTAGAAGATCTCATGACGTGGACGTGGGCCCCGGTGAACTCCCCCAATAAGGGAAATAAGCTTTTTCTAGAATTCTACACTTGCCGATTTTGGGATTATAAATAAATTAAGGTTATTTTCTTAAGAAAAGTAAACCACCAAATCCACGATGAGAGAGAGAGAGAGAGAGAGAGAGAGAGATTATTTAATTAAATGTGCGATTAATTGAACATTAAAAATTTAATTAACGCGTCATGATTTAATGCAATACAGACTCTTCCAAGGGTTTGTCTTCTAGCACGAGAGTCGCAAGTAGGGTGGCGAGAAAACAAAGTACCTTCCAGAAATATATATATTTTTAATTAGTTCATATAATTATATATAATGATTTAAAAAAATTAAGAATTTACAACACGACCACGGATGGCTTTTCACTAATCTTCCATTGAAAGAAATTTCATTTTTTATATATTTTACCATAATTATCCAAATTATTCTTAAATTATTTCATGTAGCTATAATTTATGTGTATGTGGTTGGAGGAGGTGTAAGAAAAGATGATACTAGAAGAAAGAAAAAGTTGGCAATCTTAAAAGTCATAAATTAAGTACTGATTATAATTAATTAAACCTCGTCTCCCAACCAAAATCAAGCAATGTTTTACCAATAAATCGGATTTGGGTTTTCCAAAAAAAAAAAAAAGAATTTAATTTAGATTTGGTTACCCATCAAGCCAACCTCATTGGTCATCGATTCTGTGTAGGTTGGTGATATTTACTTTAACAAGAAATTAATTAATTAATTAATTAATGAACCAAGCTCTAGCTTAATTATTCCACCAACTTCATCACTAAATTATATACATATATATATGGGGCAGTCGCACTCTTGTAATCGAGTCCATTCCTAACATTTTTGTTTTGTATATATAATAATCCATGAACTCATATAAACGACTTTTTAAAGTGTTTAATTAAAATTTTATGACTTGGCTATATATTTTCTGACATGGACCGACCTTATTCGATATATGTTCTCCGAATCATACCTTTCGCATTCTTGTGCCCACCAAATTCTCTCTTAATCACAGCAAACTTGTAGCCATTCTCAGATATTGAATTGGGTAGATTTCTGACGATATATAATAACATAATAATTAGTTTTCATTAAGATGGTCAATAGAAACAAATATTAATTTTATTTTCGAAATTCTCCGGTTATAATTATACCAGTATTAATTTGTTACAAATGACTGATAAGATTCTACATTATCAAATGCTACCGATTTCTGAATACGAGGATGATATTCTTACCGATAACGAAGCTGTTGCTATTAAATTATTCAATTATGACGAATTGATTTTTTTTTCATATGTATATATATATATATATATGTATATATGTGTGTGTAATGCCAAAGGGGGGGGGGCATCCACAGGCATCCCGTGGCCTGGGCCTTTCGGGCGGTTGTCAACCCTCTTTCTTGGCTCTTTTCTCATTTATTCATCCTTTTGTATTTATTTATTCATGCACTTTGATGTTTCCCCCTCTCCCAATCAAATCATATTTTACGTTTAGATATTTCAACAATATATATCTAAATTTTAATATATCTATGTGAGAATAGTTTTTTTTTATAATCCATAAGTTTATCAGATCTTTGGTCTAAATATATCTCCCACATATCCGAAAAAATCCAGATAAATGTCTCTTTCCGAATTGAGATTCGAACATGAATTGTGAAGGAATTTTGTCCATCCCTATAACCAGTTGAACCACCCAATTTTAGGTTAAGAATAATTATGTTGTATAAAGTAATATATATATATATATATATATTTGTCATAAATACCTTATAACATAAGGTCAATGATTAATTTTTTTTGGATAACCGGGGTGTCTTCAGTTGAGTCCCAGATTAATCTCGGGTCAAGAGTAATGATTAATTTTACCGTATGTAATATATGCCGTTCGCGATGTATAGGTTACATTCACAGACAAATGCATGTGTATCTGTGTGTGTGCATATATATATATATATATATATATATATATATATATGTATGTGCATAAGTCATGCGCCCATCGTATCCGGAGCGAGTAGGCCTAGGTATCCAACCCATTCCGAGTGGAAGATAACATATCGCAAGTTGTAAGAAAATAGATTTGTTTGTTTTTTTTTTGTGTGTGTGTGTAGAGATCAAGGCTATAACTAGACGCTTGGTTTTGAAGTGCATTGTATCCGATGTTCGATACTAAATTACAAAATGTATTTCAACCAAATTGACATCTCCCGTCGTTTTTCAGCGCCATGACTGACTTTTTATTTCCATTCCAGAGATATTATTTATAATGGTAATCATTTTAACATTATATATCTATCTATCTATGTGTGTGTGTATATATATATATATATATATTCTATTCTAATCGACAATTTTTCTCACTCTCTCCCTCTAATGTGATAGATTTTAGTGTGTATATATATATGACTTTTGTTTTATATGTGTCCGGGGGTGTAAGCATATTTATGCGCATATACGTGATTTTGAAGTTTGGATGGATCGATATAATCATGCTTTAGATATCAACTTTTGGCCTATTAATTAAACAAATTATTTTAAAAAAAAATTATAATAAAAGGAAGACCACAAGTTGGTTTACAAGGAAAGACTCGACCAAATTGCATGAGAGACTAAGACCCGTGTACGTACGTTTATTTTTTTTGTTTGCATGTGGACCGCCCGGCCAATCATGTTACCACGAGTTTTATTGTGGAATCATGTATTTACACATTACACAAAATTACAAAACTCCACTTTTTTTCATGTGGGCACAAAAAATAAATAAATAAATTTATAGTACCACATCAAAATATGCAGTGACATGCTTGCATGAATATGACGACCGTCTCTCTGATTTTGGTCCTTCCGTTACAAACAACAATTTATTGCACTTTATTTTCATGCTGTTGTCAATATCTTCGATTTTTTGCGCATTAATAAGCTAGATTAAAAACCAACCATTTCAATACTATATTTTTTTTAGCGAATATATATATATATATATATATATATATATATGAAGCATATATCGAACATCAATTTATGTGTCTCAAAATGTGTTTGGACCATGCATGCTCGTGAAGAGGGGATATAACTATACTACCTTCTCACTGCTACAATCACTTCTACCTATACCCTCTAAACAAAAAATAAATAAAAAAAAAAGTATTATGCTACAATCACTTCCTCCTATACCCTCTAAACAAAAAATAAAAAAAAAAGTATTAATCATGACAAAAAGACCATAAAACCTCATACAATAAGGTAAAGACAAAAACATCCCTTCTTTTTTAATTAAAAATATTCAAAATTAAAAAAAAAAAGTAAAGTAAAAAAGCAATAATGGTTTTCTCTCTCCTAACCCTTTATTCATCTTCTTCCTTCTACCAAATCGCGATCTTCTCTCTCCCTCTCTCAAAACTCTCATTCTACCATCAATTAGTGACATAAATCCTGATTTCTCTTTAGAAATTTCTGTTTCTCTTCAAATCTCCAGCGAAATTAGAGAGTTGAAGAAGATATGGCGTCGAGAGCGAAGAACACAACTTCAAATTATCGGTGGCCTCATCTTCATCTTCCTCCGAAAGTGAGAACCGTTAGCAAATTTCAGAGTTAAAAGAACAAATGGTAGGTTAAATAAACATTTTCTCATCAATTTTGTTGGATTTTGAAATGTATTGTTGTTGAGTTGAAGTTTGGATTTTGGGTTTTGTAAGTAGAAATATACGGTTTTAGGTTTCTGAAATTTTGGGAATTTCGAAATAGAATATTGGGTTTTAAGTGAAATAATTGATTGGCATGTGAAACGATTTAAGTCGAGTTAAATGAGTCAGTTTAGGTCACATGGTGATTTAGGACAATTAAATGGGTAATTGTATCATATGGGTCGATATATAGATGTATGAATGACATGATGATTTGAGTCACATGGTCACAGGGTTACAGTGTCATATAGGTCACATTGTGGTATGGGCATATGGTCACATCTTCGTATAGATTACAGGATTACATGTCATATGTTGGTATGGTCACAAAGTCATCTCTTCATATACGTCACAGGGTCACAGGTCACATGGTACCATGTCACACAGTCACATGGTACCATATCAGGCGGTCACATGGTACCATGTCACACGGTCACATGGTACCATTTTACACGGTCACATGGTACCATGTCACACGGTCACATGGTACCATGTCACATGGTCACATGGATTTTGAAACATAATCCAGAATGCTAACATATATTTTTTTTATAGCGCATTGAGGAAACAACCGTAACTTTTCTACACACTTGGATGATACTAGACTCCACAAAAAATATTGCATGTAAAAATTTTGGAGGGAAAATTTTGGAGGAAAAATTGTTAGAGAACAAAATTTGGATTTAGGTGTTTTAAACTCAAACTATTATCATGTTCACATGGTCACATGAGACCATATTGGTATGGTCACATGGTACCATATTCATATGGCTACATAGTACCATGTTTACATGGTCACATGGTATCATGGTGCCATCTATTTTCATGAAATTAAGAGTATACTAAAGAAGGAAGCGTTTGACGAAATACTTCTTTTTTATTTGGAGGAATTGACATCATCGAGTTCATGACTTGAAAATTCGTTCGATAAAGTCTTCTAAGAAGAAGAAGAAGGGAAAAGGTGTGATAAATGAAGAAAAAGTAGAAGACGAACGAGCAAAAGAAGACGAAGAACAACAATGACAAGAAAAATAACAATTATATGTGATGACAATGCCACCAAGATGCGTGAACAGTTGACAGCCGCCATATTTGTCAATAGAAATGTTCAAAAATAGAATTAAGAACTTATTTATGTTATGAATTTGTTTCTTTTTGTTACGACATTTTGTTTGTTTATTATAAACCTACATAATTTTATGTTATGATATTATGTTTTATGTTTATTTTATATTTGAACATATGAGGTGAAATATATAGGAAGATAAAAAATTTGGGTTGAAAAATTTTGGAGGGAAAAAAATGGGATAAAAAATATTGAAAGATAAAAAATATGGGTTGAAATGGTGTGTCCCACCAAAATTAGTATTGAATTGTCAACCGTAATTTTTTTGCACACTTGGATTACACTGGGCCCTACCAGAAATATTACATGTTCAAACTGGGACCCACAATATTTCGGTCACGATGGGTCACAGTTGGTCACAAGGTCGATTTAGTGGATTCTTTCAAATGAATCGATCTGATTGTCATCACATCTTCCATATACACAATTTTGAACTATATTTAACTATAATAATTGAGTTATTCAAATTTTGTGTGCAAAAGTAGTTCTAAAAAATGTGATACATTAGTGTTCATAGTCTTTTATGAAGAATTTTGATAATTTTGGTCTTTTTGTATTACAAACTCGTTTTAACATACTAACATCCGATCACAATGGTCACATAGTGTAAAATTGACATTGGTCACATTGGTCACATGCTGGTCACATGGGACCCAACCACTACTTATATGAGATAATTTATTTACTGTTATTAATATGTAGAATGAAACTAAAGTATTATAATGCATTATTTTAACATAATATTATACAAATATCTTAATGTTTTAGTGTACATATATAATATAACATTATTATACACTTTATATTTCTTTATTCATTCAAAATTAGTGTTTCACTGAAATTTTGTTGATGTTGATACTCTTGTCCTGATATAGATCCACTTTTGAACTTCACTAGGATCTGAAAACAAAGTGAATAAAGAATTAGAAAACAAAGAGTCATCGATAAGGTCAAGCTCCACACCATCACCATCACCATCACCATCATCATCATCACCATCATCATAAGTACCACACTCTGTCACTATAACTTCTCTAAGTCCATTTGAATGTTCATTGTCAGAAAGATGTATAATTTTTGTCACATTATTACTTCCAACTTTACTCTTAAAGAAAGTATACAATTGTCGATCTCTCATCTGGCCCGTCCATCGTACCTGTAGAAAGGATAAATACAAAATGCAGATCAATTAAACTATTATGGACTCTATGACTATGTGACCATATGAATATAATACCATGTGACCATGTGAATATAATACCATGTCACCATGTGACCATTATTACCATTCCAACTATTCTATATCATGTTACCATATGAAATTGTGACCATGTGAATTCCTCACCCTGCGATCATTATTACTAATCCCACTATTATGAATCATGTGACCGTGTGACCATGTTAGTATGGTACCATGTGATCATGTCAACATGGTACCATGTGACCATGTGAACATAGTACCATATGACCATGTGAACATAGTACCAAGTGACCATGTTAATATAGTACCATGTGACCACGTTAATATAGTACCATGTGACCATATAAACATAGTACCATGTGACCGTGTGAAGATAGTACCATGTCATCCCTTGAATCCTATCGGATTGTTATTCTAATCACACGGGACTAATGTAACCATGTCACCATGTGACCGTGTGGCCATGTCACAAACTCCTCTCTAATGTGACCCGACTTTTGTGTATAGTGATATTCTAAAAACAACATCTCAAGCTCAGATCTGACCCGGATCTATGACTATACTATAGTCCAAAGGATAAAAAATGCACAAACATCAGCCATTACAAGAAAAAAAGGTGGAAGAAGCATCACTGTTCAGCCGAAAAATAACAACAAACATTAATGTGTATGAAAAACAATAAGGTTTTCGCAATTGCTTACCTATCTTCAACCTCTTGGCTAATTTCACACTGATTTTGCTGGAATTTTTAACGATTTTGGATTAAAAATTGCAACATTCAGAGGAGAGAGAGAGCTCATCGATGAAGGAGAGAGAAGCAGGAGAGAGAAAGCGGAATGAGAGAGGAGAGAGACAACTAAACCCTATTTTTTGGGGAAATTTTTTTATTCAAAAATTAAAAACAAAAGGGCATTTTGGTCATCACATATTATAAAGGGTATATTAGAAGTTGTAATTTTTTTTTTTTAAAGAGAGGGTATGAGAAGATGTTATGTAGCAGATTGAGGGTATAACGGAAGTTGGCCCTCGTGAAAAGGATCCAAGAATATCTCGATAAATTAATAAAATAAAATCCTAACTAAAGCGGATCGAGCTTTAATTCTGAGTTTGGTACTGCCATTACTATGATAGAGAACTTATTGAAAGCCCCTTACCCTAAGATTAGACTCGGAGACATTTATATATAGACGTCCGTCTCTAAAAGATCAATTTGATATGATTTGTTAAAAAGATGTGAAGATTTTAAATTATAATAGAGTTTTACATATTATTCTAATTTTTTTATATGATTTAGATTTATTTATGATGGATCTTCAGCAAATCCTCTACCAGAGATGGAAGGTTCAAAAGATTCTACTTGTGAAGGAGGCTTTGAAGAGGACGGAGGGGCAAAGTTATCATTTTATAGCGTCATTAATCTGACCTAGGGTTTCGTCTTGTTCAGAGGTGTGCAGAGTCTGTATTGTTTTTTTTTTGTTCCCTCCATTGGCAGGGACTCTCTTTTTTCGTGCAACGGACATGACTCCGGTCAGTTTCCCGATGGTTTCTCAGTCTGTGGCCTTAGATCGAACACTTCCTCTTCCCAAGACGTATGTAAAGAGGTTCCTCTCGGTACTGAACTCGTATATCACTGTGTCGTCTCCTCTTTCGATTCCTGTTCTTGCTCAAATGAGTGTCAGAGTGAAATCGGTGAGGGATTCAAAGGTCGGAAACCACTACAATTTATTTATTTATATTATGCAACTACAAGTTTTTACAATTATACTTTGCATCTAGATGTTGTGATTCTAACCATAAACTTTGAATAATAACAGGTTTCTAATAATATTTTATTCAAATGTTTATTAATAGTAAATTATCTATCAAGATTGGGAGACTCAACCGTTAAGAAAATGAGCAAAATTCATTTTCAATCTTGTTTTGAGTTCTCATTTGGAGAGTGGTATTCATATAGATTTTTTCAATCTTCTACAATATGTAATTGGGTCAAAAGTCGGTAAACTTCTGGATTATAAAACAAATAGTAATTAAATTATCTATATTTAGCCGATGATAGTGCGCTAATTGTTGTCGTAGTTTATTGTACAATTGTGGAAAATAACTAGTACAATATAAATGTATTTTTATATTTTGTTTCAATGAAATGATATCATAATTATTGAAATAGTAGACAACAAATACATATTGATATATATATATATATATATATATAAAGTTATGAAACTGTTGTATATACTGTGGACGGTTGCCGGTTGGTGTACATGGGTGGATGTGTATATATAGACACACACTATACCGTCTGTATATATGCGTGACGTGATAATGATTTATATTATATGCATGATGACATGTACGTATGTATAGACATACATGATGTTTGCCGACTTTTAATTGCACATAACGAAAATATCTAGCATATGATTGTGATATAGCATATGATTTTTATTTATTTACCCCTTGTTTTCATGTGACTGCATGCATCTATCCCTACGGGGGACGAATGGAAGTTGAAACATATCTTTGAAAAATGTACGCAATTTTATTTACATAAATCTAATTTCATCGGCAATTTAGGTTTTCTCATCAAATAGTTTTATTATACAGTTTTTCTTTTGGCATACATATTATATATCTCCTTATATATATATATATTATGCAAATATACAAGCAAATGCTACGGAATAAAAACATCATAATTCGAACACACGAGAGATTCCGGGAGAAATGTGTGTGCTGACGTGGCAAGATCTAATGGAACCATCGGGAAGAGAAGGCCCACCACCACCGTTGGATTAAATGACGGTGGGTCAAGTCAAACTGCTTGACCTTCAGACCGGATCGGACCCGACTTCTGATGGTCCGTTGACTCTCTGACTTTTCATTTAATTGGAGATATCTACTGAATATGCTTTTTTTTTTTTCGATTTTTATGACATCGAACCAACTCTTTGTTGTTGGTCCTCCACCATTTTCGTTCTTTTCAAATTTAATTGTTTCTTTTAATTTCTTTGTCTGCAGATTTTGCCCCCAATAATCACGCATTACGTCACGCTATTATATTAGTAATGATTACAAGATTTCGAAATAATTAAATCTTTTCACTTGCATCTCTATAATATTATTTTGGTGTCCATTCCCTAAAATATCACAGGAATCCCATCTCAATGGATGATTATTCTTATTCAAATAACTTGGTATATATCAATCTTATGTTTTTTTTGTTATTATGGATACAAGTTTTTCAAGATTAAAACATACATGGGCATGAATAATGCATTCATAACTACTTGATGGGTTCGATAGTGCATACATACATATATATATATATATATATATATCGAAATCAGTTTTAAAGTTGATTAAATATACGTGTTTGAACGGAATATTAATAGTTTTTAATAATTTTTTAAATCAGTCATTTATTGTTTCGTACGATGATCTATGGACAAACGAAAATTAGTTTGAATATATAAGATTTATAAATTTATAAATATCAAGTTATAATTTAACTTTCATTATTGCACATGGTATCAGAACAGTGATCTGAGTGACCATCTTTATCACCTTTTTTTTTTCCTGTCTTTCGACCACTTTTTCGTCAACCACTATGGATTTCTCTGTGCTCCGAATCATCCCGGTTATCCTCGATGGCGACAACTACCTGAGTTGGTCCCGATCGACGAAGATGTTCTTGAAGAGCAAAGGTTGGTGGACTCATGTCACCACCGAACGTCAGATCGACGAATCTGGCGATGAACCCCAAGAGTGCCGATTAATTAAGTTTTGTCTCTTTGGTGGACAAAAAGAAAAGATTAAATGAGAAGGCGGAAATCTCGTGAATCGTCTCCGGCGTTGACTTGTTATTTTGCCAAAGAAAAAAAAATCATTTCCACATTTATGTAAAATATATTTGTTTGTTTATATGAAGTCTTTCCACGTCCTTGTGTTGTGTGTGTGTGTATATATAACATATTATATGCAAATTATTATTCGCTCTGTGGTCTTTTCCTTCTATGATCTATCCATATTCTCTGTGGTGGAATGGCAGTGCCAGTACTTGTATAGTATAAACATATAACTATATCTGTGTGTGTCGGGAAATCCCCAACTCTGCTGGTTTGAGAGCCTCTTCCTTTAAACGAGGTCGTGTGTTCAACACCCAGAGTATGAAAATTCCCCTCCTGCCACCTTCGGGTGTTTCACATCCCACGTATGTGTTGCAGGGTCGTGCGCGTGGGTCGGGATTAGTCTGGGCCTTTGGTCTTGGGATCACCCGATTATAAAAAAAAAAAAAAAACTGTATCTGTGTCTCTCTCTGTCTATACAAGGGTATTTACGGAATTTACTGTCGTAAGTCAACGAGTATACATCCAAAAAAACAAAGTGGGTACGTGTGCGGTTCATATATTGTATGTCCACATGTGAATTATTAATTTAATCATTATTATAAATGTGCATTTGTTTGTGTATAGCGAGAAAGGTGTACATGTTTGTTTGTTTATGAGAATATTTGGACAGATTACATAACACTTCTGGAAGTCAAACGAGTTTGTCATGCATTTTTCGAATATACTTTCATGCACATATATTCATACATTATTTACATTTTTTAATATTTATATACGTGCAGTTATTAATTAGTGGAGCTATGTGTGTTGTGAACATAAGTAGATTGTCCCTAATTTGGGTTTAAATTGGGAGAACAAAGACAGACAAAACACCCCTCCCCAGTTGAGATATCTCCTATCTAATAATGGTTGCGTGTATTATATATATATATATATATATATATATGATATTATATCAAAAATACCCTTATTTTACTATTTTTACTTTAACACACCATATTCTGATCATGTCACCTATGTGACCCAAAATATAATGTGATCACATGTTGATCTCATTGTTCATAACGTTAAATTTATGATGTTTTAATCAAATAATTAGTAAGATATACAATATATAAACATAATGAATTAGTGAGATCAACATAAATTAAACGTCATAATCAATAAAATCAAAATATGATCACACTATATTTTGAGTCACATGGATCACATGGTCACAACTAGAGAAAGACATGCATTGAAATAGAAATAACAAAGTAAGAATATTTTTGATAATGCTACAAGCACGCATCTGTGTTCATAGCGATTTTAATGGTCTTGTGAGATGGATTTCCACAGGCCCAATCGTGGAAACTAAATATTTTCAGAGAAAAATAACCAGAAATTACGAAATTAACCTTTAAACATTGGAGATTAGGAAGCCATTTGTTGAATAGTATTGTTCATTATGGAAGCAAAACCCTGGTTTAGGGAAGAGAAGGAGCATCTGGTTGCTTCTCGGGAACTGCGTCTTGGAATTCGGACAGTCCCTTGTACGCCTCGTAACACTTCTCCAGTGTCGGGTATGGTCCCTGCCCACACACACCCCGCTTCTTTATACCATCCAACGTTATAATATAAAACAGAGCTTCTCCTATGTTTTAAGAGCATTTGTCGGTCCATGGGAGATTGAAATTACCATATATATATATATATTCAACGATGGATTAGGGGAAAAGGGTTGTAAAGGGGATGGGCATAAAATACCATATCAATCTGGAACCTTGTGATGGCTCCATGGATCTGCGGTGCTAGAAACAAGTCAGCCTGCAGGGAAAAAAAAGATAATATATATATTGATGGGTTAACAAATTCTTATTCATAATGTACAATACTACAACATCATTCATGTACACAAAAGAGTATAGAGAGTAATGACGGGATATATTACCAAGAAAACTTCATCACCAGTTGCGTACTTCCCAGAGCAACCCACCAACAGCTTCTCCAGAGCTACACAGAGAGAGAGAGAGAGAGAGAGAGAGAGAGGAATTAGAATTAGGACAGTCCAAATTAAAAAAAAAAATAATGATAATGAATAGGAAAGAGACCTTGAAATCCTTTGCCGATGACATTATTAAGCCACGCACTTTTCTCCTCTGGGTTTATCTTTTCCTCAATCAACTTCTGAGGAAACGAAGAAAGCAACTAAACAATGTTAGTTTCCATGTAACTAAGAGACCACAGCAGGAAAACGTTCACATCTCAACTCCTCACCAGGACAGTTAGGTTTTGGAGAGGCTGAATGCTCGACGAAACAATACTCACTGCCTGCGAATTCGTGAGAGAAAAAAAAACGACAACTATACTCTCAACCTGCAGAAATTCTACGCAAAGTCTTTAGTCACCAACGAAGCCGAAAACGGGTGCGATATTTTAAGCTATTTACAATAATATAATAAAAGTATATTTTCATATAAAGTTACCAAAATACACTTTAGGTCAACACAAGTCAACAATTTTTTCAAGATTTTGACGGGGTTTAGGTACCCGGATACTCGAGTTCAGCGACGGGTACTCTGATCGCGGGTACCCAGATTTCACGAAAACGAGATAGTACTTTTCCAAAACCCGTTAAGACAAGACCAAGGTCGGTTACCACCAAAAACGAGATATCCGAACCATCCCCACCCCTACTTGGGAGTATGCGAGATGTCCGAAATTTTGTTGGCTTTGTGTAGACATTAAGGGTAAGAATTTTACACAAAATAGGGGTAAGAATTTGTAAATAAATTAAAATATTAAGTGTATAAACGTAATTTTACTCCTACCCATTACCCACGACATAGTCCTCCATGTTTCAGAAAAATTCAAACCCAAACCCTGAACCCACGGTCCGAGTTTCTGCTCTTGTTTGCACCCATTATCTGTGTCATTCGTGGCGAGTACCCATGAGATCGGGTACCAAAAAACCCGTGGGTCTCGGGTAAAAAAGCCCACCTCTACCGTAAAGAAAACATGTAAACAGGTAGACAAGGACCAGGAATCAATCCCCCAAGCCGGTATTTGCTGCTGTTTTTAAACTTAATAACATCCATTTCGACAAACTGCTTTATAAACCAACTTAGAACAGAAAAACAAAGGCTTGATACAAGCTTGTCCGATTCTGGCTTCCAACTCACGTAACACACGAAAGGATAAGAACGACTGAGAAGAAAGGCAGCAGCATCACAGAGAGAGAGAGAGGGGTACTTGATAGTTTATTGCTCGTTTGTGGAGGTCAGGAGGCAAGAGAGGACGTTGGGGATACTTCTCTTCCAGGTACTGTAGATTGAAGGAAAAACAAGTTAAAAAAAAGGCCATGTAAACCTATTGATTCTGTATGGACATAAAAAAGGAGAGAGGGAAAATGGTGGGTGACTGACCATAACAATGGCAAGAGAGTCAGAAACCACGACATCTCCATCGACCAGTGCTGGCACGAAGCCCATCGGATTGATCTTCCTGAACTCTTCAAGAATCAAGAACAAAAGATTCAACTTAACCAATGCTGAGATTCCACTGAAATACATATATGATGGTCAAATCCCGTATGCACTCTCATATATATATATACACCCCATTCATTAACTCACATGAAAATCAAGTCAATCGAGTATGAAACGAACAGCGAATCTACGAACCTGGGCTGTGCTGGTCACCTCTGAGCAAATTCACAGGAACATACTCGTAATCAAGCCCTGAAGTCACCAATCGAGATCAAAATGGACCGAAAAAATTATGGGAAATTTTGGGGTTTTGTACGCAACAGAAGCCGGAATTTAAGAGGAAAACCTTTCAAATTGAGAGCGATTCGAACGCGATGGGCGCACGAGCTTCTCCAGTAAGAGTACAGCTTCATCTTCTCCTTCTTCTCTTCGCCGGAATTCGCCTGATGAGATCGGAATTTAGAATATTACCGGTGATCGAACGAAACAGGCAAAGAAATCGTAAGAAATTTCGGACCGATGCGACGATCAGGAGATGAGATTTGAGAATGAAGATAACGAAACTAGGAACTTACCATGAGGGAGAAACTGTTTCTTGCAAAACTCGTTTTTGTCTTTCAGTTTAAAACGCCAGAGAAGCAGACTTGGTTTTGGCTTTGGACTGGACGGTGGAAGTAACCGTGGTTGAGATGTGTACATGTAACTCATCCGCTAAGCTAACCACTCTGGTTAAAGAACAAACCAAATTTTCGCATGATTAACACTTGACAATATACATGTATACGTGATTAAAACATGATATATATATATATATATATTATACCTTTTTCATCATCAGTGTAAGGAAATCCAAACACCACATCTTTTCAACACTTGACTGTATATATATATATATATATATATGTATAAATTACACCTTTTTCATGATCAGTGCAACGAAATCCAAACACAACACATCTTTTCAAACCAAACTCAGTACTCAATTTCAGAAACTTTATGATTCATAATGATTTTTTCTAAATGTTTTCTTAAGGATCAATCATTAAGAAAACATTAATTTGGGTTTGTCCCCAAAGGGCTTTGCTTCCCTTCTATGTGCCTTCACCATTTCCCCATTCTTCCAAAAAATACAAAGCCCTCCTTCCCTCCCTCTTGACTCTTTCCTACATCAGATTTCTTACCTCCCCCGCCCCCTTTTTTGTGTGTGTTTTGTTATCTAAACCGAACTAAAAACGAATCAAAATCAAGCTTTGTACATATGGGTGGAGTGCTCGTCGGAATCTAGGGTTAGGGCAATGCAGGCGATGGACCGAGATTATGATTCCCGATGTATCGGACGGTCTTCATCTCGACTCTAGATTGTTTGGAGACCGATCCTTCTTCCTCGTTCGAGTCTGCGTTTTCGAGCTCTCTCAGAGCCCTTCTGGCGTATATTGTGAAAGCTACTGTGGTTACAACCGCAATGATCAAAGAGATTATGTTGTAAACAATCTCCACTGTTGTCAAATGATGGTTCCCGTACTGCACATCCGCAAATGTTCTGATCAACCGTCCACTGCATATTAATTCAATTCCTCCGGTTTAGATTTATCATATCTGATGTTAAATTTCCCCCCAGGGTGATATGCTAAGACTGACCTGTAGATATAGATGAAAGCTTCTGGTATCATCCCTGCTATGGATCCGAACAAGTAGGGGCAGAATCTCATGCTTGTTACAACCACCGCGTAGTTGAAAATCGTGTAAGGGAAGGGCGAAACCCGAAAGATAGCTACCACTCGGAATTGATGGAACCAGCTGCCTTCCCCAGCTAGTCTCAGGACTGCTGCTTTTTGAGGCCACCTCTTTAACCATTGCTGCAATCATAAAAGAGGAAACTTGAGTTGAACAGCCGAGAATGGGATAGTGAAGAATGAGTGATGGAATCTTACGTGGATGCGTTCCCGGAAAAGTAGCCCGATAAGGTAGGGGAGGACCATACCAATGGTGGTTCCGACCATGATTATGACAAAACCAAGACCATAACCAAAAATCATGCCAGCCAACCACATCGAAGGTCCAGAAGGTATCAAGAACACAGGGAACAATGCAAGGGAAGTAACAAGAACAACTGCAAGCATAGGACGACCAAATGCTGTCGCTTCCCATTGCAAGATTGGAATAAGAACCTGCATTTGAAACACAAACAGGGATGTTAAAAGATTAAAATGCAAGAGATAGCAAGTAAGAAAAGGCAACATGCGCCATTTATATGGAAATAACATGAAAAGGGATGCAATAGGATGTGACTCGTAGGTGAGAAAACATTATATAAGATTACCTTCTCGAAAAGAAATGGAACTCCCCATTTTACGAAAACGAGACTAAGGATGAGAATAGAAGCGCAAATTCCCACTGTTTTGATCCACCATATTAATTTTTTACTCCGAACCTCTACTTGAGTTTCTTCTGATAAGCCAGTTTCAGCTGCAGCAGGTTCATGGGACATAACCAGACGAACATATTCATTATCTTCCCTTAAACGGATTACAGATCTCACAGTGTCATCTCTCGACTCCTTCTTTGATGTGTTCGTCATCTGCGCGTTCTCAGCACCTAATGAGACAAAAATTGAACAAGAACTCGGAAGATCAGAGGAACAGAATAAACATCCGCAAGCCATCAAAACAGAACAAATTCATCCCAGTTTCATGTGCTTCGTCCTCTAACTATACAACAATCTAGGCTTACTGTGACATATCACTGTCTGAAGAACAAGACAGATAAAACGCCGGAAGTAACAAGCCTTAGAAAACATCCAAACGTATAGAAATCTGCAATTCGCAAAAGGAGAAAAACAATTTCGTCCAGAAACGGCATCGATGCTTAACGGTAGCTTCACAACTTCGAAGGAAGACAAAAGAAATTACTGGAGATTAACAACAAAAAGAAGTAACGAAAACTTAAAACCACTCCGTGGAGAAATCCGACGAAGAACCCTCCGGCATCAGACTTCCGGTTACACAACACTAACGGACAAATCAATCCATAAAATCGAGCGATCGCTATAGACCTAGAGCGACCGAATCACTGAGACCTTCCAATATCGCCCGAAATCAACACAGAAAACATATGGAAAACAGAGCTAGGGCAACCAATTCCTCCGAACGAGAGCGACAAGCTCAGCAATAGTAAAGTTAGAGAGAGAGAGAGAGAGAGAGAGAGAGAGAGAGAAGCACACAATCACCAGGGGAATATAGCCGGAGGAACTATGCTTGGAGGCGGAGAAAACGCCGGAGGAGAGGGAGGTGCGGCGGAGGAACCTGGAGAAGCGGTGGTGGTTGTGGAAAAAAAAAGGTTCCGTCAGGTTCCTCAGTGTGGCTTTTTTTGTTTTGTTTGCTTGAGGAGATCGTATTTGATTTTTGAGGAAATTCAAAATCAAAAGGGTGTTTGTTTACTTTTCCTTTTAAAAAAAATCGATGGCGTATGAATAATAATATGAATGGGGGGATGAGTCAGAGTCAGAATCCAAGCTTCTAGTTAATTTTAGTTTTAATGAAAGGGCTGACAAATCAGCCGCGGTTGATCCATCCATCCATCCGCCTACCCAACTTGACTTTCCCTAAACTACCCTTGTATCCATTCTTTTCTCGTGTAGTTTCTTAAATAAAAAATATACTATATATTATATTTTTTCAAAATATATAATCTGAAATATATGAAAAGGTTCCGTTCGAACAATAGAAACATTTATTTACCCTTTTTCTCCTCATATGTTGTAATTAAAAAAAAAAAAAGAATATGGTCGCATGATGTTTCAATTAAAAAGTAAGTAAATCACGTGCGTGATGCATTATATTTTAATAAGGCATCTATTGCATACAGACAATGCATAGGAAGAGCAGTATAAGAACTAACAACTTATTATTATCTCTCTAATCAAACACTTCTCAATGATTGTTTCTTAAGAAGGGAAAATCGTTTGTTACGGAATGATTATTCATCCAATGTAAAATCTCATTGTTATTATTATTATGGCGTTGGGCTGACGAGGTTGGAATGACGAAAACCTTACAATCTGTCCCGTGCGCGTGGACTTTCTCTCTCGCTCGATCTAGGTATGGGATATAAACTAGTGCAGGTCCTTTAAAGGGTAAAAACCCTATTGGGCCAAAACTAATGTCCAGCGGTCGACATTTTTATTCATAGTTTCCAAAAAGGGAGATTCCATCCATGGACGTCCCGATTACGCCGTCGAATTCTCTTTCAAATCTTACATAATTCGATAGTTTTGGTTGGGGTACGAATGAATGCTCCCAACCAACTTCTGGAAGAAAGAACCTAACTTTCAAACGAAAAAAAAGGACGAAGTGCAAAGGCTGGCACGAGGACAAAATGACCAGACGACCGATTTAATTGGTATTATATAAAAAATACCCTTACTTTTCTATTTATAATTCAACACGTACATTTCTCCAACTGTGACCATATAATCTATGTGATCCACATTATATTTCGAATCACATTATCACAGTTTGAGAAAGATATATGTTAAAATATAAATAGCAAAGTAAAGATATTTTTTTTATAATGCCCCGATTTAATTTGATTGCACCATCAAGCAAACACCCACCCTATATACGGCTTCCGAATTTCGGAGGGTGGGGAAAAAAATTTAAAGGAAACACTAACAACATGTAACAAGGCTTTGTTCAGAAGGATGGAAGAATCAAGAATCTCAAGGAAAAGATCAAAGGTATGCTCACTCTTCCACGAGAATCTTCATCTGTTCCCGCAATGTGATAATTAACTATTTCACCTATCTATCCAAACATCACGAGAATGGTTAGCTGATGTGACAATACATAACCAAAAGACACTAACCACGATAATTTAATAAAAGAAGAAGAAGTCACAACCTGCTTCAGTTTTTTTTTTTTTTGGGGTTCTTTTCAACACTACCTATGAAGGGAACAGCACCACCACCATTTTGGTTTGTAGAATCTTATCCGGATTGGTTCCCGGCATCATCCGAAAAGCAGACCCGAGTCTTGTCTTGATCCTCTTTCAATTGTTGTTCCTTAATGTTTTCTCCTTGTCGTTCAAAAGAACCGCCTTTTTACCTCCGTTTTCAATTATGGTTTTTTCCCTCTCTTTCTTTCCTTCTGCAGTTTTAAGCTCAGCGGATCTGATGGTACTGTGTGATTCCTCGTTTTGGTGGTATCTTTCTCAATATAAACAGGACCAGAGCGGATGGTAATATCTCAACCAACTGTAAGTGCCAATATTGGCAGTTGGGTTTTAGGGGGAAAAAAAAGTCATTAGAAAAACGACATTATGAGCATGAAACGTGGAGAGAGAGGAGCTTACCAGGTAATATATGAAGTTCAAGATAGGGTGATCCAAGACATCAAGGTCCGCCTCACTGTCGAAAGCATCGAAGCACATCTAGACCACAAAAGATTATTTAAGCCTTTGGTTGATAGTTATTTCAAGGCCCATCTATTTGGGGAAGAGTTCAACGCACACAGTATGGATTGAAAATTTATCAACGCTGTGATGTTATGTGTTACCATGATGCATCTGACGAGGAAACACGTGAAACATATGGTTGTCACATAACCAACCTGTGACGAATGTACAGACAGAAAAGGGAATGAGACTCAGAGAGAAACGGAAACTTGATCAGCTAAAACTGGTTTACAATATAAGTTTCACCTCCTGCAATTTTTTGCGCCTCCCATTAGATTCTACAGGAAATCGTTGTAGCATTAGGAAAAGCCTGCGGAAAGAGAACCATTGAAGACATATATCAAGCATTTGCATGGCACAATCTCTTCATCATATTCATAACAATCATGATACACAGATTTAGTCTACTTGTGCATGAAGAACCTACTTTAGCAAGACACCAACGAAGGACAAGAATGCAGGCAGCCACAAGCAGGTTTACAATGTTCTATTAAGTATGGCAAGATTATACGTCTCAGCTCTATTTCCTAATAAACCATCATGCGGTAGAAGCCCCAGGAAATATAATGGAAAAGATGCTACACATCCAGCTATTTCAACCAAAAAGCAGCTGGGCAAGTGATTGGATGGCAATGATCAAAGAAGAACATATGTGCAAATGCCCATAATTATAAGTTAATAACCATCAGGTTTCAAGATGGTACGGAACTGACATCGTGATGAAATCAACAACATATTCATTGCAGTAGGAGGACATGTTCAGTGAATACCAAAAACAGAAACTATGCTACAATCAATATGTAGCATATATACAAGTAGCAAGTTAGTAGTTAGTACCTTCCGCCATATAGTAAAAATCCAAGAGCAGCAAACAACGAAACACCTGCATTTATATTCAGGACCAAGGCGGTGAGACATGTAGCTGAGCTATATCAATTTGTGCATGGGCGAAATATAAACAAAGCAACACCTGCAAAGAACATCTTGGACAGGACAACCATAGCATGAACAGGCTTCCACCACATTATCAACCAAAGAGCAATCTGGAATTAATACATCCATAAGAAGCATTTAAGGGAGTGGACAGCCCCTACAAACCAAACGTTATAAATGCAGAGGCAATCTATGAATAAGTTCAAGGCTTCCAGAAAGTGGGAGCCCAATTTCAAACTTCCTACATTTCTCAGAGATCATAGGGACAAAAGGAAAGCGTATTTCACCTGAACAACATATACAACTACATTAATTGCGAAGAACCTTGGCCTCAGTCCATCAGTGGATACAGCACGCGCCTGTTCCATCACAAAAGATTGAGTAAATACCAGTACAAATGAACACGAAACCAAAAATGAAAAAGATACACGATATCGGATGTGACCTGGTAGTAAATTTCTGCCCAGAAGAGGACCAGAAGTGCATAGGTAGAGAAGAAAGCAAGACTTGGAATATCAAGCAAAATATGTTGCAGAATCTACAAGATGACCAGAAAAACTTGCAAATTCAGAAGGCCACATACACCATCAATTAGCTTAATCGCGATGTTGATGAAATATCTCACACCTCTGGATGAAGATACTGTACACCCCGTCGGAAGACAAAAACCACAGCTCGAACTGAAAGATAGAAGATTCACAATCAGCACCGGAAGCACATAATCAAACTGAAAACTTGAAAACCAGTATTGAATTTACATTTTGCGGGACGAACCTCCGTTCACTAAGAAATTGAGGAAGTGGAAGATCTTCTGCGTCGTCCATCCGTATTCCGGTATTCTCAATTGTATTCTCGCCAGTTGAATCTACCGAAAACACAGAAAAATCACTCTAATCGATATCCTCCCCGAAATTACAAACAAATCTTCAATGTCTCTGTACTTACTGTCAGAAGCAATGAGACCAGCAAAGCATATATTCATCGATTCAATATCCTATAATCCCTAATCCCGACTGATTCTCAATTCACGGCACATCCATGTCCGAATTCGAATCTCCGAAAACGAAAACTTAAAAACCCGAACGTACCAGAGCAACGAAGGAGACGATTCCATAAAGCACAGCGAGGACATGGAAGATACGATCCTGCCACACCGGCGACTCGTTCACGTCCGACCACCAATTCGAAGCGTCCGTCAGATTAAGCGCCATAACCGCCGACGACGAAGATATCAGCCCCGACGGAGATGACGTCATCTCCATGCCGACGCTTCTCATATCGGAGAAAATATTCAGATTCCTTCAGGAGAGCTTCTGATCTTCCTTCTCTTGTAGAGATTCAAAAAGAGAATCTATCAATCCACGTCTCCTCTCTCCTTCCTTGTTCCCTTTTCTTCGATTCTCTCTCTCTCCCCCCCGTGATTTGTTTAGAAACGATCGCCGACCGGGAAGAGAGATGGTGACGTGGACATAACCCAAGAGCCGGTTTAGAGAAAACCGGCAGCAGCCGGTAATATTAGTAGTGTGACCGACACGCTGGCACGGGTGATAAAGAGCAATCCCGAGGCTGGCTCTGAGTAAATCTAAATATGTGCGTGGGAAGTAAATTAAGTTAGAGGGAATTAATTAAGTTTTGGGTAAGGCTTAATTGAATTAATTAAGTTAATCTGTTATTAATTAAAGTAAATTCATAGTCAGATTTATCTACATATTATGGTATAAACAATATAATATATATTATGGTATATATTCTTGTTTTCTTTGGTCGCGTTCGGCCCATATTATTTATAAATAAAAAAAGACAAGTGCGATCAGCTCATGGGCTACAAAATGGTGTGAACGTGCATTTTCATAAGCCCAGGCCCATAAAATCCTTACATAGGAATGAAATGTCATTGTTCGTGTAATAAAATGTTATTTTTTTTAAAATAATAATAATAATAATAAAATGTTATTGGGTTTCATTCATATATTATGTTAATGCAACGGTAAGAATCTCCCATTAATATTGAATCTGAGTTCAATCAACAAGTCTGTAAATATCACAATCAGTATAGACTAATCATTTGGAATGGTTTCCGAATCACGCGGTTAGATCTAGAGGGTCTCGAAGATATCTCCATTATAGGATGGTGCCACGTGTCTCACAGTAATGTACCAGTACGAACAAAAATACGTATAATTGTATAAATAGTATGTATGCATCCAAACACTAGGGCGGTATCATCATCATCATCATCATCATCATCATCATCATCATCATTTCACAGATTTGGAGCTCCCTCTGTGGTGGCTCCATCATCATCTTCTTATTCCACGAGGCTTGGATCGCGTTTTCCCCTTTAACCTGCAAGAAGGTGTTTATCTTGATCTATTCCTCGCAAATCTTTCCTGGTTTCTACTTTGATTACGTTTTACGATTTGAGATCTCAGTTTTCTTCCGGCCGGTTCGAGTTACTTTTTGTTACGCGTTTCGTTTGAATAGGCCTGTGCCCTATGAACCTAGGGTTTCTAATTTCTATCCAGTTTCGATTTCTGTCTGATATATGCTTGATGGGTCTGTTTGGTTAACGCAAACTTCAGACACGGTTCTGTTCCTCTCCGATTAGATCTGATGGATTCGTTTTATGTTCTTCCTAACTAGTTTGCTATATCAAGTGCCGATAGTTCTTCGATACTTCTAATTTCTATTACCTTATGAAACGTTCATTTACGTTTGTATTCGGTAAAGGAGACATTATGTTAAACCTCACAATGTGATATATTTTTGTTTTAATAGATTTGTGTTTCTTCATTTTTGTCTGATTTGGACAGGGAAGCGAGTGTGAGTATCGTCACAGTGAATATGCGCGCATCAATCCACGAGATTGCTACTACTGGTTGAATGGCAATTGTTTGAATCCCAAATGTGGCTTTCGGCATCCTGTGAGTTCACCCTCACTCCCTCAGATTAAGTTTGATAAGTGTTCTTGTCTATTCTGATTTTTATCTTTGTTTTGTGATGGGGGACACTCTACTCAATTGCTTCAGATCCATGGGTCTGATGATAGTAACAGTTTTCGTAATGGTAAGGGCCCAGATGGCATTTTAAGAGAGTCTTCTCCTGGGCTTGATGTTGGAGAAGACTTTGATGTTCTTGTGGATAGCGAGCTTAGAGACTCCGAGTATTATCATGGGGAAGATCAATATGGAAGAAGAGGTGAGGATGGTAGGAACACTGTGAATGAACACGATCCTGATTTCAGTGCTACAGATGACGATGATGCAGAAGCGTTCCGTGATCATCGCGGCTTTGACCCTTGTGATCCCATGCAAGATAGGCAGTATGGTTGGGGTCACCCCTGGACTTCTTCTGAAAGAGGAGATCATTTCAAAAAAAGGGCTTATTTAACAGAGGAGAGGTCAGACCACATCCTAGAGTCTGATTTAAGAAACCGATTGTCGAAACATAGGAGAGTTAATCAACTGAGATCAATTGTAAGCCGTGACTATGCCCCTGACTACTCAGAACGAGGTTATGTGGATTCTCGTAAAGAATCACTTCAAGAAAGCTCTATTAGCATCCGTCTTCAAGGTAGAATTAAACATTCTGGGAGAGCCAATGACGGTGATGCTCATTTTGAGAGGGGACAGTGGGGAAGGAACAGAAGTCAGTTGTCACAGGGAAGGCAATGTAGGGCTAGAGGAGAACCATTCCATTGACCAAGAAAGAGGTACACGTCATCCATGGACAAGAAGGAGAGAAACGGAAGATGATACGATAAACTCGGAGTTCCCAGCTCCAAAAAGGCTTGCAGACTGAAAAGCAGCAAGGACGAACCATCCTTTAGGAAAAGGAAAAGCTTGGAGGATCATCTTCATGAGGAATCTGAAGATTCATTTACGGCTCCATTACCATTCAATGAAATTCTCAAGAGAAAAAGAGTAGCGCATCTGGTGGGAATGGTGGTGGTGATGAGAAAGATGGCACAATCCAACAAACAAAACAGGAAGACCCAGATGCTACCATAGCCATGGAGGAAGTTGGAGGTCAAGATCAGGCCGAGGTCCCTCATGGGCAGTCCTCTGAAGCGAAACAAACTCACAAAGGCGGGACAGATGAAGGAAATGACAGTGGAAGAGGACCAAGCCTATGGAGGCAATGACCAGAATGGCGAGTATTATTACGAGGAAGGATAAGAAGAAGATGGAGAGTACACTTATGAAAACCCATAAGGCGTGGAAGAGGAGTATCCCGAGGATGGAGAAGAAGAAGAAGATACAAAGAAGATGGGTGTCATGTACTATCAAAGTTTTGGCCTTTTTCCAAAGAGATGAGATTTGGCAATGTTCTGTCCTAAAAAAAAATATTTTTTTTATTCAAAGGTTCTTTTTTTTTTAGTTCAAGTAATTAAATTTAAATCATATAGGATTAGATAATTAATACCCGCACTCCTTCCCTAACCACGAATGTTCAATTTACTTTGATTCAAAGAACCTTATTCGTTGGGGTTCACACCTCAAATGGGCTGGGCACCAATTATTCGTTCCATAAAACGGAGACACGTGGCGGAATCCCGTATCGGTACACTGCGTCACAGGGAATCCGTGACCAAGCACCCTTTCTATTCTTCAAACCTCAAAAATTGCGGGACCAATCATGAAACAGAGCCGCAGGCGAAGTTGAATCGGAAAAACCTCGTCTTCTCCTTTATTCCCATTTTCCCCAAAAAATCGACGGCTAGTCTCCTAAAAGCTCTTGGATTCTCAACGATTTCCCTCAATTTTTGCCGATCTCTTCTGCTTCTGATACTTGTTTTTATTCCTGTTTGAGGTTGGGTTTCTTTTGTTCCTCCGTCGTTATCTTCCCTTTGATTTTTTTTTTCGATTGGTATCAGGGTATACACTTTTTTCTGGAAGTGGGTTTACAAATTTTGCGTGTTTCGAGTTTGTTGCGTTCTGATTGATCTCAAAAGGGTATCGTGCTTTCGGTCGTGCGGATTTGTTCGTCGATTCGGATTCCGCGTGCTGGGTATCTGGTTTTAGAGACTTTTCTTTTGTCGGAATTCTTGATAAATCTTTCGAATTGAGAAAGCCGTAGAATCCGAGATTTAGCTATGGGAACGTGTTGATCAACGGGTGGTCGGCTTTGTTTGTCGGAGTGCATCCCTGCGTCTGTGGATGAATATTGTCGTGGTAAAGGAGGAGAATTTGCTTCAGAACTTGCCGGACTCGTTTCTGGGCCTTCTCAGGTTGTCCGGTTTGTCTTTCAATAAAAGATCTTCCTTTGTCGTAATCCTTAGGTATAGACGGGATAAGGTGTTCTTTCAGCTTCAGAGTGGATAACTGAAAAAGAGAAAAAGAAGACAACAAAATCAAGAATTTGCAAAGTTTTTAGGGTATTCGAAACTGGGTTGAGATGGGTTCATCGCAAGGCTCGACATTGTCGGCTGATGTGACGAGCCTTGTGGATACATTGCCTGTTTTCGCCAAAACACTTATCGCCGGAGGAGCTGCCGGAGCTTTGGCCAAGACTGTCGTTGCACCCTTAGAAAGGATCAAGATCCTATTGCAGGTGACTGGAAGTTGTCCTGTTTGAATGGTTGTCTTAGTGTTTTAATGGGTCTGAACCTCTTTCTGAATGGCTTCATGACATTTATAGGGACTTCCTTTGAACAACCAGATTTCCTCTGAGTTGCCTATAACACATCTGAGTTTCCTATACCCTTGATATGCTTGAGTGGTGGTGAATATATTTCTTTGCACCTATGGGCAATTTCAGATTTAAGAGGCAAACACTTTGTCCGAATAATGTTTTTTTATATGGTCTGGGATCTAGGTTTATTTGTCTGAAGATATTCATTTCCGATGAACCTCGTACTTATGGCATATCCCATGATAATGTTGCCCATATATTGCTGTCTGGCTGGTGTGTTTTTTTTAATATTCTGAACCAGCTAATGTTTCGTATATTCGTGTTGTCAATGTCAGACTAGAACTGAAGACTTTCGAACCTTGGGGGTTTATCGATCTTTAAACAAGGTGTTAAAATGTGAAGGACCTCTCGGATTCTATAAGTGAGTATCTACATAGACACTTGACTGTTTATCTGTTTTTGCAGCCGCAATAGATTTTCTGAATCCTTTTTACATATTGTTCTTGCAGAGGAAATGGGGCAAGTGTAATTCGGATTATTCCATATGCTGCCCTTCATTACATGACCTATGAACAGTATCGTGACTGGATTTTGGAGAAAAACCTTCCCTTGGGTTCTGGTCCCGTTGTTGATCTCGTGGCTGGTTCAGCCGCAGGCGGGACAGCAGTGTTATCCACATATCCCCTGGATTTAGCCCGTACTAAACTAGCTTACCAGGTATGTCAATGTGGTTCCATGCTAAATTTGCGATGCCTCTTTTGAGTAAACATATATGGATTTTTCTCCTGGCCTTGAGAGGTGGCAGGTATTGTTTCTTGTTTGACTGAAAACTACCGTTCTTGTTGTTTCTCTTCTCATGCATTTATTAAATTGCTTCGCTTGTTTAGGTTTCTGATACAAGACGAGCTCTCAGGCATGGCGTGGAGAGCATTTATCGTCAACCTGCCTATTCAGGAATAAAGGAGGTGCTTGCAGTTGCATATAGAGAAGGAGGGTTACGGGGACTGTATCGAGGCATAGGTAAGTGAACTCATAGCCTCATAAGCTTTGCACGCATGCCGTCGTTTTCTTGGAGTTGTGATCCAAAAAAGTGTCCGGGGAATCCGTTGTGTCGTAGAGATGAACCAACCACGAGAGATATAATTGTGAAAATATGGAGTGCGGGGTTGATTGTTGTTTAAGCTAAGGTTCTCAGGTCTATCTTTATCGAAATTTCATGCGAAAGAGAGTAGGTTTCTTGCAATTTTCTCAAACGTTTTCTCTTCGTTCTCTTTACCACCCGCCTGCCCGGGATCTGTTAAAGCCTCATTTTTTTCTTTGACAGGGCCGACGCTGATAGGCATCCTTCCATATGCTGGTCTGAAGTTCTACATATACGAGGAGCTCAAGAGGCGTGTTCCGGAAGAGCATCAGAACTCTGTCCAGATGCATCTGTCTTGTGGAGCTATGGCTGGCTTGTTTGGTCAGACCTTCACTTACCCTTTGGATGTCGTCAGGAGACAGATGCAGGTAGCTCCCTCCCTTTTGTTTTTCCTGTAATGAATTAGAAAACTATTCAGCCTTTCTCAGCATGAAGATGCCATTTTTTTCTATATATAGAAATGGTAATTCAGCTTTTGAGAAAATAAACAAAGATAGGGTTCATGAAGTTGGTCTGAATCAAATGGGTTTTTTCATCCACATTTTCATAAACCTTGCAACCTGCAGGTAGAGAATCTGCAGCCGATGGCAGGAGGAGGAGGCAATAAGAGGTACAAAAACACATTCGATGGCCTCAGCACGATTGTGCGGACTCAGGGCTGGCGGCAACTGTTTGCCGGTTTAAGCATCAACTACATCAAGGTTAGTAGTAATACTGATCTCCATCAAATCTTCGTGTGGGAATTCCTCTGATTGTTCCCTAAACTGTTGCGTGGATGTTATATAGATCGTGCCGTCGGTGGCGATAGGTTTCACGGTGTACGAGTCAATGAAGTCGTGGCTGAGGATCCCTCCCCGCGACAGACCGAAGCCGGCTTCTCAAGTGTCTTGAAATTCCAAAGACTGCTGTTTCACATTCTCCACCAATGGTTTTTCTTTTAAAACTTGAAACCTTTATACCCTTATTACCATTATTATTAATGTCATATAGAATTCATAAATTCGTATTTGGGCTAAAGAGAAAGATTCGTCGTTTTATACATACGTTCTTCGTTCACATATTTATACCGACGCCAGTCCGTACGTGTTTCTCCCTTTTTTTCTATATTCGATAAAATCGAATGCATGTACACTTAATATTAATACGTGATCACTGATTTTCCCATTTTTTATAAAGTGATTAGCAAAAGACTAATGAGAGATTATAATCTTAATAATAACGTCGCAGAATTAAAAAAGAAAAACATAAAAACATTTGTTAAGTTCATATCATTAGTCAAGACACAACACAACAGAAGAAAAGGGTACTCTGTGAAATCGAAGGCAGAGACCACAGATCGATCTCATTGTCCATACAAGAGTTTATTCCCAACACGAAACACGTACGCACGCACGCACACCAAACATGAAACCACAGAACCACAGCGTTAATTAAAACGTGATTAATTAAGCGATGCAATCAGCAGTGTTTGGTGCAGAAGCAGCGGCGGCGTAGACCACGACAGTTGCCGCCGATGAAGCCCTCGTTGTGGCAAACGTTGGCGCAGTTGGTTTCGCTCAGGCACGCACCCTTGAACCTATGGCTCGGCGACTCGCATGTTCTTCCTTCCACGGCCACTGGCCCCATCTCTGTTTTCATACATCACTTCTTCTTACCATCAACATGGTGATGCATATATATATATATACATGTAGATGACCGTGTATACATTGCCTTTTGGTATGTACATATTTCGGAATACATAATGCGAAGTGGGTTTATATATAATCTCAGTCCAAGATCCAGATAGCTAAAAAGATTTGTGTATTTTCTTCTCAATCTGTAATTCTCCCAAGAAACTTGTTAGTTTATTGCAAAACTAACAAACAAGATCCTCGGATTAAGGGTTAGTTCCAGCTTCAGATCCCATACATACATACAATGTGGCATTTTACGTACACTAACATGCCACAGTACACACATACACGTCTAGCATGCGCGTGTGTATATATATATATATATAAAGAATATGAACCTGTGGCAACGAGGAGCATGAACACGAGGAGAACAGCTGAAACCAAACGCAAGGAGAGCTTCATGTTATTTAATATTTTACTTAAACTTTTTTGCACAATATTTAGTTAGATGGGAGAGAGAGAGAGAGAGATTTGGATGAGAGTGAAGTAGTGAGCTGAGGGAGTGGGCATTATATAAAGGCCTAAAGGACTGAAAGAACTTGAACGAAGTTAATTACAAAATGTGTTTTTGTATTATTTGCATCAATATTAGAAAATAAATTAATCCTTTTTTGATAATCCGGAACAAGTAAAGTCCGTGTGAATATTATACACATGGGCTAAAAAATATCGATTTCCTTATAAATCTTTCGAGATTATAAATAAAATTATCAAATGACTCCATAAAAATAAATTTTACCCCTGAAATTATATATCTAATTAAATATTATATACCTTCCAAAAGAGATGACCATGTGATTGAGGGGATATTCGAATTTAAATTGGAAAAGAGTTTTGTCCCGCACGAAAAAACAAATGAATTATTGAGTACAATTATCTTCCTTTTTTTATTTTTTTATGTTCGAATTTATTTTCTTGTTTTTGGTTTCATACTAGTTTTCTTCCGGTTCGCCTAAACGACGCCATAAATTTAAGGGAACATCGTATTGATTTCACAGAAATTTTTTGAAAAAGATTATTTTTGTTAAAAAAAAATGATTATTTATCTATTTATTTATATGGGAGAAAATGATATTTTGTGAATTGACAAGACGTGAACCACTTGGATAAGTCTTTTCCAAAAGCACACAAAAGCCACTTGCTTTAATTAAATATTACTTTTGACCAATTTCTATATTTATCATTTAAAAGATTAAAAAATAAAAATAAAAGGAAGAAAGTAAATAATAGAGGTCGTCAGTGTACGGTACCGTCCACGTGAAAAACATGGGGACCACGGATACACTTATACCTGTCCAAATATTGAAATTTTGAAGTTTTGATTTATCCGACAAGGACAAATGAAAATTTTAAAAAAATTAAAAGTTTTGGTATAAAATTATATATACAGAGATGATCATGGAAATGTAATTTAATGTTGGAAAAAGAAAAATATAATGTATAACTTACAAAATGCTACATATATTACAAGAGTAGTTACAAACTGTTTGTTAGACGCTCCACTATGAGTCTAATTAATAAAATTATACCGTTTGTAATAAGCAAAGGTAACCTATGGTATGATACTAATAATATTTACTATATGTATATATATATATATATATATATATATATTGTTAGTTAGTTCACATTCAACTATCAAAATTGTCCACATAAAGTAAAAGAAAAAAAAAACAAGGGACCAAATTTGAAAATGAATATTTGGCAAGGGTAAGTGGCAGACAAAAGCTGCTTTAATCCGATCTTCTTCACTTTATTTCGTTTTCATTTCGCAACATTACACAATTATACTAGTAATCAATTTTCTCGATTTATTAAATATATCTATAAAATTTGATTTAACAGATAAATGATCATATATATAAGAAACGACAAAAGGGCAATTTTGGTAAGACCGTAGAATTCCCATATGCCGTACGCGCTGCGAGAGCGCGTGTGGTTGCGTTCGGAAAGATCAATGGTGGTAATTTATATGTTAGTTTGGGCTTTATGTTGGTTTGTAGGCCTTTTATGGGCTTTTTATCTATTCGATAACGTTAAGATATTTTATTAAAAAAATCCACATTTATGGGCTTTACCATTAATTTGGGGCTCAGTCTCAAAATTATTTTTCGCCCCATGAAATCTTTCGGACAGGTAACCGTGGAACTCCTCTCCTCGTAAGTTCCTTTTTTTAATTCATTTTTTCGATTATTTAAAAAAAAAACTGACGCTAATCAGTGTTTTGTGTTGAAGGAAACTCAAGCACAGACACTTGACGGCACACAAACACAAGGTTAGAATGATTACTTGCTGAACAAGTAAACACATGAAGACCACAATTGCTAGGGATATATATATATATATCATTACGTAATCTTGGACTTTATTTGAGTGGAGAAAACTTTTCTTCTGCTTAAATCTTGCTCCAAAGAATATACTGATATATATATATTCCATATCATGCAACCTTCCATTTTTTTTCACATGTTTCCATTCCTAATTGTACATAATTTCGTAGTTTCCATTCTTGTTATTCTTCTTGCTCCCTATTTATTTGTATAGTTTCTTATTGAATAAAACACAGAGAATTCTTTTATGCAAATCTTCTTCTTTCTCTCGGCAACATACTAGCCGAGATCTCTTGCCAAAACTTCATTATTGCACATGGTATCAGAACAGTGATCTGAGTGACCATCTTTATCACCTTTTTTTTTTCCTGTCTTTCGACCACTTTTTCGTCAACCACTATGGATTTCTCTGTGCTCCGAATCATCCCGGTTATCCTCGATGGCGACAACTACCTGAGTTGGTCCCGATCGACGAAGATGTTCTTGAAGAGCAAAGGTTGGTGGACTCATGTCACCACCGAACGTCAGATCGACGAATCTGGCGATGAACCCCTCAATGAAGACAACTCCAAATGGTTACAAGAAGACCATATCGTTGTCATCGTGCTTCAACGTTCGTTTGATAGCACTATCATGGCTTCTTTCAATCATATTGAATCCGCCAAGCTCTTATGGGATACACTCCAAGATGTCTTTGGGAATACTTCCAACATAAGTCGGATCTACGAAGTGAAACGACGGATTTACTCTCTACGCCAAGAAGAAAGACCGTTTTCGGTGTTACTCGGTGAATTCACGACGCTATGGTGCGAGTATCGTGAACCCTGACAACCATCGTCCGATGCCAAAGTTTGGAGAACCATGAGCAAGACAAAGTTTTTGCTCTCCTCTTTGCTCTCAATGGCTCTTACAAAGAGCTTATCCAAACAATTCTCCGTGATACAACACTTCCGTCATTCAATGAGGTGTGTGCTCGGATCGAAAAGGAGGAAAGGGGGGGGGGAGAACTTATTTTCTGGACCAAGTGAACTTGCTCACAAGGCCAAGAGCTTGACCATTGGATATAACGAAGCAACAAACAAGGCTATGCCATACAAATCTGTAGGAGATCGACGCAACCTCATTTGCGAACACTGTCATCGGAAAGGACACACCAAGAACAAGTGTTGGGTGCTCCATCCGCATCTTAAACCCCAAAGGTTTGCCTCTTCTCAATCTTTTTCGGATAAGGCTCGACTTGCAGGTGAAAGCCATATTGAGATCTTGGACGTGGGAGGGATTGCGATACATGACAATGCATTAACGGCATCAACGGCAGAATATGTCACCAAAACGGACATGGCAGCCATGATGCAAAGTCTCACCTCCAACATCTCAAAGATGATTGCATCTAAGGATTTCGGTAATGTTTTTTTCACCCCATTCACTAGCAATGATTTGATTATTGACTCAGGAGCCACTAGTCACATGATCTATAATCCAAAATTGCTGTCAAATATTAAACATACTCATGGATCTATTTCGGTTGCCAATGGACAGAATGTTTCTATTAAAGGAACCGGAAAATTAAAGCTTTGTGAAAAGGAGACTGATGCACTCCGAATTTACTAATAATCTCTTGTCCATTTACAAAGCAGCAAAAGACCTAGATTGCAGAGCTATTTTCAGTCCTAACGGGATACAATTTCAGGATATTAAGACGGGGCGAATCATTACCAAGGGACGAGAAACAAACGACCTTTATCTTTTAGATACGCATTCGGAAGTTGAAGAAACAACCTTAAGTCTCTTTGGCATGCTAGATTAGGTCACCCGCATTTTCAAGCTTTAAAACTTCTATTATCGAATGTTGCATTTGATCATACGAGTTGTGAGGCATGCATTTTAGGCAAACATTGTCGGAATGTATTTCCACATTCGAACTCTATCTATAATAAATGTTTTGAATTAGTTCATTCGGACGTGTGGACGGCTCCATGTACATCATGAGAAAATTACAAATATTTCGTGACTTTTATCGACGAAAAATCTTAAGTATACTTGGCTAACCCTTTTGTCTTCAAAAGGAGAGGTGTTTGATGCTTTTATCAGGTTTCATGCTTATATTGGAACGCAATATAATGCAAAGCTCAAGTGTTTTCGGTCGGACAACGGAGGAGAGTATCTTAATTCTCGGTTCAAGGATTACTTTGCCAAGCATGGCATTGAACACCAATCTTCATGTGCCTACACGCCGCAACAAAACGGAGTGGCGGAGAAAAAGAACTGTCATCTTATGGAGGTGGCAAGAACCTTGATGTTTCATCATCAAGTTCCTAAGAGATTTTGGTGTGATGCAGTCATGACATCATGCTATTTGATCAATCGATTACCTACAAAGATTCTTGATGATAAATCTCCATTCGAGGTACTCAATGAAACTCGTCCATCTCTTGAATTTTTGAGAGTCTTCGGTTGTTTGTGTTATGTGTTTGTACCAGAAAATAACAGGAACAAGTTGGATCCGAAGAGCATTAAGTGTGTATTCCTTGGATACTCAACAAGACAGAAAGGGTACAAATGCTATCAACCCGAAACGCGACGATTGTTCGTGTCAAGGGATGTCAAATTCTTAGAAGACGTTGGATACTTTGACAAGAAGAATTGGGGAGAGCTTGAAACTTTAGCAAGACCCAATACCCAACTATTCCTATACGTTGAAGAATTTGCTTGACTATCAAGCTACTCCAACAGAAACATGCCTACATCAACCAACCGAGACATCCGACCAAACTCGGATCGACACCGTAAGAACACAAACAGGTAACTCTAATGAACTCCTGGAACTAACAGATTTTAACGGATCTGAGAATGACGAAGCTAACGAGGAACGCCGACTCGAAACCACCGAATCGCTGAGAGAAGTAACAACGGAGCATGAGGGGGAAGAAATTCAGAACACGATACCTTCTTCAAATCCAATGATGACAAATCTGCGTAGGAGCTCGAGGACAAGGAAACCAACTTACAAGCTAAGACAAAACGATAATGGTTATGCGGTAACTCATCCTATACATAACTTTTGTTCCATACTTCATTTACCTATTAACCACGTGTATTTCTTAGTAAATTAGACCAGAAATTTGAGCCACAAACGTTCGAAGAAGCCAACCAAAAGGAAGAATGGCGAACTGCTATGGCAGAAGAAATCTTTGCATTACAACAAAATGGAACGTGGGAAATAGTCTCTCTACCAAAGGACAAACGACCGGTGGGATGTCGATGGATATTCAACATTAAATATCATAGCAATGGAGATATAGAGAGATACAAAGCCCGGCTAGTAGCTAAGGGATTCACTCAAACATATGGAGAGGACTACACGGATACCTTTGCTCCGGTTGCAAAGCTTCCTACGGTAAGAGTAATACTTTCCATTGCTGTTAATCTTAATTGGGAACTTTGGCAGATGGATGTCAAGAATGCATTCCTCCAAGGTGATTTAGAGGAAGAAATATATATGGACCTACCCCCAGGATTTCAAAACTCACTTGGACACAACAAGGTTTGTAAGCTCAAGAAGGCGTTATATGGTCTCAAACAATCACCACGACAATGGTATGCTAAACTCCACGACGCATTGACATCATATGGCTTTCATCGAAGTGAAAGTGATCACTCGTTGTTCACATCTCAAAGCAAGGAAGGTATAATTGTTCTACTTGTATACGCCGATGACATAATTATAACGGGTAATGATACTCAAGGAATTGTAAAAACAAAACATCTACTTCATAGTACTTTTGACATTAAAGACTTGGGTGAGCTAAAGTACTTTCTTGGTATAGAAGTATCTCGATCACTCGATGGATTATTTCTATCCCAACGAAAGTACACACTTGATCTTTTGAGTAGTGCAGGAAAACTTGGAGTAAAACCGGCGAAGACTCCCATTGAGGTCGGCTACAAGTATCAACAAGAGGGGGAACCACTTGAAGATTCTGAGCGTTATCGGAGAATCGTAGGTAAGCTCATTTATCTTACAATCGCTAGACCTGACTTATCATTTGCTGTTGGTCAGGTGAGTCAATTCATGCATGCTCCTACTTCACGACATTTGGGAATGGTAGAGAGAATACTCAAGTATCTCAAAGGATCTCCAGGAAAGGGAATTTGGATGAACCAGAACAACCAAACCGACATTGTCGGATACTGCGATGCGGATTGGGTTGGTGATCAGCATGATAGGAAGTCAACCTCGGGATATTGCATGTTCGTCGGAGGAAACTTAACAACTTGGAAGAGTAAAAAGCAAAATGTGGTGGCTAGATCGAGTGCTGAAGCAGAGTATCGGGCAATGGCTACCGCGACTAGTGAGCTTATATGGCTTAAGGCGTTGCTTAGTGAACTTTGCATTACATCGGACAAACCCATTCCATTACATTGCGACAACCAAGCGGCTATTCACATTGCGGCGAATCCGGTATTCCACGAGTGGACAAAGCACATCGAGGTTGTGACAGCCCAGAATACCGTAGGAGGGCGGGGAGTGATCGCCGGTGCGAGAGGCATGGAAAATGGGCGGCTCCTGACGAGCTTCTGGGTAGGGGGTACAGGGATGAAGCGGACGCACCGGAATGAGAGAGATCCGAGGGTTGTGTAGGTATGGGACTACACAGTCTAAGATAACTTAAAGGAATTAATTGAGCTACTCATATCAACAAGATGCATCTACCTTTTCGGTTGCTCATCTCGAGAGAACTCCAAAGTTAAGCGTGCTGGCTCTGGAGTAGTCTTAGGATGGGTGACCTCTTGGGAAGTACTTTCCGGGATGTGTGCGAGTGAGGACAAAACACGCTAAAAGGTCTCGTGTTGGTGTGTGGGGACAACTCTATCATTCCGTAGTGACCTCGGGTCGTTACAAATGGTATCAGAGCCGGTTCTCTCCCAGTACGGTGTGGTTCGTGGACGAACCAGACGGAAGCTGGTGGGCCTGTGACAGCCCTAAATATCGTAGGAGGGCGGGGAGTGATCGCCGGTGCGAGAGGCATGGACAATGGGCGGCTCCTGACGAGCTTCTGGGTAGGGGGTACAGGGATGAAGCGGACGCATCGGAATGAGAGGGATCCGAGGGCTGTGTAGGTATGGGACTACACAGTCTAAGATAACTTAAAGGAATTAATTGAGCTACTCATATCAACAAGATGCATCTACCTTTTCGGTTGTTCATCTCGAGAGAACTCCAAAGTTAAGCGTGCTAGCTCTGGAGTAGTCTTAGGATGGGTGACCTCTTGGGAAGTACTTTCCGGGATGTGTGCGAGTGAGGACAAAACACGCTAAAAGGTCTCGTGTTGGTGTGTGGGGACAACTCTATCATTCCGTAGTGACCTCGGGTCGTTACAAATGGTATCAGAGCCGGTTCTCTCCCAGTACGGTGTGGTTCGTGGACGAACCAGGCGGAAGCTGGTGGGCCTGTGACAGCCCAGAATACCGTAGGAGGGCGGGGAGTGATCGCCGGTGCGAGAGGCATGGACAATGGGCGGCTCCTGACGAGCTTCTGGATAGGGGGTACAGGGATGAAGCGGACGCACCGGAATGAGAGGGATCCGAGGGCTGTGTAGGTATGGGACTACACAGTCTAAGATAACTTAAAGGAATTAATTGAGCTACTCATATCAACAAGATGCATCTACCTTTTCGGTTGCCCATCTCGAGAGAACTCCAAAGTTAAGCGTGCTGGCTCTGGAGTAGTCTTAGGATGAGTGACCTCCTGGGAAGTACTTTCCGAGATGTGTGCGAGTGAGGACAAAACACGCTAAAAGGTCTCGTGTTGGTGTGTGGGGACAGCTCTATCATTCCATAGTGACCTCGGGTCGTTACAGAGATCGATTGTCACTTTGTGCGAGAAAATATCACTCACGGAATCATCACGACGCCATACGTTAGAAGTGAAGACCAATTGGCCGACATGTTTACCAAGGCACCCAATGTTAGAAGCTACGAAATCACTCTCTCCAAGGTTGGTGTTCTGGATATTCACAAACCAACCTTGAGGGGGAATGTTGAAGGAAACTCAAGCACAAACACTTGACGACACACAAACACAAGGTTGGAATGATTACTTGCTGAACAAGTACACACGAGAAGACCACAATTGCTAGGGATATATATATCATTACGTAATCTTGGACTTTATTTGAGTGGAGAAAACTTTTCTTCTGCTTAAATCTTGCTCCAAAGAATATGCTGATATATATATTCCATATCATGCAACCTTCCATCTTTTTTCCCATGTTTTCGTTCCTAATGGTACATAATTTCGTAATTTCCATTTTTTTTTTTTGATTAAAGTGATGTATATTACTTTAGCAAAAATGTACAACCAGTCCATGACTGTATACATAAGGAACCCATAAATAAATGGTCAAAATATAGCCGAGACAATCAAACAGTCTAACCGTCTAACAACAGAGGTGTAATGTCTAGGGTGGTCTCGAGTAGAGAGTAAGGTAGTACCAATCAGCTAGGAGGGATGAACTAGCAGATGAGGGAGTGCACTTACAAGATAGGAGGACAGTACGCATAACGCGGTCTTGATCTTTTGGTAAAACACAAAGAATTCTTTTATGCAAATCTTCTTCTTTCTCTCGGCAACATTCTAGCCGAGATCTCTTGCCAAAACTTTATTATTGCACATTTTGAACATGAGCGACCAACTAATCTGGCTTCCAAATTTTCATGGTAATAAACCTTTAATATAAATCATGAATAATTATTAGTCTAACTCTTGATGATATGAAAATAGTTCATTAGTACTAATTAATTTGATGCGTCGTTACACAAAATCTGTCCAACATTTGTCTCTTTTTTTTTTCTTCGTATGTATTTTGTTTTGATTCTATTGATAATCATCATCAACTTGGTTTGAACAACGTGTCTAATTGTGGGAGTCTCTCGTCCTAGTGGTTAGTGACAACTCCCCTCTGGCAAGAGGCTGTGGATTCGAAACCTAGGTATGGAAACTCCCCTTGAGCCGGTCAGCTTTATGAGACTGGTTTATCTGCTCTACGTAGTTTGTCGACTACTGCGCAGGGCGGTGGGTTTTCTTAGGTCTGCGATATTGTCCTGATGTTGTTCTCGTTCGGTCCATGGACTGAGAGGCGTTGCGGTGTCCAGTGTCCGACCCAAAGAGTTGTAGGATAGGGTTTCCCATCGTAACAAAAAAAAAACATGTCTAATTTTTTTAATCATCAAAATATAAAGCCAAAAAAAGAATATGACACGCGTATCTACAGTACGCATGGAGCGCACGTGTGTGTTGTGCGAGAGTGTGCGTGACGAGCATAGACGTTAGTACCATTATTCCACGTAAAAAAGATGAAGTTTTACCAAAAGATCAAGGCTCGGTTAAATGAAGAGAAAGCGAGGGTTTTGTCTTCAAGCCACCAAAAAGATACGAATCGAGAGAGAGAGATGTGGCCCCCGGCCACCGCCGCATGTTGACACATTTCACCGCTTTAACAGCGACATTCAAACCGTCTAAGTCTTGTGGTAATTACAAATACCTCCCTCATTTTTTAAAATTAAAGAATGTGTGTGTATATATATAGATATATATATATATATATAGAGAGAGAGAGACCTTGCCTGCATATTTTAAGGTCACATATGATTCAATCAAAGATAAAATAAGAAGAAGAAAACAAGAGGGAGATAGAGAGAGAGAGGTAGGGCTTCAAGGTATGTGTGTCTTGTATATATACAGACACATGTATATACATATATATATATATATATGGATATATATTTGGCAAAAATCCTGTTATTGCTCAGATAATACCATGATGAAGTGGGCAAAAAGCCAAACTAAATGGCCAAGAGAATCAGTCTACGTGTTGTTGTTGCTCAGATAATACCAATGAGCAAGAAGTTGATTTGCATCGCATTCCTTCGTCGGATCTTTGACGGAGAGTAGAATATCCCGTATTGTGCGGTCGATCTTCATTATGTTCACCTCAGCACTCTTGTTTTTGTGTCGGAAAATCCTGTTATTACGTTCCCTCCAGATAGCGTGCACCACCACCTGTAAAGTAAACTTCACAATGGTCCTTCTCCCTCTCGAGCTGTCGGTGTTCTGGGCTTCAATCCAGCTTTGGCAGATCTTGATGTCTAGCGGTGGTTGCGGCCAGCAATAGATAGCCAAATGGTTCTAGATCTGTCTGCTGAAAGTGCACTCAAAGAAGAGATGTTTATGAGACTCATCCTCTGCGTTACAGAGCACACACAACCGATCCAAATTGATTCCCCAGTTTGCAAGTCGGTCCCAAGTTGGTAATCTTTCCTGCATTACCTGCCACAAGTGAAACGACATACGTGGTATAGCTCCTCGAAACCAAACCAGTTTATGCCACTCCTTCTCCGGAAGATGTTCCCTGATCTGTTCTCTTGTCTTAGCAGAAGAGAAGTAGGGCATGAACACGTCGTGTTTGTGCCGCCACAATGCCCTATCGGGGCCTTTCGCGTCTGATGGAACCGGAGTTTGTAGAAGTGCAATATGCAGTTGCAGAAGTATGTCTGATCTCGCCCCTGAAAGCGCTTAACACAATATCTGGAAATGCGAGAATGATCATGGGCTCAGGAAATGCCGAGAAGGGAGATGTCCTTTCTCCCGACCACATCAATTAGGACCCCCATAGACATCCAATTATCCTGCCAGAATAATGCTTTGCTTCCATCACCAAGCTCCATCTGCAAAAAAGGCTTCGCCATTGGTCTGAGCTTCAGGAGTTTCCGCATGTTCCAGGATAGCGAAGTTGTGAGTTTAGTTTCCCAAAATCCTTTCTTCTGCAGCAGATTTTGTCTTGCCCATGCCACCCATAAAGAACCTGATTTCGCATATAATAGCCACAACAACTTCAGTCTGAATGTGGTATTAACATCCACAACAACTTCAATCGATGCGACTGCGGCACCATCTTCTCTAGGTAAGTATTTTTTTCAGTATTTGATTCAATATATACATATACATATATATATATATATATATATATATATATATATTCTTCGTGTTAATCTTGTAAAGAGCATCAAACGAAGATTCAATATCTAGAAGATCTCAATCAAAAAGGAAACATGTCAATGTGAAGAAATGGAAGGAACAACCAATAAGGGAATGACTTGTAAGAGAAAAGGAAACATGCCATTGAAGAAAAATGGAAAGATCAAGCAAAAGGAATAAACTTCAAGAAAAAGGAAAAGAAGATATTGAGCAAATTATTGGAAACAAGAAGAGGAGTTACGAATAAATACAAGACGTGGGAGCTACAAAAAGACATCCCAGCAGAACAGAAAAAGAGAAAACAAGCTGAAGAATCATAGGTGTGAGAAACATGGGTGAGTGATACTTGAGAGAGAGTGAAGTGCATCTGAGGGGGAGCCTTCAAATAACAGGTGAACCGCTCAAAGGGTCTAGACGAGTCTAGGGTTATATGGGGTGTGCGAGACACACAGTTTATGAGCTGATAGAATTCAAACAAACTCAGGGGGAGTTGTGTTCTTGGGATGGATTAGGCTCGAACAAAAAAGAGTTGTAATTCATTTTCTTTACAAATGAATAGAATCAGTTGGGAAGTTTTTGAAAGCAATATCGTGTGAGTTTTACTTTTTCAATTGGTATCAGAGCAGGTCACTGATCGTAGGAAATTTTTCATCTCATATTGGTGTACGATCCAGTCTCACATGATGGATGGATACAAGGAGATGCAAGCACCAAGGAAGCATGCAATATTTGACTCAACTAATTATGGGCATACCGAGATGGAGTACAAAAAATCACTTGTCACCCATGAACAGAAGGAAACCGAGTTGGACAACGACGATGAAGAAGTTTCTAACTCTGTTGCATTCTTTGGAATCATTGAAGAAGGAGAAGAAACACTGGAAGATGATTCAAGTGATGATGAAGAAATAACTGAGGACGATTTATACAAAGAAATGACGAAACTAGTTCGAATGAACATATATTTGTTGGATGAGAAGAAGCGGTTGGAGAAGGAACTTAGAAATACTCAGATCCAACTGACATCTACTCGGCATCAACTGTCCCAAAAAGAAGAAGAAGCGTCGCTCATGAGATGTTAGATTGAAGAGACCAAGAAAAATCTTCATCTTCTTGGAAGTGGAACTGGTAAGTTAGATCATCTACTTGGACAGGGAAGGAGTGCACGAGATCAATCGGGGCTTGGATATGCGGGAAAGGAGCAATATCACCCAACATTTGTGTCTGGAGGAAATCTTGAATGAGAAGTACCTGACTTGGTACGAAGTACTTTTGGCACCATCAGAAATACCCCAAGAGTTAAAAGTGGATCTACGAACCTCTCGAGAGCAAAAAAAAAGTGTAGAAGCTGCTATTATTGTGGGAAGAGATGACATATTCGAAGGAATTGCTATTATCTACGACAGAAAAGGAACTCTAATTGGTACGTTCATTCGAACTTGAATCACTCTTATCTGTCTCATCCTTCGAAGAAACTTAGGTGGATTCGTAAATCCGATGTGTCATGCAATGTTGTCCGTACGTCTGAACAAACGAGTGGAGATGGTGTCTGGTATTTGGATAACGGGTGTTCAAGACACATGACAGGACGTCAGAAGCTGTTGACGGATTTTGAAGTAGGTTTGACAAGTGACAATGTCACATTCGGAGATGGAAAACAAGGGAAGATCATTGGTAAATGAACTCTGGAATGTGGTGGAGTATCCAAGCTGACGGATGTCAAGGTCGTACAGGGCTTAAAGGCTAATTTGATCAGCATAAGTCAACTATGTGATAATGACAATTCCTTCAAATATGTCCTCTTTTCTCACAATAATAGCATCTTCTGCACTCTTTTTGCTCTTGAGAAGTTCGTAGATCCACTTTGACTTTTGGAGTATTTCTGACAGTGCCAAAAGTACTTCGTACCAAGTCAGATACTTCACGTTCAAGATTTCCTCCGGATACGAATGTTGGGTGATATTCCTCCTTTCCCACATATCCAAGCCCTGAATGATCTCGTGCACTCCTTCCTTGTGCAAGTAGATGATCCAGCTTACCAGTTCCATTTCCAAGAAGATGAAGATTTTTCTTGGTCTCTTCAATCTGACATCTCATGAGCGATGCTTCTTTTTATTTTTGGGACAGTTGATGCTGAGCAGATGTCAGTTGGATCTGAGTATTTCTGAGTTCTTTCTCCAGCCGCTGCTTCTCATCCAATATATTTTTGTTCATTTGAACAAGTTTGGTCATCTCGTTGAAAAGTTCATCCTCGGTGATTTCTTCATCATCACTTTCTTCCTCGTTCAAGGACTCTTCTTCTTCTTCTTCAATGAGTCCAAAAAATGCAATGAGATTAGACAATTCTTCATCATCACTGTCCGATTCAGTTTCATCCTCCTCACGAATGATACGTGATTTTCCATTCTTCTTGATACATTCCATCTTGGTATGTCCAAACCCCTTGCATTCAAAGCATTGGGTTTCCTTCAGATTCTTCAACACATTGACTCTTTTGGCAATACTTGGGCATTCGGCCTTCCAATGTCCTATGCCTTTGCACTCCAAACACTTCCCAGCATCTATGTCACCCGATGGACCAAAATTCTTCTTCCCTTTGAAGAATTTGTTGAATTTCTTGACGATAAGTGACATTTCATCCATCAGATCTTCTTCAGATGACTTCTTATTTTTTATGGTCTTTTCGACTTCAGATTTAGACGCCATTACCTCCGGTACGTGCAAAGCAATCCCTTTCTGTGTTGACGTAGATGAACCTTCATGCATGAGTTGTAATCTTAACTCATGTGCAGCAAACGTACCTACAGTTTCTTTAAAAGTAACTGTATCCAGATTGTTTACTCCTTCAAATACAAAGATCTGAGAGTGATACTTGGTTGGTAAGCTGTTGAGAAGCTTTTTCACAAGTTTGTCGTCATTAAACTTTTTCCCAAGTACACTTGCCTCATTTGACAATGCACTCAATTTTCCGCATAACTCCTTAATGCTCTCGTTTTCTCCCATCTTCAGTCGTTCGAATTGAACATCTATCATATCAAGTCTGTTTCTCTTCACCTTGGATGTGCCTTCATGTATGAGTTCCAGAGTATCCCATGCTTCTTTGGCAGTTTCACATCCTTGAATTTGTGTAAACTCCTCATGACAAACTGTGCTGAAGATGATAGATAGAGTCTTTTGATTCAAAGCGGAATCCTTCTTTTCTTTTGTTGTCCATCGATTCTTTGGTTTTAGCTTTTGAATTCCATCGACTGGTTCCATAGGTCGAGTCCATCCATCAGTGACTGAATTCCAAGCGTCTTCATCAACACCTCGAATATAGGCACTGATCTTCACCTTCCAATATCCATAATTGGTTGAATCAAGCATAACATGTTTTCCGAGCGATTGCATCTCCTTGAAACCCTCCATCGTGTGAATCTGAATCGTACACCGATATGAGAGGAGAAACTCCTACGATCAGTGACCCGCTCTGATACCAAATGAAAAAGTATGCTCACACGATGATATACAAGACACCCAACTGATTCTATTTCCTTGGTAAAAGTCAAGTACAACTCGTTTTTGTTGAAGTAGCACTCACCACTCGTTTTACTCCCCCTAAGCAAAACCTCGTACCACAGGAAATTCTATCAGCCCATACACTATGTGTACCACGTACACCCCGTGTAATCCTAGACTCGTCTAGGCCTTTGAGCGGTTCGTCTGTTATTTGAAGGCTCCCCCTCAGATACACCTCGCACTCTCTCAAGTATCGCTCACCAGTGTTTCCCCATACAAATAAAACTCACACATTTTTCACTCTGAACACTCTCTTTCTCTATGCTCTTTCTGTTGCATTGGTCTTCGACCCCTGGTGTGTTTGTGCAGCTCCCCTTTTATGCTTTTCTTCTCTTGATATATTTCCACGTTTTATGCCATCATGTTGTCTCTTATCCTTTAATAATGGTTGACTTTTTTACTTTTTCCATGTGCTCCATACTTCTCTGTCTTCTCTCCATAGTGCTTCTTCCCATATTGCCCCGTAATATTCTCTTTTTCCTCCGTGTTTTCATGCTGTCTCTTTATCCTTTTTTATTGAATTATTATGCTTTTTGACTTTATACTTATACACGTTAGTTACTCCAATTAAATCCTAACAAGTTTTTGAATTATGAGATAACTTCACCTTGAGATTGAGTGTTCGATTCTTGTCTGGTGGAGAGGGAGATAATTTCTGGATTTATATGATTCATATACAAAGTCTGCTCCCGGGCCGGAGATTTATCTAGTCAACGCGCCCGAAGGGTAGTAGCTAGGGGTCCTCCGTTATCAAAAAAAAATTCTGAATTACACATCTTGAACATTTTAATATGAATAAAATTCTTTTTAATATTGGTATTTCTGAGCGTTACATTTTTTTTAAAAAAAATAATATATAATCTGGAGAGAACAATTTGTACAAATTGGATCTAAAAATGTTCAGAATTTTAATTTTGCCCCTTCAAACTCAAACCTAGAAACAGTATAAAAAAATACATGTAGATGATAATATATATATATATATATATAGTGATCGACCGAGTTCAGATATTTGTAATCTAACCATTCGCTTTGAATTAGGTGATCTGATTCCGTGGGTCCCACCCCAAGTATTTTCACGTGTTTAGTAGGGCTGGGCAAACGGATCGGGTTAATCGAGTTCGGGTAAAACCGATCCGATTAATCGGTTTTCGGATCGGTTCGAATGTTGCAGAAATAACCGATCGGTTACCATTATTCCAAAACCGATCGGATCGGTTCGGTTCGGGTAAATAACCGATCGGTTTCGGTTATCCGAAATAACCGATTTTAATTAAAAATTAGTTTAATTATTTAGGTTTAGGTTTAGGTTTAATTACCCCTTTTGATTCGATTGCTGCCCAGTGCCTTCATCTTCTCCTTCTTTGCGGTTGCAGCTTCGTGACTTCGTCTTCTCCATCGCCGAGCCAAGTTGTGCTTCGCCTGAATCCTCTCCTCCGTCTCAGAGTTATCTCGTCCATCGACAGACATCGTCTCGGCGTCGTCTCCTCCGTCTCGGTGTCGTCTCTTCCGTCTCGGCGTCGTCTCCTCTGTTGCAATCTCGACGTCGTCTCTGTTGAAGACCATGAGAGCATAGGAAATGAAGACTTGGGCCGAGATTTGAAAGTGGAGGCCCAATCTTCTGAGTTAGGAGATCAAGACTTGGGCCAAGACTTAGAGAAGAAGGCCCATAATATTTGTTCAGATCATGAAGAGAATATTCTAAGATGCAAGCCCATAATCTGACACATTATTCTCCTGCAAAGCTGCTGACACATTTCTCTTTTCTAACAGCTATATTCTCTGCAAATCTTATGCAAATGTCCTATTTATATTCCTTGTATCATGTTCAGAATAATAAGGGAATTAAGTGAATGTTTCAGAAGAACTCACCCCCTTTCTTCTCCATTTTCGTCCTCCTCTCTCCTGCAACAAGTTCTTGTGCACTTTACTTGTTATTTCACTCTCAAACACATCAGAATCAAGAGCAAACCTTATTCTGATCAACTACAAACTCTCATAAACTCTGAAAATCTTCAGTCTCCTCGGCAAAGTTTTTCTAAGAAGAAACAGAGGAAATCTGGAAAAAATGGGTTGAAGAACACGAAGAACAGTAAGAAGAAAGAGAGAGTTTTTCAGGAATTTTCTTCTTGTATTTCTTCTCACACTTTAACATGTACAACTCTATCTCTATTTATACAAAACAACCGTAGGGCAACATAACGAATAAAATCAATGAAAAACAACCTCAGAAAAACAAATAATAATGATGATCCCGTAACAATCCTACTATCTATCTGACACTTTGCAGGTTCATGTGCGTTTCTACACTTGTCTCCCAGTTGTACACAAACCGTTGCAATATGTGTCAGTTTATGTCGCTTAATACTCCCCCTCAAGATGGAGAATACAAGTTTCGTATTCCCATCTTGAGAAGTAGGCGATGAAACTGATCGACACAGATAGGCTTAGTGAGTAGGTCAGCAATTTGATCACCGGATGAAACATGAGACAGGCTGAGAAAACCAGATTTGACTTGCTCACGGACAAAATGGCAATCTAATTCAATGTGTTTCGTTCTCTCATGATATACGGGATTTGTCGCAATATGCAAAGCAGATTTACTGTCACAATGAAGCTCCACTGATGAAGAAACAGGGATCTGAAGTTCACGAAGCAGAGTAGAAACCCAGAGAAGTTCGCAAGTCGTTAGCGCCATTGCTCGGTATTCCGACTCGGTACTACTTCGAGAAATTGTAGGCTGCTTTTTAGATTTCCATGAGATTAGAGAGCTGCCGAGAAACACGCAATAACCTGTAACCGAACGTCGTGTGTCTGGACAGGAGGCCCAATCCGCATCCGAGAAACCAACCAATTTCATTTCAACAGAAGAATGATAAGAAATGCCCTGACCTGGAGCATTCTTTAAGTATCTGAGGACACGAAGAGCAGCTTGATAATGTGTGGTTCTCGGAGATGACATGTACTGGCTAAGCTTGGTAACAGAAAAACTGATATCTGGTCTGGTCACCGAGAGATAGATCAGTTTTCCGATGAGCTTACGATACAGAGTCGGGTCAGGCAATAAGTCCCCAGTATTCTGAGTAATCTTCAGTTTCATCTCCATTGGAGAAGCAACCGGTTTGCATCCCAACATTCCAAATTCTTCCAAGAGCTCCAGGGTATACTTTCTTTGACAGATATGGATTCCATCCCTCGATCGTGCTACCTCAATGCCAAGAAAATATCGCATATCACCAAGGTCCTTGATCTGAAAGTTCTGTTGCAGAACATGTTTCAGCTCCTGTATTTTTAAAGCATCATTCCCTGTTATTAACAAATCATCAACATAAACTAGAATTACTGTAAGTGATGATCCTTGTCTGTGATAGAACATAGACGTATCAGATTTGGATTGCTGGAACTGAGCAGCCAATAGAACAGTTGTGAGTTTCTTATTCCATTGACGAGAAGCTTGCTTAAGGCCGTAGATAGATTTGCGCAGTCGACAAACAGAGTTCGATGGCAAATTCTCCCCCTGAAGATGAGCATATCCTGGTGGAAGGACCATATAAATTTCCTCGGATAAATCACCATTGAGGAAAGCATTAGAGACATCATAATGATGCAACAACCAGTTGTGAGAAGCAGCAAGAGCTAGCAAAAGTCGAACTGATGTCAGTTTAGCCACAGGGCTAAATGTTTCTGAATAATCCAGACCTTCAAGCTGTGTGTAGCCTTTCGCTACTAAACGGGCCTTATACCTTTCAATGGAACCATCAGGATTATACTTCACTTTGAAAACCCATTTACAACCAATAGGGTTCTTAGCAGGAGGTAAAGAGCATATGGTCCAAGTCTGCGTCCGGGTTAACGCATCAAGTTCCAATTTCATCGCATCTCTCCAATGACTGAACTTGACAGCCTGTGTATATGATGTGGGTTCGGTTTCAAGGGTGATGGATAAGGCAAAATTTCTGTAAGGAGGGTTAAGTTGAGAATAAGAAAGATAAGTGTTTAGGGGATGAGAAGTAACAGATGTTTGTGGAGGTGGTGTGTGATGAGTGAGATGGTAGCAGTGATAGTCAGATAAATAACTTGGTGGTCTAGTAATGCATTGTGGTCGAGCATTGTTATCTGTCATATCCGAATAAGTGGGTAAAACAGGGGGAAGAGAAGGCTGAACTGGGGAAGGGGAAATAGGTAAAGGTGAGGAAGTTGTGGGTTTTAAAGTGCTGGACTGAGGATACGTAGGAGGATCAGTGTCATATAAGATGTATGGAGAAGGTTGATAAGGGAAAAAATCAATGGTGGTTTTAGAAAGATTCTGGGATTTGAATGGAAAAATAGTTTCATTGAAAGAGACATTTCTGGAAACTGAAATAGTGTGTGTTTCCAGATCAAGTACTCTGTAACCTTTAGTGCCAACAGGATAACCTATGAATACACAAGGTCTAGAGCGTGGGGTGAATTTGTGACGGTCTTTGAGTAATGTAGAAGTGTAACAAAGGCAGCCAAAGGTTCGAAGATTGGAGTAGTCTGGCTTGGTCTGTAGAAGCTTTTCAAAAGGTGATATGAGATCAAGAACAACAGTGGGAGTTCGGTTAATCAGGAATACAGCAGTGGTTACACACTCTCCCCAATAACATAAAGGTAAGTTGGATTGGAAAAGCAAAGAACGAGCAACATTTAGGATGTGTTGGTGCTTACGCTCCACAACCGAGTTTTGTTGAGGAGTGTAAGGACAAGAGAACTGATGAGTGATGCCGAGTTGAACAAGGAGGTCTGAGAATAAAAGCTCGGGAGCATTGTCTGTTCTAATGGTCTTAACTGTTTTGTTAAATTGAGTTTTCACCATTGACAGAAATGCTGGGAAAAGAAAAGAAACATCACTCTTTAATTTCATTAAGTATATCCATGTTGCTCGTGTACAATCATCAACGAGAGAGAAAAAGTACTTGTGACCAGCAATGGTCGGGGTTTGGAAAGGTCCCCACACATCCAAGTGTAACAAGTCAAAAGGAGCACTACTTAAACTAGAAGTAGAAGCAAAAGGAAGCTGTCGTTGCTTAGCCAGTGGACAAATCGAGCAAAGAGAGTTGTCATTCCTGGCTTTGGAAAAGGAAAGTAAAGATGAAGAGCCAACAGACTTGATCTTGAGTGAAGACGGGTGACCAAGTCGTTGGTGCCAAAGGTCATGGCTAGATAGTGTATGAGCTGTGCAAAGGGAAAG
>NW_010970030.1:73471-85963 GCF_000463585.1 Tarenaya hassleriana | reverse complement strand
GGGAAAGAGAAAGAGATGAATGAGTAGAAGAAAAAGGCAGCATATCAAAAAAATAGAGATTATGACATTGATCACCTTTTCCAATCGTCAAATCCCGAATAGGGTCCTGGATGAGATAAGTTTGATCAGAAAAAGTGACAGTATATGGAGTGTTCTTGGTGAGAGCACTTACACTTATGAGATTGAAACAAAAAGTCGGGACAAAGAGAACAGAGTATAGTGTAAGAAGAGGAGAGAGTGTAACCGTTCCGGAATGGGTAACTGGAACAAGAGTTCCATTTGGTAAGGTGATATTAATGGTAGGAATCGGATATATGACAGAAAACAATGCTCTTTCACAACAAACATGGCTAGAAGCACCAGTATCTAAAATCCATATCACAGGTTTTAAGGGAATAGAATCAGGTAAGTGAGAAAGAATGTGTGAAAAAGAAGAGGTTATACCTGAAGAAAGGGGTTGGGCAGAGGTTGACGCTGCAGGTTCAGTAGCATTGAGAGAGCTGCTAAGTCCTTGAAACTGAGTTGTTAACTGGGCCAACAGAGACTGCGCTTGTTCCAGAGAGGGTTTGCCTGAACCAGTGTTGGCCGAGGATGGAGCTGAATCTGGAACATTACTAACAAGATTAACATGGTTAGTTTGTCTATCACCAGGGAAGACACGAGGTTTTGAGGAATTTCCAGAGCGGTTGTTCCACTGATTTCCAGAAGATGAGGGTCCCTTGAAGTGAGAGGGATAACCATGGAGTTTATAGCATTTGCTGGCCAAATGACCTGGCATACCACAATGGGAGCAAGAGATCCTGGGTCGGTTGGGAAATATCATAGGAGATGGCAGCTGTGAAGGAGTAGGAAGCAGGGGGCGAGATCTCGGAACAGAGAAATGTGCACTAGTCTGGAATACTGCAGCATCAGAGGCTTGAGGTAGAGTAAAGCGTTGTTGCTCCTCTTGAGAAACGAGTGGGTAAGGGCTCAATCATCAGGATTTGACGACGAGCTGGTGTATAGGATTCGTTTAAGCGCATCAGAAATCTGACCACATGGCGACGTTCAATGAGATCTGTCCACTTGGAACCCAGATCACAAGTGCAGCAACCACACGTACAAACAGGAAATGGTTCATGGTTCTTAAGCTCCTCCCAAAGTGAGGTGAGTTTGGTGAAGTAACTGTTCAGATCCAACGAGCCTTGATGTAGGTTGTCAAGCTTTTGCTGGATGTTGTAGATCTTGGTTGCATTTTTCTGCTTGAAGCGCGTTTCCAGACTTTTCCACACAGCAGAGGCATCATCCAGGTACACAATAAGACTAGCAATGTCTTGGGAGACAGCATTAGTAAGCCAAGTCGACACAAGGGCGTTACAGCGAGCCCATGGTCCAAAATCAGAGTGATCCTCAGCCGGCTTTGGAACGGTGCCAAGAACAAAACCGAGTTTGTTCTTCGCAAGGAGAGCTTTCGTAACCGAACGAGACCACACGTTGTAGTTGGACTCGCCGAGAAGTTTGTCAGAGACAAGGATTAGGCTAGAAGAGTCAGCCGCATGAAGATAAAGAGGGTTCGCATAAGGGTCGGTGAGAATCTGGGAGGAAGCAAGAGAGGATGGTTCCCCAGAGACCTGAGAAGCAGGGTCACTGGAAGTCTGGGTTTGCGGTGTGATGGGAGAATCCATGGTGTGAGTGGAAACGAAATGAAAGAAGAACGAAACAAGAGAACAGAGAATAGAAAAGTAACAGAGTTAGATCGCTCGCTCTGATACCATAAGAAGAAACAGAGGAAATCTGGAAAAAATGGGTTGAAGAACACGAAGAACAGTAAGAAGAAAGAGAGAGTTTTTCAGGAATTTTCTTCTTGTATTTCTTCTCACACTTTAACATGTACAACTCTATCTCTATTTATACAAAACAACCGTAGGGCAACATAACGAATAAAATCAATGAAAAACAACCTCAGAAAAACAAATAATAATGATGATCCCGTAACAATCCTACTATCTATCTGACACTTTGCAGGTTCATGTGCGTTTCTACACTTGTCTCCCAGTTGTACACAAACCGTTGCAATATGTGTCAGTTTATGTCGCTTAATACCAACCATCAGCAGAAGAGTTTTTACTGCGAAATTGAGCTCACAGCGGTGTGTACCGATGTGCACTGAAGATCCAGAGATGAAGGATTTGATCAAGTTTCTGGATTCTCTGAAGAACTACGAGAAATCGGGTGTGCCCAAGGGAGCGGGGACGGATTCCGATGACGAGTTCGAACTAGGTCGAATGAAGCGTCTCATGCATCTTCTCGGTAATCCTCAGTACAAGGTTTGCGGTCTCTTTTGCTCGTTCCTGCTTGCTTTCTTAGAAAACCCGAAATGTTGACGGATTCGAACTCTATGAAGTGTATAACTGGACGAGTTTTTCATGCTCGTGTCATAAACTTCGGAATCCCCCCTATTTGTATTATCCCTGAGAAAATATGGTTGGTAAAATTGATTCAAGCCTCTAATTGATTACTATGCATATTCTTAGTGAAGCCGGTATTGCGAGAAGAAGCAATACCGGCTTAGCATTTACAGTTTTTGGGAGGTGAATTATTCTTACTCTGATGCTTTTGGATCTAGTTTAAGACATCGGTGGCCATGGCTGAGGTGGCGACGAGAAGATGGGAAAAAATTAGGGTTGTATAGTCTTTTGATTCAAGAGCTTCGATCCATTTAAGGTTTGAGAATATTGCGTTTGATTTACAATTGTCTCCAGGTAACTGTGATGTAAAGATTACAATATGGGATTTGCTTCCTATTGATTCTCGGTAATAGTTACTGGATAATTGGGTGGAGCATCATTGTTTTATTTGTTAACATATCGATAAACAAAATCCAGAATTGGTTAAAGTGGGAGAAGCGGTTGGTGACAAAGCTCACAACATGAAGGTTTTGTTCAAGAAGATTATTGAAGAAGTCTATGTTTGATTTTTTTTTTATGATAAGCGATTATTAATATTAGGTTGTTTTTTATACAAATGACATTATGAACGTTTGTTTTTGTTAATTTTCTATAAATCATTTATAGAATTTTTTATCGATTATTTGTTTGGATAAATCCGAACCGAACCCGAAAAAACCCGAACCGAATCCGAACCGAACCGATTAAGATTATTTATCCGATTGGATATGAATATTTTAAACCCTAATAACCCGAACCCGAATAAACCGATCTGAGCCACTCTTGTCTTTTGTTTCACGGCCTAAAATAAAGTGTGTGAAAATTTAGCAGCGCACTAATTACTACAAGGTAACACACACATATAAACACACACACAAATATATGGGCCTAAGAATATTCAAATATATGAACCCAAGTGACAGATCTTCAGCTCAGGCTCAATGTAAATGGATGACCCAACCGTACAAAACTCAAGAAACTAAGGTGTGAATCAGGCCGGTCCGAACCCGCGCTCGACCCAAAGGTTTCGGATTCGCTTTTGGGTCGATCCAATTTTTTTCGGACCCATGTCACTAAACTCGAAGTCCGGTCCTATATATTTTGGACTTTGGATCGGGGTAGTCCGCATATTTTCTTTGTAAATATTTTTTTATTTTTTTTATAAAAAAATATCGGATTTTCAGGTTGTCCCGAATCGAGTCCAAGGCCCGATTTGAACCCGGTCAAAAAATCCAATTTTTTTCGGGGTGAAAATTTTAGATCTAATGTCCGTTAATTTTTGAATTGGACCGAGCCGGACTTCGGATTTCGGGTCTAAATTTACACCCCTAGAAGAAACAGACGAAGCTATTATGTAGAATTAAATATGGTATAATAATTTCCGAGGTAAAAATATTCAAAAAGGCAAAATAATTTAACTTCTTTTTCTGGTCACTAAATTTTAAAAGTACCTGCACATATTAATGTTAAAACTCATATATTTGCAACCAAATAAGACATGGATATATAATAAATATTAGTAGATTCTGTTAAATGATCCAAAAAATAATGGAAATTAGTAAAAGAACACATTTATATTATATATTTTTCTTATGAATGGGCTTTAGTTGATACAGCTACCCATTCCTTACAACTTTCCACAAGATTTATTTAGGCCCATAATATTATTAGGCCTTTTGTGAGCCCAATAAATAAGCCTAAACCCAAATCCGAATCCCCAGACCGTTTCACGAAAGGCTCTATTTACTAGAGTTCTCTTTGCACCTGAAGAACATTTTCGTCCCCTCCTCCTTTAGTCGGTTCTGTGAATCTCGAACTCGGTTTTCCTCCGCCTATATCGTTCGGTTCTACGGCGGTTATCCCGGCGGCGAAGCTAATTCACGGTAACGGTATGGTGGCTCTACGCTCTTTCTCTCTCTGTATGTTTGCTTTTCTATGAAATGGTGTGAAAAGGGGGAAAACGAAGATGCAGTCTATATGGTGTTGAGAGTTTAGGTCTGGATTCATTGTTTTGAAGTGATCACGGTAGTATGTCGTCGGGTAGGAGTACGTGTTGGGTTTTGGTCCTTGAGAAGCTGGGATGAGGATTGGGGCAAAACCCTAGTTAATCGGAAAACGTGCCTGCTTATCGGAGAGGATTGTAGCTGTTTCCTGTTTAAAATGATGGGGTTGATTTTATCTAGGTTTTGATGGTCTTAACAGTTATTTTCTTCTACATTCTGATTTTCAGAAACTAAATTTGGTGTCCTTTTTGTTGTTGTAGAAGATGTTGGGTGCAACACCCATATTGCCACTTGAAGCTCCTCCTGCTGATATCAGAAATATCGTCGATAAAACAGCTCAGTTCGTCGCTAAAAATGGGCCAGAGTTTGAGAAGAGGATTATAGCTAGCAATGCCAACAATGCTACATTCAACTTTTTGAGCGAGTCAGACCCATATCACGCCTATTATGAGCATAAACTGTCTGAGTTTCGTGCTCAGAATCAAGTTTCGGCTGAGCAGCCTGGTGAATCGGCTGAGGGAGTGGGCATTATATAAAGGCCTAAAGGACTGAAAGAACTTGAACGAAGTTAAATTACAAAATGTATTTTTGTATTATTTGCATCAATATTAGAAAATAAATTAATCCTTTTTTGATAATCCGGAACAAGTAAAGTCCGTGTGAATATTATACACATGGGCTAAAAAATATCGATTTCCTTATAAATCTTTCGAGATTATAAATAAAATTATCAAATGACTCCATAAAAATAAATTTTACCCCTGAAATTATATATCTAATTAAATATTATATACCTTCCAAAAGAGATGACCATGTGATTTGAGGGGAGATTCTAATTTAAATTGGAAAAGAGTTTTGTCCCCCACCAACAAAAAATGAATTATTGAGTACAATTATCTTCCCTTTTTTTTCATTTTATCTATTTTTTTTTTGTTCGAAATTATTTTCTTGTTTTTGGTTTCATACTAGTTTCCTTCCGATTCGCCTAAACGACGCCATAAATTGTAGGGAACACCGTATGATTTCACATAATTTTTTTGAAAAAGAGTCTATGAATATGATAAAAATGATTATTTATCTATTTATTTATATGGGAGAAAATGATAAAATTATACAGTTTGTAATAAGCAAAGGTAACCTATGGTATGATACTAATAATATTTCGTAATTAAATATTATATATCTAATTTATTTTCTAATATTGATGCAAATAATACAAAAATACATTTTGTAATTTAACTTCGTTCAAGTTCTTTCAGTCCTTTAGGCCTTTATATAATGCCCACTCCCTCAGCCGATTCACCAGGCTGCTCAGCCGAAACTTGATTCTGAGCACGAAACTCAGACAGTTTATGCTCATTGTATGACACTAACCAGACTGCTGGATCTTTCTGCTCGGGAGAGTCGCTTTGCTCTGCACTCTAGGTGTGTTGATCCTCTTATCACCCATTTGGTTTTTGCTGATGATCTGATTATTTTCAGCAGGGCAGACAATGATTCTATCACGGAAATCACCCACATCCTCGCCTCCTTTGCTCGGCGATCAGGACTCTTCATGAATCCGGAGAAATCCGAGCTCTACTTAGGAGGACATGCAAACTTAGAGGCAGAGAACATCAGCTCATCCCTAGGTCTCAGGTTGGGCTCACTGCCCATGACATACCTAGGCTTACCATTAAGCCCTTGGAAGCTGTCAAAATCGGACTTCCAGCCGCTCATTGACCGAATCAGCAGAAGGATCAATATGTGGACAACGAAATTTCTGTCATATGCAGGTCGGATTCAACTCATCTCCTCTGTTATCTACGGGATGGTCAACTCATGGTCGCAGGCTTTCCTCATCCCTAAAGGGGTCCTACGAGCGATAGATGGACTGTGCTCGTCATTTCTATGGCGGGCCAGTACGAGCACCAGGGGGATAGCGCGGGTTGCATGGGAGGATATCTGCAAACCGAAAGCGGAAGGAGGATTAGGCATCCGGAAAGTGGAGGAGTTCAATACCACTTTCCGATTAAAACTGATCTGGTTGCTTTTTCAGGAATCAGGATCTTTATGGGTGGCATGGCTGAGTAAAAACATTCTGAGGCATAAGGGATACTGGGACACCAACCCTTCTCCTAGGTTCTCATGGAATTTAAGGAAGCTACTACAACTGAAGCCTTTAGCTCGTTACTTCCTTCGTTGCTCGTTGGGGGATGGAACAAAAGCGTCGTTCTGGTTTGATACGTGGACTGAATTCGGTCCGTTGATAAACTTCATGGGGGAGGAAGGACCTCGACTTCTACGTTTGCCCAGATATGCTAGAGTTGCAGATGCTGTCACAGATTTGGGATGGAATCTCCCAGGGGCCCGCTCGTCGAGAGCTCTACAGCTACAGATCAGGTTATCCTCCACTACGACACCACACCCAACCCGTGGAAGCGACCGCTATGAATGGAGAAGAGGGCCTAACACCTTTACTGGTACTTTCTCTTCATCTGCCACATGGAAACTCTTACGCCAGCCATCACCTACTGTACCGTGGCATAAGCTTGCATGGTTCCCAGAAGGAGTTCCTAGATACGGGTTTATTCAATGGTTAGCCTTACGAAGAAGGCTGCCAACACGCGACAGGCTATTCCGTTGGGGGGCAGTCCCGACCACAACATGTCTACTTTGTAACAACGAGGTAGAATCTCATGCCCACTTATTTTTCCTCTGCTCCTATAGTTACCAGGTCTGGTCTCGGTTTGCTAGGCTCATCTTTGATAATCCACCGACGGATCTTCACCTAATCTTGAGTTGGATTGAAAGCTCGGGCAATGACCAATCCCGAAATAGAGGTCTAATAAGCCTCATCCTCCTCCAATGCTCGATCTATTTGATTTGGGCGGAACGAAACGCTCGTCTATTTCGGAACCAAGTTCTGACAGTTGATGCAACCTGCCATAAGCTGAATGGAATGGTTCGAAACTGCATTCATTCCCTCCTTGGCTCCTCTCGGGGGTTAGATCCTGCTCTGCTTGCGGATTGGTACTACGTCACTCTCTCACATCGTTAACTGTTGCGTAACATTTTGTTTGTCTCGTTCTTGTGATTGTAATGGTGTCATTTTGAGGCACATGGGTATTGCTTTTGTAGAGGGTATTCGATCTATGATCGGTTTATGTATAAAAACTACTCTATAGTTTATAAAATATTTACCTTTTTAACAAAAAAAAAAATTATTATTATATATGAAATCCCCAACTTTCTAAGCAAAACAATTCTCTATAACGGCTAGAAATAATTAATTAGAAACCCTTAATAAATACAAATTTTATTATTTTCCATATAAACACACACTTCTGAAAATTTTACCAAAATATATAAACTTTTTAAATATTTTTCACGATATACCAAGTGGAAAATTTTCTATTTTACAAAAAAACAAAAACATATATATGTATATAAAGATATTTTCACGTATCTATGTTATTTGAGTTTTTTATTTGAGATTTAGTTTCATTTATTAACCTGTTAGGAACCTTAAAATTGAAGGAAATAATTTTATACTACAAATACTTGTTATAAATAAATTACACTCATGGGAACAATTACTAAGATTTAATGGTCTTCGATTAAGAATCTTATGAGACTATTCTACTCAAACTTAACGACAGCTATGTTTTATTCTACAAAATGAAAATTGCTCATACTAAATTAGCTAGTAATTAATGGCGGTTGGAGATTATTTTCTTCGTTTTTTGTATAATTTAATTCCAAAGAAATAAATATAAAAATTAGATAATTTTTTTATAATTAATTTTGTTTTAATTACAAAGCTAATTATATTTTGTTTTTTTTTCTGTTTACTTTCAATTCAACTTAATTCCGTTTAACAGCTGATTTCAGATTTTTTTGTCTGTATCTAGTAATAAGTAGCAGTTTTATTTGATGGAAATCAGATAGATCTTGCTTTGTCAAATATTAAAACAGTATATGTCTATTTTACAAACAATTAAAAAATGTAATAAATTGTACATACATTTATTATATGTATGAAGTGGGAAATTTTCATGTGCAATGCGTTGAGTAAAAAAATAATGTTGAATAATAACACATCAACACTAATTGTTAGTCATTTTAGTGGCATAAAAAAATTTAAAGTACAAAAGAAAATAAATAAAAGCTTTTAGCTTTTATAATTTTGTCAGGTCCAACGAAAAATGTACTTTTATTTTTACTGCATGTGAAAGCTCCACTTCTATGAATTGAAAGCAAGTGTTTATAATCTCAAACTGCATAACACAACCTTTTGAATGACAATGATGTTTTTATTCCTCAATAAAAAAAACAAAATGAGTGTGGTTTAACACTGCTTTGAGAGTACCTGCTACAAATCAGAAATGATCTCGAGTCAGATCAGATGGACCTCACTATGTTTAGGTTAATTATATCATACCTACGTTTTAGGATATAATATTTTTATAAATGATATAATCAAAATTATAATACTATTAATTTCAAATAATTATTCCAAATGAAAAATATAATAATTTATCAATTTTAAAAATTTATTACCATATAAAATTAAAAAAATTTAATTTAAATTTATATTAGATCAAAATATATAACTTTGTAATATATTTTTTTATCTTTTTATTATCACGAAATATATTAAATTTTTTTGTATTTTAATTATTTTAATTTGTTTATATTTTTTTTTTTAAAAAAAAAAACAAGTCCGAAACCCGGTCTGAACCCGAAAAAAATCCATAGGATCGGGCTCCGGGCCGAAGATTTTAGGCCCTTGGTTTTCGGGCCGGGCTGACCCGGTCCGTAAATATTCGGGCTTTTGTCGGTCTCGGGCCGACCCGGCCCGGTCCGGTCATTTTGACACCCCTATATAAGTATATTTAAAAAAATAATTGAAAATAATTATAAATATTTATGTCCGGATACTCGCAGATACCCGATAATTATCTTACGAGTTTTTTTAATTCGGATACCCGATTTCATGGGAACGAATTCAGATAATAAAATACATAATTTGAGATATTCGGATTCGAGTTTAGGTATCCTCAAATTTATGGTCACCCGACCCGTGCGCATCGTGCCCACCTCCAAATGTGAAAATGAATATTTGGCAAGGGTAAGTGGCAGACAAAATAGTAATCAATTTTCCCAATTTATTAAATATATCCATAAATTTTGATTTAACGGATAAATGATCATTAAATTTCTCTTCTACATTTCGTGATTTGGTATTTTTGTATTTCCTCACTTTTGACTTTTTTTTAGCTTTCTAATTTATTTGCCAGATAAATTATAATAGAAAAAAATACCTTAAAATTTCTGAACTTGTAATTTAGTGTAATATTAATTCATAAACTTATAGATGCGTCAATTTATTCCCAAATTTATATTTTTGAATACGGTAATTTCTAAAATTGCTTAACAGTTCTATAATCGTCCATATCAATTATTAACCAAAACAAAGTTTAGAAATTATTGTGTTAAAAAATGCAAGTTTAGAAATTATTGTGTTAAAAAATACAATTTGAGGAATTACTGTATTAAAAAATATAAGTTCGAGAATAAATGGATACACCTACAAATTTAGAAATTAATATTATATCAAATTACAAGGTAAGAATATTCAGGTATTTTTTTTATAATTTTATATAATATAAGAAACGACAAAAAGGGCAATTTTGGTAAGACTATAGAATTCCCATATGCCGTACGCGCGGTGAGAGCGCGTGTGGTTGCGTTCGGTACGATCAATGGTGGTGATTTATATGTTAGTTTGGGCTTTATGTTGGTTTGTGGGCCTTTTATAGGCTTTTATCTATTCGACAACGTTCAGATCTTTTATTAAATGGGCCTGTGCTCTTAAATATTAAAAAAATCCACATTTATGGGCTTTACCATAAATTTGGGGGTCAGTCTCAAAATTATTTTTTGCCCCATGAAATCTTTCGGACAGGCAACCTTGGAACTCCTCTCGTTTGTTCCTCTAAAATTTTTAATGGGAGAAAACCTAAAAATTTTTAAACTTGTAGAGGTGCATATTAATTCCCAAACTTGCAAAATTGAACATGTTAAATCTTGAACTTGTTAAACTGTTCCATAATCGTCCATAGCACTATTTTGTCAAAAAAACGAGTTGACCGATCTGACGTGGTGCGTGACGTGGCGATAATTTTCTGAGTTGGCTCGCCACGTCATGTGCCACGTCAGATCGGTCAACTCGTTTTTTTTACCAAATAACCTATGGACGATTATGGAACCGTTTAATAAGTTTCAAATAGAAATATATCGTTTTCTAAAATGTCACAAAATTACACCAATACCAAAAACAATTGCCAATTTCCTACACGTTTTATGTTAAAATCTAATAGATTCTGTCCCAAAAATCTGATGTGGCATACAGTTAAGCTGTTTTTCTCCCCAATTAGGGGACATGCCACATTTTTTTAGCCACATAAGCAAAACAATCAAATTAAAAAACCACGTCAGCAAAACAATCAAATTTAAAAATCAACCGGTTTTGACCGGCTCAGAAACGATTAAACCAGTTTGTTCGATCGATCGATCGAAATTAAATTAAATTGATAATCGATTTGAACGATTCACTTGACCCAAAAGTATGTGTTATTTAAGTGATCAATTGATCTATTAATATTATTTTTATTTATTTATATTAGGAAAAACATATGAAGGTTAAAAAAAGGATTGGTGAAGAAAATGAAATGTTTATAATACATGTATACATATATGACATTGTTCCAATAAATAAATCATATGGTCGTGTCGCAATACGTTAAAAAATTGAAGGGCAAAAAGAAGAATAATATAAATTTGAGAAAATAGTCAAAAGATTAAAAAAAAAAAAACCACAAATCAAAACCTTCTGAGCGAACACGAAGGTCTCTAAACAGAGACTGCTGAGAAAATTCGAACCCAGAGGAGAGCCGAGAAAACGAAAGAAAAGGGAAGAAAGGGGCAGAAAAATCATTTGATTTGTCTTCTCTGATTACGGGAATTAATAGGCACCTCTACAAGTTTAGGAATTAATATTACTCCAAAATAAAAATTCAATTTTTAAATATTAAAAAATCCACATTTATGGGCTTTACCATAAATTTGGGGGTCAGTCTCAAAATTATTTTTTGCCCCATGAAATCTTTCGGACAGGCAACCTTGGAACTCCTCTCGTTTGTTCCTCTAAAATTTTTAATGGGAGAAAACCCTAAAAATTTCTAAACTTGTAATTTAGAGTAATATTAATTTTTAAACTTGTAGAGGTGCATATTAATTCCCAAACTTGCAAAATTGAACATGTTAAATCTTGAACTTGTTAAACTGTTCCATAATCGTCCATAGCACTATTTTGTCAAAAAAACGAGTTGACCGATCTGACGTGGTGCGTGACGTGGCGATAATTTTCTGAGTTGGCTCGCCACGTCATGTGCCACGTCAGATCGGTCAACTCGTTTTTTTTACCAAATAACCTATGGACGATTATGGAACCGTTTAATAAGTTCAGGATTTAACATGTTCAATTTTGCAAGTTTGGGAATTAATAGGCACCTCTACAAGTTTAGAAATTAATATTACTCCAAATTACAAGTTCATAAATTTTTAGGGTTTTTGTGAATAAAGTATGAGTATCTTTTAATTTCTAATTTGATTATGAATGATTTTAGAAAAAAAAAATTGTATTAAAAAGGATCTTTGTAAATTAAATGTATTTTTTCAAATATATTTTTAATATATTTTTTTCTAAAACAATTTATAATCAATTTAGATTTTGAATATTTGATAGAAAAACAATCACTATTAGATTATTTTCTCTATAAAAAATAGGAAAAAAACCCTAAAAATTCCTAAAGTTGTATTTTGGAGTAATATTAATTCCTAAACTTGTAGAGGTGTCTATTAATTCCCAAACTTGCAAAATTGAACACGTTAAATCCTGAACTTGTTAAACGGTTCCATATTCGTCCATAGCGTTATTTGGTAAAAAAAAACGAGTTGACCGATCCGACGTGGCGCGCCACGTCACACGCCACGTCGGATCGGTCAACTCGTTTTTT
>NW_010970030.1:24159-72779 GCF_000463585.1 Tarenaya hassleriana | reverse complement strand
AACTTATATTTTGGAGTAATATTAATTTCTAAACTTGTAAATGTACCTATTAATTCCCAAACTTACAAAATTAAACACGTTAAATCCTGAACTTGTTAAACGGTTCCATATTCGTCCACAGCGTTATTTGGTCAAAAAAACGAGTTGACCGATCCGACGTGACTCGCCACGTCACGTGCCACGTCGGATCGGTCAACTCGTTTTTTTGACCAAATAATGCTATGGACGAATATGGAACCGTTTAACAAGTTCAGGATTTAACGTGTTCAATTTTGCAAGTTTGGGAATTAATAGGTACTTCTACAAGTTTAGGAATTAATATTACTCCAAAATACAAGTTCAGGAATTTTTAGGGTTTTTTCCCTAAAAAATATAGTTGTTATTATAGCAAAATATACTAACGTGATATTGCATGTTTTTTATAACTTCAAAAAAGTTCGTATTTTCTCTATTTCGAAATTATTGTAAAAGATTTTAAAATCTGGACCTAAAATTATATAACTAAAATCGTTATATATATTTATGTGTGTATTTTTATATGATTCAGGCTATATCATGGTTTGACAGTTTACAGTAGCAATACTACTTACTTAGACTATTATCTTATCTTTTTATTTTTTTAGAGAAAAAATCCTAAAAAAATTTAAACTTGTATTTTGGAGTAATATTAATTCCTAAACTTGTAGAGATGCCTATTAAATCACAAACTTGCAAAATTGAACAAGTTAAATCCTAAACTTGTTAAACGGTTCCATAATCGTCCATAACACTATTTGGTCAAAAAACGAGTTGGCCAATCCGACGTGGCGCGTGACGTGGCGTGCCAACTCAGAAAATTACCGCCACGTCACGTGCCACATCGGATCGGTCAACTTGTGTTTTTGACTAAATAGTGTTATGGATGATTATGGAACCGTTTAACAAGTTCAGGATTTAACGTGTTCAATTTTGCAAGTTTGGGAATTAATAGGTATCTCTACAAATTTAGAAATTAATATTACTCCAAATTACATGTTTAGGAATTTTTAGGGTTTTTTCCCTTTTTTAATTCATTTTTTCGATTATTTAAAAAAAAGGGAAAAAACCCTAAAAATTCTTGAACTTTTATTTTGGAGTAATATTAATTCCTAAACTTGTAGAGATACCTATTAATTCCCAAACTTGCAAAATTGAACACGTTAAATCATGAACTTGTTAAACGGTTCCATATTCGTCCATAGCATTATTTGGTCAAAAAAACGAGTTGAACGATCCGACGTGGCGCGTGACGTGGCGAGCCACGTCGGATCGGTCAACTCGGTTTCAACTCGTTTTTTTGACCAAATAACGCTGTGGACGAATATGGAACCGTTTAACAAGTTCAGGATTTAACGTGTTCAATTTTGCAAGTTTGGGAATTAATAGGTACCTCTACAAGTTTAGGAATTAATATTACTCCAAAATATAAGTTCAATTTTTTTAGGGTTTTTGTGAATATAAAATATAAGTATCTTTTAATTTCTAAATTGTTTATGAATTGTTTTAGAAAAATTTATATTAAAAAGAATATTTCTAAATCAAATATATTTTTTAATAGTCATGAATATATAATCAAACTGTGAAAACTAAAAATAAGATAATAAAATAATGTTGTGGAAGAAATACATATCGAGCACATCAATGTAATTTATTTATTTAAATAGATTATTCTAATGACCCTAAATTAAGTTAAATCAATTGAATTAACAAAACATTTAATCAACGGTTCGTTCTTATCCAAAAACCTGTTTATTTATTTATTTACTTTGTTTTTATTCATACAAAACTTTTATTTAATTATTATTTACCTTGTTTTATTTTGGCAAATTAGTGGTTCTCATTTTCGGGTCAATGCTAAATTGTACTCAAATAATTTTTTTTTTCTTTCTACTCTTCCTAACGAGATTGAAAATCATATTAAATTTCATATAATTTCTACGATAAATGAATATTTATTCAAAAGATAATTTTATTTTCATTCACAAACTGAGAGAAAAGAAATAAAAGTTGAAAAAATATTCATTTGAATATTGAGACTTTTTTTTGGCAATGTTATTAGTTTCTACTTGGAGAATATTTTTAAAAAATGCATGTCTTAATTAAGCATATAAGTTTTGTGGGTCCACGTTATTTACCCCTTTCATTTTTTTCAAAATTTTCTGACGGAAATTATATTCTTTTTAATATAATTTTTTCTAAAACAATTCATAAACAATTTAGAAATTAAAAGATACTTATATTTTATTCACAAAAACCCTAAAAAAAATTGAACTTATATTTTGGAGTAATATTAATTCCTAAACTTGTAGAGGTGCCTATTAATTCTCAAACTTGAAAAATTGAACACGTTAAATCCTGAACTTGTTAAACGGTTCTATATTTGTCCATAGCGTTATTTGGTCAAAAAAACGAGTTGACCGATCCGACGTGGCGTGTGACGTGGCGCGCCACGTCGGATCGGTCAACTCGTTTTTTTACCAAATAACGTTATGGACGAATATGGAACCGTTTAACAAGTTCAGGATTTAACGTGTTCAATTTTGCAAGTTTGGGAATTAATAGGCATCTCTACAAGTTTAGGAATTAATATTACTCCAAAATACAACTTCAGGAATTTTTAGGGTTTTTTCCCTAAAAAAAAACTGACGCTAATCAGTATTTTGAACATGACCCACCAACTAATTTGGCTTCCAAATTTTCATTGTAATATACCTTTAATATAAAATCATGAATAATTATTAGTCTTACCCTTGATATGAAAAGAGTTCTTAGGTATTAATTAATTTGATGCGTCGTTACACAAAATCTGTCCGTCTCTTTTTTTTTTCTTCGTATATATTTTGTTTTGATTCTATTGATAATCATCATCAACTTGGTTTGAACAACATGTCTAATTGTGGGAGTCCCCGTCTAGTGGTTAGTGACAATTCTTCTCTGCCAAGAGGTCGTGGGTTCGAAACCTAGGTATGGAAACTCTCCTTGAGCCGGTCAGCTTTACGAGGTTGGTTTATCTGCTCTACGTAGTTTGCCGGCTACTGCATAGGGCGGTGGGTTTTCTCAGATCCGTGATGTTGTCCTGATGTCGTTCTCGTCCGGCCCATGGACTGAGAGGTGTTGCGGTGTCCAATGTCCGACCCGAAGGGTTGTAGGATAGAGGTTTTCCATCGTTAAAAAAAAACACGTCTAATTTTTTTAATCATCAAAATATAAAGCCAAAAAAAGAATATGACACGCGTATCTACAGTACGCATGGAGCGCACGTGTGTATTGTGCGAGAGTGTGCGTGACGAGCATAGACGTTCGTATCATTATTCCACGTAAAAAAGATGAAGTTTTACCAAAAGATCAAGGCTCGGTTAAATGAAGAGAAAGCGAGGGTTTTGTCTTCAAGCCACCAAAAAGATACGAATCGAGAGAGAGAGATGTGGCCCCCGGCCACCGCCGCATGTTGACACATTTCACCGCTTTAACAGCGACATTCAAACCGTCTAAGTCTTGTGGTAATTACAAATACCTCCCTCATTTTTTAAAATTAAAGAATGTGTGTGTATATATATAGATACATATATATATATATATATATATTTATATACATAGAGAGAGAGACCTTGCCTGCATATTTTAAGGTCACATATGATTCAATCAAAGATAAAATAAGAAGAAGAAAACAAGAGGGAGATAGAGAGAGAGAGGTAGGGCTTCAAGGTATGTGTGTCTTGTATATATACAGACACATGTATATACATATATATATATATGGATATATATTTGGCTGCATGCCTTGTTCTTCTTCTTCTTCTTCCACGCCTTCTTCTTCTTCTTCTTTAATTATCATCATCATCTCTTGGTTCTTTGTTGCTTCCTATATTATTTTTTTCCCTTTTTTTGACCTCTTTCTCCTTGGTTCTTTCTTCCAATCTCAAGAATTTTCCAAACAAAAGGTACAAAAAAGAACTTAGAATGTTTCTTCCTCTTTCAAAAACTTACAAAACCCTTGATTTTCCTCTTCTTTTTATCCATGTCCCTTAGCGAATTTTCATGACATCAATCCATGGATTCTTCCTCCCCTTCTTAACGCTTCGTTCGTTTTCTTCTGCTACGATCTTATCTTCTTTTTTATAATTTTGATTTGTAGATATAGAAACAGCTTGTTGCCAAGATGTCGTCATCTTACACAATCTCGTCATCCTCTGCTCAGCCTTTCCTCTTCCACTGTCCCGCCGGCGGAGAAAACGACTTTAACCCTAAAGAGACGATTATGCAACCTCAAATCCCCTCGGCTCCACAAAAGAAACGAAGAAACCAACCTGGAAATCCAAGCAAGTACCTCAATTCCACACATATCTATATATACATATAAATTTATATAATTATGTATGTGTACATCATAATACCACCATATAATATAAGTACATAAATGCCAAATTATGATTGTATTAGAGACATATACAAATATATAAAAGTTTGCTGATGATAACTCTTTCTGCGAGGGCAATTAGATAAGAAAGAGAAAAAATTTCTCTAACCCTAACTCGATTTTCTATTAGGGTTTTCATTAAATATCCTCGGCATATGCAAAAATTTTGTGTTTCTACGACTGCATGTATAAGTATCTCCATAATTATCTCGTTTTTTCCCGGTGATTAATATTTCAATTGTGAATATACAGAACCAGATGCGGAGGTAATAGCGTTATCGCCAAAGACGCTAATGGCGACGAACAGGTTCGTATGCGAAGTGTGCAACAAAGGGTTTCAGAGAGAACAGAACCTGCAGCTCCACAGGAGAGGACACAACCTTCCGTGGAAGCTGAAACAGAAATCGAACAAGGAAGTGAAGAGGAAAGTGTATCTGTGTCCGGAGCCCACGTGCGTTCACCACGACCCCTCACGTGCCCTCGGAGACCTCACCGGCATCAAGAAGCATTATTACCGCAAACACGGCGAGAAGAAGTGGAAGTGCGAGAAATGCTCTAAGCGTTACGCCGTTCAATCTGATTGGAAAGCCCACTCCAAGACCTGCGGTACCAAAGAGTATCGATGCGACTGCGGCACCATCTTCTCTAGGTAAGTATTTTTTTCAGTATTTGATTCAATATATACATATATATATATATATATATTCTTCGTATTTTCGTTTTTTGTCAATACATTTAGAGTCGGTCGGGAACCAACCAATGGAAATTCCACATCGGTTATGTAACCGTGGTGAGATTTTATACTACCGATGTGAATGAAGAGGGGCCGGCAAAATTACTAATTAAGTAAAAAAAATGGTAAATTAATATTGTATAAGCGCATGCATGTGTATATTTGTAAGTATGATTTGTCTTGTGTAGAATGCCCTCTCGTCTAGGTAAGAAAAAAATGCACGTCTTTCTTGTTGTGTCGCATCACAAAATTCAAATTGACTAATGACGCTACTTTGTCTTGTAATAAGATATACCTTAAGGTACAAGTTAAAAATTTCGTTTATTTACTGACCGACACAAAATCATAAGATCTTGATAATATAGAACATCGATTTTTAACCTCGGAGAGACCGCCGGACGTATACAGTCGTACAGCTTGTTATATATATATATATATATATATATATCAATGTATTTGTTTGTTTGTTCTTGGGTGGTTAAAAGAGAAAGACTGAGAAAAAAGGCTAAATAATAACTGATGCTAAATTTGGTCGCATGTGAGTTGGATTTGCTTCCATTTCCCTTTTTGTTTTCTTCTTCTTCCCCTCACAGGTTCCCTTTTTCATGAAACTCCTCTTCTTATGGACCCCATCGCTCTGTCCCTATATATATACACACAATATATATATATGTATACATCTATACATGTGAGTGTGTGTTGTTTTGGGTGAAGAGAGTTATTTTTTCTTAATTAACAATGGTCAGAGTGAAAGGAGCAGTGGTTGATGGGCACTTACTAGGTTTTTTTAGGGTTCTTCTTTCATGATATTAGTAAAATATTCTTTACAGCGAGTGACAGACTTTACGTGACATTCATGGGTTTTGCATTAATTGAAGAATGTTTTTCACCAAACAAGTAAGCGACTCGATCTCCCCGGTTCCTCTATCACGTTCTCTATGAGGAACTAATAATGATAATGATAATCATAAACATAAATTCAACACATTGTAGAAAGTCATATATATTTGTATTTGTCAAATGTATATATGTTCACATATATGCACCTTTTCATAGTAAATGGATTGCCTTAATTAGTTACATGAAAGGTTTGTTTGTATCAATTTAACTATTGGGTCCAAATTCCAACTCTTATGCACCTATAATACGCTTGCGACTGAAGTAATTATGGGTTTTACTTGTATGTATAATCAATTATCTTGCATGCATGGTCAATATTATCTGTTTTGCATGCACGATTAAATGCTAATGTTCAACATCCAAAAATTAAACGCTTAATTTATTTGTTTTGTAGACGCGACAGTTTCATCACTCACAGAGCTTTCTGCGACGCGTTGATGCAAGAGACCCTCAGAAACCCTACCGTGAGCTTTACGGCAATGGCTGCCGCCCCCGGGAGCGGTGGCAGGATTGGATTGTACGGACCGAGACTCGGCGGTGGAGCTCTATCCCAAAACATGGATAACAATACAAATTCCAGTTTTACCCCTGTCGGAGTTTACAACCTAAACCGTTCCTTTCCCGACAACATGCAAAGACTCGGCGTCGGTATGAACAGGGCCGATAAGTTCGGAGACTTTGTCCCTCGGACGTCAAACCCTAATTCATCTGCTTTCTTCATGCAATGTCCGTCGAGTCAAGGATTGATGACTCGGAACGATCCGAGTTTCTTTAACCAGCTTCAGTTGGATCCCACTAATCTCCAAACCAACAACAACAACAACAACTTCTTCAACGTCGGATTCTTTCAAGAAATCAATGCCAAGAACTCCCAAACAAATGTTCCTTCTCCATACAGCGGCAGTTTGGTCCATCATCAACATCAGGACAACTTGAACGTATCGTCTAACATATCCGCAGCTGCTCTGCTTCAGAGAGCTACTCAGATGGGTTCGACCGCTCACAACAACGACCCTTCTGCTTTGATAAGAGGGTTAGTTTCTTCTTCGAATGCAGCCGATGTTCAAAACATCGGAGGACAAATGGAAAACGATAACGACAATCTTCAAGGCCTAATGAACTCTCTTGCCAGTGATGGCGGTGGCTCTGGTGGTATATTCGACGTTCACTTTTGTGATGATAACGCTGATATATGTGGCTCTGGAAAGTTAACGTTGGATTTTCTCGGGGTTAATGGCCGCGACCACCACCGGTCTCTGGAGGCTGGTATGAAATTTTCTCAGCCCAATAATCTGTTCTGAAAAGCTTCAAATTTCGGAATTTTTAGGTTACAAGAAGAAGAATATAGTTTCGTTTCTTGTTTTTGTTACTTGAATTGTTCCTCTCTGTTGTTTCAAATGTAGAAATGAAGTGTTTGAGGCTGTGGCTTTAGGGCAGGTAAAAATGTTGTTCAATTGTTGACAACGTATGTTAAGTTAATTAGCTACTTGGTAAACTTAGTTGTGCTGCAATTTAATCTCTTTTTATTTCCAAATTATTAGTAACTCTATATATATGGGGTTGGTTGAGGGATAAAACTATGCCATGCAATATTTAATTCGTTGGATCCACTCCAATCTGTAACAACTCACGGTAATTTTGTGCCCTGTATATACAAATTGTCAACGATATATGAATCTTTTTTTTCTTTTTTTTTGGTAACGACGGGAATCCAACCACAGCTCTTCGGGCGCGGTGATAAACCATCCGATTCCACGTAATAGCCTGCAAATATCCACGTATATGAAACTTGGTATATATATATATGTATATATATTAAAATCCGAAGTTTAGTAGCACATCACATCCCACGTTGCACATGCAAGTATGAGCAGATACGAAGATATATTTGTCGACAATAATATACCAACCGGATCGGATATATTCCGAGAGAGACCATAGTACAAACAGAAACATCCAACATTCCAACATTATTCAAAAGATTTAATAATCATGTTGTTGTTATTATTATTATTATTATTATTATTATTATTATTATTATTATTATTATTATTATTATTATTATTATTATTATTATTATTATTATTATTATTATTATTATTATTATTATTATTATTATTATTATTATTATTATTATTATTATTATTATTATTATTATTATTATTATCTGTTATTATTATTATTAGATAAAGGGATCTATATCTTGAACTTGAAGTATTTTATGTCCTTTTTTGTAGGTTACGGCAACCCCCATAAGTTCACTACAAAATCATAATTGTATTATAATTTGGCTGTAAAGTGAAGCAAATGCCAAGATTAGAGAGACAATAAAGTAAGAAATAAAATGTTCCTCTTTAAATATTGTGTGAAAAAGATATAAAATTATTTTCTTTTTCAAATGAGTTAACATCCTATAATTAAAAACAATATCCAAACCAATACTGACTAATTACAATATGTGCTCCTGTCTGTATGTACATGTATCTTGATATAAGAAACATATTGGTACTTAATTGTTTTTTTAAGAGAGATCCATCCACCTAATCCAACAATGTAATATATGATTAAGTAGTACCTAATTACTAATATACGCGAGAATTTTAATTTAAAAAACGTTAAAATAAATAAATGATACTTTGTGATGAAGCTAAGGCAAATTATGTTGACATTCTCAAGATCGACTCAATTCGTTTCTTTTCGTCTTTGTTGACACTTTTACGCGTTGACTGTACCTACGCAGTTTCCATGTCCCGACCACCCCATGTTTCTTATTTATAAGATGACGTGTGATTTTGTTTTTTTGTTTTTTTATAACCGGTTATATTGCCCCGAGTCCCATACTAATTTTCGGACCGTGAACAAGTCATATGATTGAAATTAACTTCTCATCCCTAACTTGAGCCTCGAACTTGAGATGGGTTTTGCATCTTCCTTTCACCGGTTGATTTATCCAAATTCGATTTGTTTTAATGTTTATGAAGACATTCGACAACATATTGAAATTATTTACCAATAAAGTAAAAATAAAAAAAGGTTGTAACTCTTATTGAATATTACCGAATTCACCGAAACAGGAGTACTTCCCCCATTTTTTTTTTTTTTTTTTTTTTTTGCGGATAGTTATAATTAAATATTACTATATGTATTCGTATGTCGTTTTCATCTTACAAACCCAGAAATTTTTGTGTACCAACTAGTGGATCTAATAAGGAAAAATGGGAGAAAGGGAAGGGGATCCATGTGAATGGCAGTGTTGTCGTTTTATGCGAAGTTTAAAATAACCCGTGAAGGCATTGCCGAGAAACAGTCGATGAATGCTACCGAGTTTTTTCGGATATTTCGTCCGTTTGATGGTTGGTCCACTTCCTTATGGGCCTATCGAAATTGGGTCACCAATATATATGCATGTGCATACGCACGTACGTAAAAAGGTATCCAAGAGCATATGTACATGGACACATCGACAAGGTAACGCGTTATTTCAATCTTGACAATATTGAATATGTTTAAATTTAAGGCAACGCGTTAATTCAAGCAAAACTAAGACCATGAGAACACCATGTGCCAATGGTTCTTTCAAGCGAATGATTTTTTCAATCTTGAGTATCTTTAAGACACACATACACATACATACATACATACATACATACATACATACATACTTACATACATACATACATACATACATACATACAAACATTGCTTTCTTTTTCGCTTTTTCTTTTGTGGACTATAAGCATTGTATGAAACGTTTTTTTTTACATTTCGAAAGTTCACCTTGACTTTGACTTATCTATATCTTCCAAAAAATTGGAAAAGCTCTAGTGAATATCCCCTCTCCATACTTTTATTTAAAATCGAGATAAAAATATGTTTGGTATGTTCTCTTATTATCACTGTAACACTCAAATTTGAGAAATTTGAGTCACGGAACATCTCTTGAACTGTAAACATGCAAAGAACCGCAGGGCCGATCATTAAGGGTTTGACTGGTTGTACCGCATCGGTTGCAGTTGCGGGTGGCAACGTTTTCAAAACGTTTGATAGCGATTATAAATGATTAGTACTGATTGACTGAGGGGTCGACTGGTTGCACCGCCGCCACCCACAAACGGAGCGATTGCGATTTTCGGCGGTTGCGGGCGATTGAAAAACTGACTGGTTGAACCGCAACCAACCGCAACCGCAACCAAACTTGTGTTTTCTAATCGCAGCTTCCAACTTGCGTTTTGGTAGCGGTTTCCGGTGTTTTGACAAAAAAACTAAAATATTTTTATTAGAAATTATATAAAACATTAATATATATATATTGGTGATGATTTTGTTTAGTGTTATGATTTGATATTATTTTTTAATATTATATTTTAATAAAAAAAATACAATAGTATAATTTTTAGGTTTAATAATGATTATTTTTAATAATTTTTATAATAAAATTATTTTTTTACTTGAAAATAAATTAAATTGATAATATTTATATTTTAAATTTATTATTTAATTATTATAAATTTAGTAAATAATTTTTATCAAATGATACGAAAAATTTAATTAAAAATATTATAAAAAATTATTTTTAAATAATATTTTTTTTGACAATTTATATCAAAACGTAACCGCAACCGTAATAAACCATTCACTTCTAACTGCACCCACCCGCAATCACTATCAACAACAACTTCTTAACCAGTCAGTACTAATCATTTATAATCGCTATCAAACGTTCTGAAAACACTACCACCCGCAACCGCAACCGCTGCGGTACAACCAGTCGAACCCTTAAATTATAACAGAATTTTAATTGTCAAAACAGTATGATCTCATATTTTTTTAAAATTTTGGTTTTGGACCTTATAGTTTTTTTCGTTATATTTATTTAAAACGAAATTATTTAAATTACAATGTCCATTGTTGATTTTTTTTAAATTTAAAAATAATTTTTTATAATAGTTTTAATTAAATTTTTAGTATCATTTGATAAAAATTATTTACTAAATTTATAATAATTAAATCATAAATTAAGAATATAAATAGTATCAATTTAATTTATTTTTAAGTAAAAAACAATTTTATTATAAAATTTATTAAAAATAATCATTATTAAACCTAAAAATTATACTATTATATTTTTTTATTAAAATATAATACTAAAAAATAATATCAAATCATAACACTAAACAAAATCATCACCAATATATATATTAATGTTTTATATAATTTCTAATAAAAATATTTTAGTTTTTTGTCAGAACGCCGGAAACCGCTACCAAAACGCAAGTTGGAAGCTGCGATTAGAAAACACAAGTTTGGTTGCGGTTGCGTTTGATTGCGGTTCAACCAGTCAGTTTTTCAATCGCTCGCAACCACTCCGTTTGCGGGTGGCGGCGGTGCAACCAGTCGTCCCCTAAACGAGAGTAATCTATTAACCTTGTGCTTGAATTATTTTTTTTTTATCCTTGACTATAGAGCTACGTATAAAATACATGCAAACTAAACATCAAAATGGATTGATTTGATTTGATTTGGTTATATATACTCTGACTAAAACAAAATCAAATAAAATAAGAGAAAATCAATATTTTTTTCCATAGAAAAAAGGGGCATGAGCTGATTTCATCTCTGCCTCTTTTGCATGAGACATTGATGATCGTCCCCTCGTTGCATGTCGATCGATGGACCTCCTCATGCCTCATTCGCTTTTGCATACGTCCCTACAATTATTGTTTTCATATTATTTCCCCCCTCATCAATATTAATTAAGTACAGACATCCCTCGTGTACCAACATTTTTTCTAGATTTAGTTTAACTCTTTGCGAGGTTTAATTAATTAATTGATATACTTCATGATATACATTATGAAACTCCTATTCTAAACTCAAAACTCAAGTTGAAGACAATATATATATATATATGTCCTAGTAGGAATGCACGTATACAGTTAAGGTGGAAACAAAATCGATTCTAGACCGTTGAAATTTAATTATAACATGGAGCGCTGCAGAAATGAAAGGACCATATATATATGTACAATGTATATACACGCACCAATAATGCTCATAGATATGGATACATGCATGTGTGTATATATAGATGTATGAAATATTTAAAAAAAGATTCATCACGGGACAAACACTCGTGACACTGCCAGCTAGCCCCCGTCACGAAGGCAAAAGGATAAAGAAAAAAGCGAATTAAAAAAAGGGAGAAAATAAAATAAAAACAAAAAGACAAGAATCCGAATAAAAGCTGCTTGTACTCTACAACTCATTGACTACCCTATGCAATGATAAACGATAAAATGTGTCAGATAAAAATATTTTCAGAGCTTTTTACCATTAAAAAAAGAATGCAAAGGACCAAAATAAATAAATAAAAATCATCGATCTTATGCATAAATCAAAAGGAACCACGGTACTTAATTGTAAGTGGCCTCAATTATCACTGTACATCAACAATATACAAACTATATATGCCTAGATCACATGTATATATATACCATGTGCATTATAGATATGTACATTTTGTATATATATTGTGTTCGATCTCAAAACAAAATATTAGCAAGTAAACTCGTACCATAATTATATATTTATATGTCAAAAGAGGAAATGGTTTGAAATCGGGACTTTAGATCAATCAAACTATAACGACTTCATGTTGCTAAGTCTTTGATTATGTTTGACGCTGAGTGTTTTTTTTTTAAATAAAAAAAGACACGCATACCTCATGGTCTTACTAGCGACTTTCTTCTAGAAACTTCCATGATGAGCTCCGAATGGAGGACTTGTCGGAGCACTGGCCATGCTGTTTCTGTGACCCCCCCCGCCGCCGCCGCTCATGCTCCGTAGGATCTGTCCTACGCCGAGGAAGTCTCTCGTCATGTTCTGCTTATCGACAGTGCTACTTCCCTTGTTCCTTCCAAACGAACCGAACGCAGGATCCATTGGAGCAGAAAATGAGTTCATCAAGTTCTGAAGGTTTCTCTCGTTTTCGCCATAAACGCCGCCGCTAAAGCTCCTCAAGATCGAGGGCACGTTGTTGTTGCTGTTGTTGTTAGTACTCGACGTTGAACCCATTTGTGCCGCTTTCTGAAGAAGTGCAGTGGCTGACATGTGAGGGGTAGGATTGGAATTTTGCATGGAGGAACTTATGCGATCTGTCGAGCTCAAGAGGCCATTTGGGAAGAGACCGATGCTCGTGGGCCCTTCTCGGCCTCCAGTAACCGCGTTTTCGCGGTCAAAAGGGTTCGATATCATCATATTACCGGCCGGAGAAGCTGCGGCTGCATTGCTTGTGGCGGCGCCGTTGTTGTTGTTGCCGGAGAGGAAGCTGAGGTTGAAGAGGTTGACAGAGGAAGGAGAGTTCAGCGAGTCGGAGAACTGCATGAGACCGTGTTGAAAAGTCAACGGCTTGTTGTTCGCCGCCGCCAAAAATCCTTGCTGGTGATGAGAGCTCGTCGTGTCTTGTTCGTGAAAGCTAGGGTTTTGGTCATGCATGAAGAAGCCGGAGGCATTGGTAGGAGGAGGTGGAGGAGGGAGGAGATCGGAGGAGCGAGACGCCGGTCCTCCTCCTCCGTCGCCGGCGCTTCCGATGCGGAGAACGTCGACGTTTTGGTTCGGGTGGTGGTGAAGATCAAGATTCTGTGTGGGCCCCATTTGGGAAAGACCGAGGATGTTGTGTCCGTACGGGAAGTGATGACTTGGCAAGGACGTCAAAGACGTTGGGTGTCTCGCACTTTCTTGAGCCAACGCGTCGCAGAACGCCCTGTGTGTGATGAAACTGTCGCGCCTGTGACATTTTTCACAATTATTTGAGCCACCGAAAGTAATATATTGGATCATCATCACCACATGCATGTACACACACATACGTACACATACATGCATGTACATATATATACAGGCCGACGTATCTGGGAAAAAAGGAAAAAGAGAATATGATGAAAACTTTAGAAAGCATGCAACAGTAGAGGCTCATCATGTCTGGTAGCCACGAATAGATTCGCTTGTGATTATGGGATCTTGAAAAGTGGAAAGCTAGAAAGATACTCTAGTACCCTATATACATATATATATGTATAGTCTCCTCCACATAATTTGTGTTGATTACGAGCGCGCACGCACACACACACACATATATATATATATATATATATATATATATTACATGAATGTATGTTACCTGGAGTCAAATAAATATACGGATATATATATATATATATGTGCGCATACACTTGCATAAGATTACAATGTTGTCACACATCCACCCTGCGGATGCACGTCGTCTGTTCGTACGTACTGATGCAGACATGCATTATACATTTGTGTTAATAATGACTATAATAACTTATCTTCTTAACGCCATTAATGTACAAAGTTAGACGAAGATTACAAAAAAAGTTTAATGAAGATCAGAACACGTCAGGTCTAGATAACATCATTTTGATGATAAAAAAAATATGTTGAACCTCGAAATCGTATTGAAAAGTGAATTATTCATATATGTAAGCAAATTTAATTGTCTAAGTATTGAAAATCCCAATTCATAAGCAGACTTTGTCAATAATATTACGAATATAGTTTTGAATATTGCAATGCATGTGGGTTACAACGAAGACAGACAGAAGACGATAAAACGAACTCTATAATAAAATATATTCCATATGTTATATTCTTGTCTACATGTAAAAATCACATATATCAATGTAAAAAACCTCTTGTCCGTTAGCATTTGTTTTCATATTTCTGTATATATATAATACATCGGTTTCTGATCAAACTCAGATAATTTAAGGGACAAAACGATATATACTTAAGTGTGTGACTGAGTTTTTTTTTGTATCTATATGTATAAAAAAATGCATAAATTAATAGGGTAGGTGAATCAACTTCGCAAAAAAATAGACAGAATGATTGACCAATCAATAGCAGAATCTGTTTAGCTCAAGATCCCCGAATGTTCAATAAATGCAACTAGAGTATGCTTTGAAAGAACCTCCTATTTATCCCTCTCTTTCTATTTCAGGACCCCTCTCTCTCTCACACACACATATATACATACACAAATACACACACACATATATATATATATATACACAGCCACAGACAAAAACATCCACAATACAAAGTGGCATACAGGACTAAAAGGACTGTCCCAAATTTCTAACCAACATATTATATAGCTGTCCGAATGAACATTAAGACCAAGACCCGCAGTTGGGGCATACACACGCATATTATTAAAAAGGATGACATAGTTATGGCCGTGCACTGTAGATTTAAATTGGAAGAAAATTAAAAAGGCTAATTGCTAATTTTCTCGAAAGTTTTTTTGCACTAATACAAAATTGTAACTTCAAAACCCATATACTGATTAATTATTTATTACATATTTTATGCATTACGGTTTTTACAAGAAAAAGTAAAGATGGAGTGTTAGGTTACATATGGTGCAGATGTAGCAATGCATCATGTATGTACATGCGTATATATTACACGCGCGTAAGAACGAACACTGTGACAACAACCTCTCTATATATCACATGGCTTAGCAGCACGTGAATTGCCCCCAAAAGAAATATAATTTCAGGTTTATAACCTATATATATATATATATAAATTTGGCTGAAAATATTTGTTATTATTTTATTTATTTTATCAAAGTGAATGCGGTGTTTCCAATGCAAAGATAGAGAAAAGAAAAGTACGTTGAAATTGGGATTCTATGGTTTGAGTTTATGCTGGAAACTGGAAAGCATCTGAAAGACCCATTCCACGTCTTAAATACATATGCATATGCGTTTATATTCATGTATGACCATATTTTTCCACGTCGCAGTTAAAAAAAAAGGAAGAATGATTAGTATTTATATTGAATTATTATTTTTTTTAAAAGTGGGTTTAAGCTGGCAAAAAAAAATGAAGAAGATGTCCGTCGAGAAAAAACCCGAAGAAAGTGCATTTATTACACGAGAAAGTGATAATAGCATCGAAGTCTTCGGGGCAAAATAGAAGGAAACCCTAAGAAAACCCTAACCCAAGAAGAATGATTCACAGAGGCAGAGACATATATATATATGTTCAAACACAGATATATATATATATATCCATATGTACGTATATGTTGAATTTCGTTTAGTTATATGGTTTTGCACCAGATTCTAGTGGCTCACTTGGACAGGCATCTGGTTTCTCTTGGCCTTTTATTTTTTGTATATTGCAACTTTATTTAATACAAATTAACCTTAACCTAAACCTTAAAAATCCGCATCATCGGCCACAAAACAGCAGAATCAGACACATAGACATACAAAGGGCAAGAACACAGACACACACACATGTTATGCAAGCAGCTAGATGAATTTAAACAAGATTAATCAGGGGTTGTAATTAATGAATATAAAGAATTGAAAATCTTGAATATAGAGTGTGGATTAGAGTTAATTACCTAGAGAAGATGGTGCCGCAGTCGCATCGATACTCTTTGGTTCCACAGGTCTTGGAGTGGGCTTTCCAATCAGATTGAACGGCGTAACGCTTAGAGCATTTCTCGCACTTCCACTTCTTCTCGCCGTGTTTGCGGTAATAATGCTTCTTGATGCCGGTGAGGTCTCCGAGGGCACGTGAGGGGTCGTGGTGAACGCACGTGGGCTCCGGACACAGATACACTTTCCTCTTCACTTCCTTGTTCGATTTCTGTTTCAGCTTCCACGGAAGGTTGTGTCCTCTCCTGTGGAGCTGCAGGTTCTGTTCTCTCTGAAACCCTTTGTTGCACACTTCGCATATGAACCTGTTCGTCGCCATTAGCGTCTTTGGCGATAACGCTATCACCTCCGCATCCGAATCTGCTTTTTTTCAGATGTTTTTTTTTTGTGCGATTAAAGAGACATAGAGTTAGAAGTTTAAAGACATAATTCAAGATTCGGAGTAAATAAATACTCAGGTTATGCATGGAAGTATCACGATTCATACCAAAACTGCGATTTTTTTAAAATCAAGATTTGTTTTCTTCTTGAAAAATCTATGACCAAGATGGAAGAAAGAGATCATTTGTTTTCGCAAATCTCGATCTCGTAATTGACGAATATGACCACTGAAAAAATTGCTTTTGAAGATTTCTCGTGAAAAAAAAATGTGAACTGGAAAAAAGGAAAAAGAAGGCAATATAGATTAATAGAAAAGAGATGAACTTGCTTGAAGTTCTTGGCTGGTTTCTCTTCTTCTTCTGCGTCGGACCTTCCTCCGGCGGCGGCGGCGGCGGATGAGGAGGGCCGGAGACGGCGGAGGAACTCTGAAGAGGAACTGGTGTTTGATCTTCTTGTCTTACTCCGAAAAACGAAGCAGCCGATGATGAAGAAGCCGCCATGTCTGTTTCTCCTGCTTTAATTTGGAGCTTTTAAGCAGCTTTTTCTTCTCCTTGTTGTTTGTGATGGTGAGAGAGAGGAAAAGAGAGATGAAACTACCCAGAAGAAACTCCTAACATTAAATTCTTTTTTGACTTCCACTGATATCTTATCTCAAAAAACCCTAAAAATGGGCTATTCACAATTTCTCGAAATTTCCGTGTAATTAACGCAAATCCAAAATAAAATGAGAGGAGAACGAAAGTTTATTTATATATCTAACATAATAAACAAGCATGAGAGAGAGAGAGAGAGAGAGATTTGATACTATGGCGATGAAACCGAAATCAGGAGAAAGTGGGGAAGTGAAACGAAAGAATCTCACCCCACTTACAATCAGACACACATACACACATATATATGTTCACGTGTATATAAGCAATAATTACAAAGAGGGTTCAAGCTCTACAATATTCTATATATTATTTTGAGTTTATGTAAACGTTACATAAAAATAATGAATGAAATTAAATACGTTACATAAAAAAATGAATGAAATTACATACACTATACATAAAAAAAAACACCCACATACTTAGACATCTTTTCGCCTTTAGAGAGTGTGGTAAATGTGGTGTAGTGGTTAAAAAATCTGTGATTTTCCAACTCTCCAACGAATTTATCACCCTTTCGATGATTTACCTATTCTATGTGATTTGTAAATTATTACATGGAATCGGAAAATTTATCACCGCATCCTAAAGACTGTGGTTGGGTTCCGTCGTTACAAAAAGAATACCGACATACTTGTTACTTCAATTCACACCATTGATCCAAACCCTTCAATATATATATATATATATATTAGAAATATCAGAAAATCATTTAATTTATTTTGTGTATTAAAGTAATGTGTATGCGCGTGTGTATATTTCTTGCAACCCTTTGAACCATAATACATAGCTATGATTTTATGTTTTTTTTTTAATTTGAGAAAAAAAAATAGAGTAGAAAGAAAGTATGAGAGTTACAGAGGTCGGTGGACCCAATCCATTTTGCCGCAAAACGACAGAGCATGGTGCGTGAGACAACCCTCACCGGCTCCTCTCTCTCTCTTCCGCTGTATTTTTATATATATTACACATTAATTATATTAGTAAATCCATATTTACATATTGACTAGTCCTCTATACATATATATATATATATATATATAAAGTTTTTTTTTTCAGATATTTCATGGGTTACAAAACTGCTACAATAATGTTCATGGATTTTTTTTTTCTCAGGTCCCATAGATAAACTTACAGATATTTTCTAAAATCTGTCAAATATGTTTTAAAATTCTCATCACGGGAATTTATCCCAAACAAAAGACAAATATCCGTCGCCATCGTCGTCGTCGTCATCATCATCTCATATGGGCCTCCTTTGGTTTTAAAATGTTCACATCTACGTATGTATATGCGCTGTCTATTATATATATATGCATGATACATGATATCTGTATACGTACGTAAGGGTAGGTATATATATATATATATTTATATAAAAAAAGGTATATATATATATATATTACAACGAGGGTTGAAAATGAAAAGAAATATTCCAGAGATAAAAAGGACAAGGAAGAATGATTGTAGATATTTTTCATGCATGTCAGCTTGTGGTACAGTAAAAGTAAAAAGGACATTTCGTTTTTTAACTACATGTATTTTATTCATTCTTCCAAAATTCACGCATTTATTTACTAGAAGTAAATCAATCGGCATACTATATATACACACACACATATATATATATTTAGAGAGAGAGAGGTTATCAAAAAAAATATATTTAGAGAGAGAGAGAGGATAATGTTAGAGTCTCATATATATATATATATTAGATTTTACTGCACCTCAAAGAGCAGGTCTACTGTCCAGTGCCCACACTTGAATTCCACTGTAAAAATTTTACTGTACCATCTTATATATGTAATATATTATATTATTTTGTGCTTAGGTTTGATTTAGATTTCAAGCCGACGCGATTATAATATACGGGCTGTCCATCTTAACGCTTTTACATCGCTAAATAAGTATAATAAAATAATAAAGTTTCTCCGTTGATCGTTGAATAAAAATTATTAAGTTTGAAAAAACCATGATTTGTAATAACAAGTATATTATTACCCATATAATTATATATTTAAAGCAAAGAATTTTCAGAAGAAGGAATGATAGTTGTCATTCCCTATAACAATGACATCTTAACCTTCGTTTTCACCTTCCTCTATACATCATAATCTCCAAAAAAAACAAATAAAATAATGGATCTTATATTTTACTACAATTTTCTTACAATCATATATATGTTGCTTCTCCACAGTAATTTGATGACAGCTCAAATTCGCTTAGAGTTTAGCATGTTTAGTTGAGCAAATTTTGTTAAAATTAAAATTATTATTATAGGAACTATGAGAAATTTATATTTATAAATAAATTTTATCCACTTAAGGACTTGAATGGAGATGAGGTTTTTGAGGATTTTAAAACCTAAAAACTAAAAAAATTGAAAATTAAGATCTGTAAATTTAGGTTTTCCAAAAACTCAAAAAAATTATTTTAGCAAAAAAAATCAACTAATAAAAACCAAAAAACTTCCTTTCTTTTAATTTACAAATTCTACCAAAATAAAAAACCACAAACCCAAAACTAAAACAAAAACAAAAAAAACTCAAAATAAAAATTATCATCATTCATTCCCTAAAGTTTAATATTTATGTGCATAATCACAAATATAAAAAGGAAAACCTAGGCTAGTAGAAAATATACAAGAAATTAGGAGTTGTACCTCACTCACAATCTTCATGAAGTCTTTTATCTTATTTTATTCACAGAATCTCGGACCAAAAAATACCCAACAGTTAGATATGTACTCTTTCACTCATTTTTATCTTGAACCCGTGAATATTTTCAGTGTATCCTCCATCTCTCTCTCTCTCTCTCTACACAAACACACACACACACATATATATATATATATATATATATATATATAATGCTTATATATGGTTTGGTTTATATTTTTTTACGTGCAGTGTATATATATATGGTGTGGCTGTGTGTGTAATGCAGAGGACAGCAGGGATAGTTATGAAGATATAATTATCCGAGAAGAACGTTAGTTACTCCAATTAAATCCTAACAAGTTTTCGAATTATTACCGAAACTGACAAAAATAGCCTTCGGTTCTCACAGCAGACGCTGTTTCCAGATGGGCAGTACTGTAATTGTAGCATTTCGTTTGTTTTTTGTGGTAGTAATTAACAGCGCCTTTGGGCTCCTAACGACAACTAGCCGCGTGCAAGACAAGTTCTGAATTACACATCTTGAACATTTTAATGTGAATAAAATTCTTTTTAATATTGGTGCTTCTGAGCGTTACATTTTTTTTATAAAAAAAATAATATATAATCTGTAGAGAACAATTTGTACAAATTGGATCTAAAAATGTTCAGAATTTTAATTTTGCCCCTTCAAACTCGAACCTAGAAACAGAATAAAAAAATACATGTAGATGATAATATATATATATATATATATATAGTGATATATAGACCGAGTTCGGATATTTGTAATATAACCATTCGCTTTGAATTACGTGCTCATATGTCCGATTCCGTGGGTCCCACCCCAAGTATTTGTTAATGATTATTCCATATTTTTCCTATGTTAACCTCAGACAGTCTCAGTAATTTTCACGTGTTTAGTATAGTTTTCGTTTCAACTTTTATCCGAGCCACTCTTGTCTTTTGTTTCACGGCCTAAAATAAAGTGTGTGAAAATTTAGCAGCCCACTAATTACTACACGGTAACACACACATATATACACACACACACACATATATGGGCCTAGGAATATTCAAATATATGAACCCAAGTGACAGATCTTCAGCTCAGGCCCAATGTAAATGGATGACCCAACCGTACAAAACTCAACAAACTAGGGTGTCAATCGGGCCGATCCGAATCCGCACTCGACCCGAAGGTTTCGGATTCAGTTTTGGATCGATCCAATTTTTTTCGGACCTATATAACTAAACTCGAAGTCCGGTCCTATATATTTTGGACTTTGGATCGGGGCAGTTCGCATATTTTCTTTGTAAATATTTTTTTTTATTTGTTTCTTAAAATATCGGATTTTCAGATTGTCCCGAATCGAGTCCAAGGCCGGATTTAAATCCGGTCAAAAAATCCAATTTTTTTCGGAGTGAAAAATTTAGATCCGAAGTCCGTTAATTTTCGAAATGGACCGAGTCGGACTTCGGATTTTGGGCCTAAATTTACACCTCTACGAGAAACAGACGGAGCTATTATGTAGAATTAAATATGGTATAATAATTTCATGAGGTAAAAATATTCAAAAAGGCAAAATAATTTAACTTCTTTTTTCGTCACTAAATTTTAAAAAGTACCTGCACATATTAATGTTAAAACTCATATATTTGCAACCAAATAAGACATGGATATATAATAAATATTAGTGGATTCTGTTAAATGATCCAAAAATAATGGAAATTATTAAAAGAGCACATTTATATTATATTTTTCTTATGAATGGGCTTTAGTTGATACAGCTACCCATTGTTCAAAGGCTCCTTACAACTTTCCACAAGATTTATTTAGGCCCATAACATTATTAGGCCTTTTTTGAGCCCAATAAATAAGACTAAACCCAAATCCGAATCCAGACCGTTTCACGAAAGGCTCTATTTACTAGAGTTCTCTCTGCACCTGAACAACATTTTCGTCCCCTCTTCCTTTAGTCGGTTCTGTTGCTTCGAACTTTCTGTGAATCTCGAACTCGGTTTTCCTCCGCCTATATCGTTCGGTTCTACGGCGGTTATCCCGGCGGCGAAGCTAATTCACGGTAACGGTATGGTGGCTCTACGCTCTTTCTCTCTCTGTATGTTTACTTTTCTATGAAATGGTGTGAAAAGGGGAAAAACGAAGATGCAGTCTATATGATGTTGAGAGTTTAGGTCTGGATTCATTGTTTTGAAGTGATTACGGTAGTATGTCGTCGGGTAGGAGTATGTGTTGGGTTTTGGTCCTTGAGAAGCTGGGATGAGGATTGGGGCAAAACCCTAGTTAATCGGAAAACGTGCCTGCTTATCGGAGAGGATTGTAGCTGTTTCCTGTTTAAAATGATGGGGTTGATTTTATCTAGGTTTTGATGGTCTTAACAGTTAAATTCGTTCATATAATAGTTTGGACGATCTAGGTCTTAACAGTTATTTTCTTCTACATTCTGATTTTCAGAAACTAAATTTGGTGTCCTTTTTGTTGTTGTAGAAGATGTTGGGTGCAACACCCATATTGCCACTTGAAGCTCCTCCAGCTGATGGGAACCTCGGACCGCTTCCTCCTTCTCAAGTAACGGAGCAGTTTAACGAAGAGAAAGACTCAGAAGTGGAGCAGACCAATTCGAATTCGGCTCCGGCATCTGTTGCTACTCACACAAAGACTATCGGAATCATACATCCTCCTCCAGATATCAGAAATATCGTCGATAAAACAGCTCAGTTCGTCGCTAAAAATGGGCCAGAGTTTGAGAAGAGGATTATAGCTAGCAATGCCAACAATGCTAAATTCAACTTTTTGAGCGGGTCAGACCCATATCACGCCTATTATGAGCATAAACTGTCTGAGTTTCGTGCTCAGAATCAAGTTTCGGTTGAGCAGCCTGGTGAATCGGCTGCTCCAGAGGCCAAACCTGCCCCTGCAGCTGTTGATGGGGCTGAAGCAGCTGCCAAACCCGATCTTCAAGCTCAGTTCAGGCCTGCCCCTCCTAAACCTCTTGATCCTCCAGAGCCTGAAAAGTATACTGTAAGACTTCCTGAAGGTATCACTAGTGAGGAACTGGATATCATTAAGCTCACAGCTCAGTTTGTTGCACGTAACGGGAAATCGTTCTTGACGGGGCTGACGAGTAGAGAGATTAGCAATCCTCAGTTTCATTTTCTGAAGCCTACCCATAGCATGTTCTCTTTTTTCACTAATTTGGTCGATGCTTATTCAGAAGTGTTAATGCCTTCCAAGGATTTTATAGAAAAACTGAGAAAGAGTGCTCCCGACATGACCACAGTGCTTAGGCGTTGTTCACATCGTCTTGAGTGGGAACGTGTGCAGGCACAACAAAGGCAGAAAGAAGAGGATGAGAAGCAGCTGGAGAGAGATCTGATGGCTTCGATTGATTGGCACGATTTTGTTGTTGTTGAGACAATAGACTTTGTTGACGAGGAGGATGACGAATTACCACCTCCTATGACACTGGAGGAGGTTATAAGGAGAAGCAAGATATCAGCAATGGAAGAAGATGAAATTGTTGAGCCTGGAAAAGAGGTCGAGATGGAAATGGATGAAGAAGAAGTTAAGCTTGTTGAAGAAGGTATGAGAGCTGCTAACCTGGAAGAGAATGGTGCTGTGCAGAAGGATAATGTAAAAGAAGAACCAGAACCACCCATGAGAATTGTTAGGAACTGGAAGAGGCCAGAAGAAAGAATCCTGGCCGAGAGAGACCCGACAAAGTTTGTGGTATCACCAATAACGGGTGAGCTCATTCCTATCAGCGAGATGTCTGAACACATGAGGATTTCACTCATCGATCCCAAGTACAAAGAGCAGAAAGATAGGATGTTTGCTAAGATCCGGGAAACCACTCTTGCACAAGACGACGAGATTGCAAGAAATATAGTGGGACTTGCTCGTACACGTCCCGATATCTTTGGAACCACCGAGGAAGAGGTTTCAAATGCTGTCAAGGCTGAGATTGAGAAGAAGGACGAGCAACCAAAACAGGTAATCTGGGATGGCCACACTGGAAGCATTGGGCGCACGGCAAATCAGGCATTGACGCAAAGTGCAAATGGAGAAGATCAAGGTGATGCTGCTATTGGGGATGCAAGTAGTAATCTCCCTGGTCCAGCAGCTCCTCCTCCTCTCCGGCCGGGTGTTATATCAGTTAGGCCACTACCACCGCCTCCTGGTCTTACACTGAATCTCCCCCGGATTCCTCCTCCCTCTCTTCAATATCCTGGTGCACCGAGGCCTGTTGGCATTCCAATGATGCCATCCATGCATCAAGCTCTTCAGTCTCCGATGCCGATGGCATCAGGACAGCCTTCAATGCTTGTCAATCGGCCACCAGGTATGCAACCATCCATGGGTCAACATGGTATGCCCGTGCCACCCCCGCCAGGTTCTCAATTTGCTCATATTCCAGTTCCTCGACCTTTCACTCTTTCTATGCCGCCACCACCCACTATGCCTATGATGCAACCCCCACCTATGCCTGGAGTTCCTCCTCCTCCACCACCTGAGGAGGCACCGCCACCGCTTCCAGAGGAGCCCGAGCCGAAGAAACAGAAACTTGATGAGTCAGCTCTTATTCCGGAAGAGCAATTTCTTGCTCAACATCTGGTATGCCTTCTTCTTTGCTTTTTTTTTTCCATTTATTTTTCATTTTCCAGATATATCGTGGTTTTCTTCATGTGCTTTTTTGACATTACATCAGCTCTCTTTCGTATGTATGTGCTGACTTGTTCTCTATTGTCGTGACCTGTAGGGTTCGGCTACCATCAAGGTGTCTGTACCCAACGTGGATGACGGGCAGAACCTCAAAGGGCAGGTTCTTGAAATCACAGTGCAAACACTGTCTGAAACTGTCGGCAGTTTGAAGGAGAAAATTGCAGGGGAGATACAACTTCCCGCTAACAAACAGAAACTAAGTGGAAAAGCCGGTTTTCTCAAGGACAACATGTCTCTTGCTCATTACAATGTCTGTGGAGGAGACACCCTAGCACTCTCTCTGAGAGAACGTGGTGGAAGAAAGAGATAAATAGGGTTTTAGCTCGAGTACTGGTCTTCACCATGAGGAAATAGTCCGCATGCTCATGCAGAAGGATTTCTACTCCCAGTTAATCTGATGTTTACTCATACCATCAGATGTATTGGTCTTTGCCGTTTGAGATCATTGTTCTCTACTCTCATCTCATATCTACAATAGAGTTGTCACTCTGAGACTCTTGTTGTTACCGACATTTAGATGAAACCCGTATTGTCTGTCTACTTCTGTTACTAACTGCTTTCCTTTTTGCATTTGCAGCTATTTTTGAGGCAACTATTGGTGTTATGTAACAATCCTAGTTCTTTTTAATTCAGCTTTTTTGGGAACACTTTAGCCTCACCATTGTTTGATTTTTCTGTTTTTTTAATCTCTCTCTGGATTATGTGATCTCACATGTGTTGGTTATTAGCTTGTGGTACAGTTGGGTTCTCGTTTCTGTAGGAAGGCTGTTGCACTGACACTAGATGTTCGGATGGGCATGTCCGTCTGGATGAGGTGCACCTGCTCATCCTATTTCCATCGTTGTTGCAGGTATGCAACCATTACCCTTACCACGATGATGATTTAGACATTTAAGAGTAGGGTTTTGATTTTAAAAAAAAAAACTTGAACGGATGTCTTAATAAGCGTAGGGCTGTTTGACAATTCATGCTTTGGTTGGTGTGTTCTCATAAGGGTGAAGATGTCATAGATTAATGCTCTAGAGTTTTAAGCCTCTTTCTCCACGAATTTGGATTTAGGTATTCTCATTCATCGGGAATTCTTGATGTAGCTATGGGGGGCATTGAGTATAACGTGTCCTAACTAGTTTATGCTTTTGATCAATACCAGGGCAAGAAGAAACACTGAGTTCTTCTTGTTGTCTCCTTTTGTTCATTCACCTTTTGGCACAAGTAATTACTTTGGCACAGTAAAACGAACAATGTCTACAATCCCCACAAAAACGTTACAACAGTCATCAAACTACAACAATATAGAGAACTGAAAGGGAAGGGCACGGCACGGCAGCGGGGTGCACAAAACATCCCGTTGAGCGGGATCTCGGGGAAGGTTGCGCCCTAAGGGTGTAGTGTAGGCTAATCTTACCTTGCAGAATATTCTGCAAGAGACTGCTTCCAATATTCGAACCCGTGACCTCTAGATCACAATTGCAACACTTTAACGTATGCAAGCTACAACAATCTAGAGAACTGAAAGGGAGCTTCCAAAAAAACAAAAAGATACATTTGTTTTGGGAAGGAAAAAGGTCACAAAGCAAGTGACTTTTTACGAGACAAAAGATTCATCCGAGTCTCGAGCAAGCCCTTTGATCCGCCGAACAAATGCGCCTTCTATTGTGAGACTGAAGAAGAGAAGACAAAGGGAAAAAAGGGGGAAAGGGTTTTGAAAGATTATTCTGTTCTTGACAAGCATCTACTTTTGAAAGAAGCTATCCCAACAATGGGGGGGAATTGCAAGAGAGGTGGAATTATTGAGAGACCGCTTTTGTAATTTGTATTAGGAAGATGGAAAAACAGAGGAAGAAGGGGGAGAGGGTTTGTTATTATGTTTACTGGAACAGAGACAAGAGAAGAAGATGGCTTTGAGAACAGTCTTGAGAACTCGTCCTCTCTTTGGGACCAGACGAGGTTGTTGTCGGAATGTCGTCATTCGCTTTGGTTCAATGGCTAAGTGGTTGTCTTCTTCTTCTTTTTTTTTGGAGAAATAATAGATGGTAGATCTGTATCCAGCAGAGAGTGCCGACGTGAAGCTTTATATACTAATAGAGATATCTGTGAATGAATTTACGCGTTACAATTCCTAGACGCGTGGATGGCCTATATATATATATATATTGTATATTGTATATTCACGTATAGTAGCGTTGTGGAATTGTTCTTTCTTCATGTATCCAGGAAAAAAAAAAAAAATTCAAGGGTTTTAATCCCTTTTGTTTACTGTACGGAGTTTGAAATGGTCGCATTCTTTCTTTCTTCGGCTTCAAGGGGGGAAACGCGGTTTTGTTTACGAGCGACACAGTCACTGTCCCTTTCTCCCTTTGTTACAATACATCTCTTCTTTATTCAACTCTTTCTTTTTGTTGCAATTATATAAATGTATAATATATGGAGTATCACAAAAAAAAAACGAAACTTTTTAAATTTTACAAATACATATATATTACCTTTTAATTTTGTAAAAAAAATATACACATTTTACGATTTTTGGCAAAAGCCCGCGTAAAAAAACACAAGGACTTTTAGTTTGTATATTTGTGAAATTTAAAAAATTCAGGTGTGTATATATACAAGGTACAGGCTTTCTGCTACCATTGGGCTTAAAACTAGATCACGTTCGTTCCGTTTTCTTTATATTGGGCCTATCTCAAGGTTGCATCTGTCTTCATTTGTGGCCCAATTCCATTTTATTATTTTATATATTGTTATCATTTCGGTTTTCATTTAGTAATAAGCTATAAAAACTATCATTAAAAAGCATTACATGTAACTATGTAATTTATTTATATAGAAATTATTTACATTAAATTATATAATTGTATATTTTGGTAAGTATCTATGTAATGCTATGATTCTTATTGTGTTGTTGAGACAACATGGAAACCATACGACTTATGCACGTTACATTTTGTTTATGCGTAATTAATTTTTTAATGAAATTATACATTTTTTTTATATAACGTTCGGACGATTTGGTTGCATGATAACACACCCACGCACCTTTTTTTAAAAAAAAAAATTTATTCTCTCTATATTTTCCCTAAAAAAAATATTTCCCTTTTGTTTTCTTTAAAAGGAAACAATGTGTATGAATACATAGATAATGTTAATGAAACAAGAAAAAAAAATTACCAACAGATATTTTTATCTGCTAGACAACAAATCTCCCAAACACCATCTATGGAAAGACGACAATTGGAACCCCCTTACAAGATATTTTTTAATTTAAAAAAAAATTCTATCCATGAAGTTTTGTAGATAAGGGTCAATATTTTTTCCATAATGACAAATTATAGACCGTTTTAAAATTTCACATCCATAACGTTTTAAAAATGTTTCAACACATTTTCTTTTGTTCTAATTTGAATTATATAAACGTAGTGATTTAAAACGAAATCGAGGGAAAAAAATGAAAATGAAAATGAAAAATGTGATTTGGATATAAATATAACAATTCATCGCCGAGTCATGATGGCCATTTTCGTTCCTCCGAAATAAAATCGAAGTCCAGATCTCACGATTTCCCCCCATCTCCTCCTCTTAGGAACGGGAGAAAAAACGCCATGAGAGCACCGACGGTGCTGCTTCTCTTCATCGGAGCTCTTCTCTTCTCCGGCGTCTACCATGTCAGATCCGACGCCTCCGACCACCGTTACAAGGAAGCTGACTCCGTTCCTCTCTACGCCAACAAGGTCGGACCCTTTCACAATCCCAGGTAACCATCCCTATCAGCTCTTCATCCGGACTTAGATCTGAGATTTTCTCGGCTTCCAAACGGAGGTTTGAGGTGTTGATCGTCTGCTGCGCATGCGATTGTTGTGAACTGCTTTTTAAAATGAATCGGTCGCTAGCGCGATCTCGAAATTCGAGAACGGTGTGAAATGCGTAATGCAATTCCAGGGAATGAGAAGAAGAACTAGTTTTTGGAATGTTGTCGGCAGTGATGGGGACGTATCTTTGTGTTCGTTCGTGCGCCTTTCAATTTAGGTTTGATATCGTGATTACTGATTGTGCGTTTTCTTCGACGGTGATTGCAGTGAAACATATCGATATTTCGATCTGCCCTTTTGTGTTCCAGGTACGGTTACGTCTCACTAGCGAAATTTGTTTATTGTTTTCTTTCTATCTAGCATTACGTTGATTTCAAGGCAGCAAGATGTATATGTCTTGACTGATTGAGTTACTGCTACAAGTGAGAAAGAACAGTACTAGGGGGAGTGTAAAGGAAAAACTAAACCCATCTCATATTCATGAATTCCAATTCATCACTCAGTTTAGGACCAAATGAGACTAGAAATATAAAATTTGGAAAGTTTGCAGTCTAGATGGATACTTGATTCAAATTTTCAAGTACAGTGTTTTAGATCATGGACTGTGATCCATTTCATTTGCTGATCTGATTGGATGTGATTCACAGATGGTGTGAAGGAGAAGAAGGAAGCCCTTGGTGAGGTTTTGAATGGGGATCGACTCGTTAGTGCTCCATACAAACTCAACTTCAGAGAGGAAAAAGACTCTGAGGTGTACTGCAAAAAGAAGCTTAGCAAAGATGAGGTCAAACAGTTTAGGAGGGCTGTTGAGAAAGATTTCTATTTCCAAATGTATTACGATGATTTGCCTATCTGGGGTTTCATAGGAAAGGTGGACAAGGAGCGAAAGTCTGATCCGAGTGAGTTCAAGTACTTCCTGTACAAACATATCCAATTTGAGATTCTCTACAACAAGGACCATGTGATTGAAATCAGTGCCAGAATGGATCCTCATTCCCTTGTGGACTTAACTGAGGACAAGGAAGTTGATGCAGAGTTTATGTACACTGTTAAGTGGAAGGAAACCGAGATTCCATTTGAGAAAAGAATGGAGAAGTACTCCATGTCTTCATCTCTGCCACATCACTTGGAAATTCATTGGTTCTCCATTATAAACTCCTGTGTCACTGTCCTCCTCTTGACCGGTTTCCTTGCAACTATCTTGATGCGAGTCCTCAAGAATGATTTCATGAAGTAAGTTTAGGTATTGACTTTATTATTTCTTCGCCATTATTGATGTGACTTTTCTTTACTTACCCTTTGTTTTTTGTTTGGAAACCTACAAGGTATGCCCAAGACGAAGAAGCTGCAGATGATCAAGAGGAAACTGGATGGAAGTACATCCATGGCGACGTGTTTCGTTTCCCAAAGCACAAATCTCTGTTTGCTGCATGTCTTGGTAGCGGTACTCAATTGTTTACTCTGTAAGTTCCTTGATCGAAGATTGCATTTCATCATTCAAGACATCTGTGTATGTCTTATCCTGATTATATTATCGGTACTTTTCCTCGATGGTACCAGCACTGTCTTCATTTTCATGCTTGCTCTGGTTGGAGTGTCGATTTTGATGCCGGATTCGGTTCGGGTACGATTATATCTTATTCGGTTCAGTTCGACTCTGTTTTTTAAATCTATCCATACAACCGTGGAGCACTCTTCACTGCTCTGGTCGTCATCTATGCTCTGACATCCGGAATCGCTGGCTACACAGCAGCGTCTTTCTATGGTCAACTCGAAGGAAAGAACTGGGTAAGGCCTTGTAACGTTTTTAACACAACTGGAGACGATAAAACATTTACATAGATATATATTTCTGACATTCCTTTTGATCAGGTGAGGAATTTATTGCTGACCGGATGCCTCTTCTGCGGCCCTCTCTTCCTGACCTTCTGCTTCCTCAACACAGTCGCCATCGCTTACAACGCTACGGCAGCATTGCCCTTTGGAACCATCATGGTGATCGTCCTCATATGGACACTTGTCACATCGCCGTTGCTCGTGTTGGGCGGAATTGCCGGTAAAAACAGCAAAGCCGAGTTCCAAGCGCCATGCCGAACCACAAAGTACCCGAGGGAGATACCGCCATTGCCGTGGTACAGAAGCGCAATTCCTCAGATGGCGATGGCTGGTTTCTTACCATTCAGCGCCATCTACATAGAGCTGTACTACATATTCGCCAGCGTGTGGGGCCACAGGATCTACACCATTTACAGCATCCTCTTCATCGTCTTCATCATTCTTCTCATCGTCACTGCTTTCATAACGGTGGCTCTCACCTACTTCCAGCTCGCAGCCGAAGACCACGAGTGGTGGTGGAGGTAAATAATACATTTATCCAGTATTTTTAAATAATGATGATCGAATTTCGTTGGATTATAACAATAATGAAATGGGGGGTGGGGGGCAGGTCATTCCTGTGTGGAGGATCGACGGGGATGTTTATATACGGGTATTGCGTGTACTATTACTACGGGAGATCGGACATGACGGGATTCATGCAAACGTCGTTCTTCTTCGGGTACAGGCGGCTTTGTGGAGCCAATGCCAAGTTTGGTTCGTCTCTTCTTGCCATTCACGAGCAAAGGCATGGGCCGCTGGGCTAGGGCCGTTGTAGGAGATGGACAAACCATTACTGTACGGAGTTTGAAATGGTCGCATTCTTTCTTTCTTCGGCTTCAAGGGGGGAAACGCGGTTTTGTTTACGAGCGACACAGTCACTGTCCCTTTCTCCCTTTGTTACAATACATCTCTTCTTTATTCAACTCTTTCTTTTTGTTGCAATTATATAAATGTATAATATATGGAGTATCACAAAAAAAAAACGAAACTTTTTAAATTTTACAAATACATATATATTACCTTTTAATTTTGTAAAAAAAATATACACATTTTACGATTTTTGGCAAAAGCCCGCGTAAAAAAACACAAGGACTTTTAGTTTGTATATTTGTGAAATTTAAAAAATTCAGGTGTGTATATATACAAGGTACAGGCTTTCTGCTACCATTGGGCTTAAAACTAGATCACGTTCGTTCCGTTTTCTTTATATTGGGCCTATCTCAAGGTTGCATCTGTCTTCATTTGTGGCCCAATTCCATTTTATTATTTTATATATTGTTATCATTTCGGTTTTCATTTAGTAATAAGCTATAAAAACTATCATTAAAAAGCATTACATGTAACTATGTAATTTATTTATATAGAAATTATTTACATTAAATTATATAATTGTATATTTTGGTAAGTATCTATGTAATGCTATGATTCTTATTGTGTTGTTGAGACAACATGGAAACCATACGACTTATGCACGTTACATTTTGTTTATGCGTAATTAATTTTTTAATGAAATTATACATTTTTTTTATATAACGTTCGGACGATTTGGTTGCATGATAACACACCCACGCACCTTTTTTTAAAAAAAAAAATTTATTCTCTCTATATTTTCCCTAAAAAAAATATTTCCCTTTTGTTTTCTTTAAAAGGAAACAATGTGTATGAATACATAGATAATGTTAATGAAACAAGAAAAAAAAATTACCAACAGATATTTTTATCTGCTAGACAACAAATCTCCCAAACACCATCTATGGAAAGACGACAATTGGAACCCCCTTACAAGATATTTTTTAATTTAAAAAAAAATTCTATCCATGAAGTTTTGTAGATAAGGGTCAATATTTTTTCCATAATGACAAATTATAGACCGTTTTAAAATTTCACATCCATAACGTTTTAAAAATGTTTCAACACATTTTCTTTTGTTCTAATTTGAATTATATAAACGTAGTGATTTAAAACGAAATCGAGGGAAAAAAATGAAAATGAAAATGAAAAATGTGATTTGGATATAAATATAACAATTCATCGCCGAGTCATGATGGCCATTTTCGTTCCTCCGAAATAAAATCGAAGTCCAGATCTCACGATTTCCCCCCATCTCCTCCTCTTAGGAACGGGAGAAAAAACGCCATGAGAGCACCGACGGTGCTGCTTCTCTTCATCGGAGCTCTTCTCTTCTCCGGCGTCTACCATGTCAGATCCGACGCCTCCGACCACCGTTACAAGGAAGCTGACTCCGTTCCTCTCTACGCCAACAAGGTCGGACCCTTTCACAATCCCAGGTAACCATCCCTATCAGCTCTTCATCCGGACTTAGATCTGAGATTTTCTCGGCTTCCAAACGGAGGTTTGAGGTGTTGATCGTCTGCTGCGCATGCGATTGTTGTGAACTGCTTTTTAAAATGAATCGGTCGCTAGCGCGATCTCGAAATTCGAGAACGGTGTGAAATGCGTAATGCAATTCCAGGGAATGAGAAGAAGAACTAGTTTTTGGAATGTTGTCGGCAGTGATGGGGACGTATCTTTGTGTTCGTTCGTGCGCCTTTCAATTTAGGTTTGATATCGTGATTACTGATTGTGCGTTTTCTTCGACGGTGATTGCAGTGAAACATATCGATATTTCGATCTGCCCTTTTGTGTTCCAGGTACGGTTACGTCTCACTAGCGAAATTTGTTTATTGTTTTCTTTCTATCTAGCATTACGTTGATTTCAAGGCAGCAAGATGTATATGTCTTGACTGATTGAGTTACTGCTACAAGTGAGAAAGAACAGTACTAGGGGGAGTGTAAAGGAAAAACTAAACCCATCTCATATTCATGAATTCCAATTCATCACTCAGTTTAGGACCAAATGAGACTAGAAATATAAAATTTGGAAAGTTTGCAGTCTAGATGGATACTTGATTCAAATTTTCAAGTACAGTGTTTTAGATCATGGACTGTGATCCATTTCATTTGCTGATCTGATTGGATGTGATTCACAGATGGTGTGAAGGAGAAGAAGGAAGCCCTTGGTGAGGTTTTGAATGGGGATCGACTCGTTAGTGCTCCATACAAACTCAACTTCAGAGAGGAAAAAGACTCTGAGGTGTACTGCAAAAAGAAGCTTAGCAAAGATGAGGTCAAACAGTTTAGGAGGGCTGTTGAGAAAGATTTCTATTTCCAAATGTATTACGATGATTTGCCTATCTGGGGTTTCATAGGAAAGGTGGACAAGGAGCGAAAGTCTGATCCGAGTGAGTTCAAGTACTTCCTGTACAAACATATCCAATTTGAGATTCTCTACAACAAGGACCATGTGATTGAAATCAGTGCCAGAATGGATCCTCATTCCCTTGTGGACTTAACTGAGGACAAGGAAGTTGATGCAGAGTTTATGTACACTGTTAAGTGGAAGGAAACCGAGATTCCATTTGAGAAAAGAATGGAGAAGTACTCCATGTCTTCATCTCTGCCACATCACTTGGAAATTCATTGGTTCTCCATTATAAACTCCTGTGTCACTGTCCTCCTCTTGACCGGTTTCCTTGCAACTATCTTGATGCGAGTCCTCAAGAATGATTTCATGAAGTAAGTTTAGGTATTGACTTTATTATTTCTTCGCCATTATTGATGTGACTTTTCTTTACTTACCCTTTGTTTTTTGTTTGGAAACCTACAAGGTATGCCCAAGACGAAGAAGCTGCAGATGATCAAGAGGAAACTGGATGGAAGTACATCCATGGCGACGTGTTTCGTTTCCCAAAGCACAAATCTCTGTTTGCTGCATGTCTTGGTAGCGGTACTCAATTGTTTACTCTGTAAGTTCCTTGATCGAAGATTGCATTTCATCATTCAAGACATCTGTGTATGTCTTATCCTGATTATATTATCGGTACTTTTCCTCGATGGTACCAGCACTGTCTTCATTTTCATGCTTGCTCTGGTTGGAGTGTTCTATCCATACAACCGTGGAGCACTCTTCACTGCTCTGGTCGTCATCTATGCTCTGACATCCGGAATCGCTGGCTACACAGCAGCGTCTTTCTATGGTCAACTCGAAGGAAAGAACTGGGTAAGGCCTTGTAACGTTTTTAACACAACTGGAGACGATAAAACATTTACATAGATATATATTTCTGACATTCCTTTTGATCAGGTGAGGAATTTATTGCTGACCGGATGCCTCTTCTGCGGCCCTCTCTTCCTGACCTTCTGCTTCCTCAACACAGTCGCCATCGCTTACAACGCTACGGCAGCATTGCCCTTTGGAACCATCATGGTGATCGTCCTCATATGGACACTTGTCACATCGCCGTTGCTCGTGTTGGGCGGAATTGCCGGTAAAAACAGCAAAGCCGAGTTCCAAGCGCCATGCCGAACCACAAAGTACCCGAGGGAGATACCGCCATTGCCGTGGTACAGAAGCGCAATTCCTCAGATGGCGATGGCTGGTTTCTTACCATTCAGCGCCATCTACATAGAGCTGTACTACATATTCGCCAGCGTGTGGGGCCACAGGATCTACACCATTTACAGCATCCTCTTCATCGTCTTCATCATTCTTCTCATCGTCACTGCTTTCATAACGGTGGCTCTCACCTACTTCCAGCTCGCAGCCGAAGACCACGAGTGGTGGTGGAGGTAAATAATACATTTATCCAGTATTTTTAAATAATGATGATCGAATTTCGTTGGATTATAACAATAATGAAATGGGGGGTGGGGGGCAGGTCATTCCTGTGTGGAGGATCGACGGGGATGTTTATATACGGGTATTGCGTGTACTATTACTACGGGAGATCGGACATGACGGGATTCATGCAAACGTCGTTCTTCTTCGGGTACATGGCCTGCATCTGCTACGGCTTCTTCCTCATGCTCGGGTCCATCGGCTTCCGCTCGTCCCTTCTCTTCGTCCGCCACATCTACAAGTCCATCAAATGCGAGTAATTCCCTTTCCCCTCTCTCCCCGTATTTTTGCGATTTTTGTTAGGAGGAGATGAAAAGGAAAAAGAGTACATCATATCATATCATGTGACATGTTATTCGATACAAAAGGACAATGGTCTGGTTTTCGAAGCACATATCTTTGTCTCCTCTCTTTAGGTGTTTCTCACTCGTTGTCTTTAAAATTTTGTGCCTTTTTTTAGGAGAGTTTTTTTTTAATGGTGAATTACTTGTACCTTTTCTTTTCTATTTTAAAGCATGATACCCGAACCATTTCTTTTATGTTTTTCTTTTCTGTATCTAATAAATGTCATCCATGTTGGGCTGATAACAAAGATGAAAAAGAGATTTAATTCTAACTATAGTTTATTTAAAAGCATTACTGGTTACCAAACAACATGTCTGATACCAAAATGAAAAGAAAAAATACATCTTTGTAGTGAAAAAAATTTCGAATTTCTACGAACAGATTGTATATTTTTAATATCTGATTTTTTTAAAAATAAAAAATCAGTTTAAAGCCACCAGTCCAAAAAAGATTGGTAGGTTGAAATGGAAATTGCTCCATTTAAAATTTATGATTCCAAAAATGAATAGGATCCAACCCAATGAAGGCGACACTTGAATCGGGTGGGATCAACCCGTTTGTCGTCTCTTGTTTACAACACATTAATGCATAATCCAAGTTTATGGATTTGGATTACATATGCATGTTAGGCTTAACCATGGTAGGAGGATAGGGCCTTAACCCCATCCGGATATATTCCCTGACCTGGTGTCTGATCTGATGCAGTAGTAACGGGCCCTTGATCCAAGTTTCTTTTATGGACAAGTAATAATAACAAGGGAATATCCCAAAACAATACCTTTAACTTTTCAATTTTTATAAAATAAAATCTAAATTTTGTTTTTTTATAAAATAAAACTCTAACTTCATTTTTCAATCACAAATAAATCCAAACTTTATAATCTTTCTCATTTTTAACTCTATTATTGACGTGGTGTTTTGACATTCTATGTGGCAAGTCAACATTTTGACTGTATTTGACACATCATCATTCACGTCTCACGATATCGGAATATCATGTAAACAATAGGGTTGAAAATGACAAAGATTATAAAGTTCGGATTTATTTGTGATTGAAAAATAAAGTTGATGTTTTATTTGATAAAAAATAAAGTTTAAATTTTATTTTGTAAAAATTGAAAAATTCAAATATTGTTTTGAGATTTTTCTTAATAATAATAATAATAATAATAAGGGGTAATCACATAAAAATACCTGAACTTTTACAAAAATCCCAAATAAATACCCGAACTATAAAATTGTCATATAAATACATGAACTTTTCAAAACTCCCACATAAATACCCAGACTTTTAAATTTTGTCCAAATCAAACAAACGCAACTGCTGACTCAGCAAAAAAAACTGCCGACTCAGCAAAAAACTGCTGACTCATCATTTAAAAATATTATTAAATATCCAAAGATTCATCTACATGTATTTAAATTAATATATGCATATAAATTCACATATATATACAAATATATATATATATATATTAAAAATAAAATAATTTATAATTAATAAAACACATATACATATAACTACAATATATATATATATCATTACTAATGCATATATATTACAATAAAAATATTTATAATTAAATTTATTATTAAAAATAATAATAATACATAAAAATAATTATAATTAAATATATATATTATGTAAATATATTAGTATTTTAAAATAATAATAATGCATTATTATTTTTAATAATTAAATTTATTTTTAGTATATATATTACTAATGCACATATATTATTACTAATGCATATATATATTAAAATAAAAATAATTATAATTATATATACATAATAATGCATTATTATTATTTTAAAATACTTATTAAAAATAATAATGTATTATTATTATTTTTACTAGATGAGGACCCGCGCGCTGCGCGGGTTAAATTTTTTTTGAATTGTATCATTTGTTGACATTAATATAATAAAAACTTATAAAGATTATTTGTTACATTCATCCAAAAATATATCTATGTAATTTAATTATTGTAAATCATCATTGTATTATTTATAGAATGAATATTAAAAAATATAAAGTTGTATAAAAATATGAGTGTCGTTGTCTACACGTTATATAAGTTCGATGTAAACAATTTGTTATGAGTGTCTTAAATCTCGATTTTTTTATGCGTAACGTGCGAGTTATTTTTTATTTGATTATAAAATATTATTGATATGAATGTATTAAAAAATATTTTATATATTATGTAAGGTGAAAACCCTTAAAAATTCTTAAACTTCAAATTCGGTTGAAAACTAATGTGAAAATTTATGTTGTTGTGTCATATATGTCACATTGGAAATCTATATTTTTTTTTTCTTCCTTTGCAAACTATACCTTTATATAAATTTTTGACAAAATCCTTACTTTATTATCTAAATTCAATATTATCATTTAGTGCTCCGAAAAATATGCAGCATAAAAAAGTAATTGTTTTTTGGAAACTGTGTTATCCGGGAGAACTGTTTTTTCATCTATGAAACATGTTTTTCATCTAACACCCATTTTCGTCCGGGAGAACTATTTTTTATCCGAAAAAACTGTTTTTTAACCGGATAAAAAACAGTTCTCCCGAACAAAAAACAGATTCTCCCGGACGGAAAACATATTCAATCATTAAAGAAATGAATAAATAAAAGAATATAAATATCATTATATTATCACTATAATAATAATATTGTTTTATATATAAATCATCTCATATTTCAATATAAATTTATTTTATAAATTTACTATATATTATAAAAAAAATTCAAACATTACATAAAAAACAGTCAGAAAAAAGATATTATTAGATATATATATTGTTGTTAATTTATTGTGAATTTTGTATTATATATGTTATTGTTTTTTAGATTTATTTCGTATTATATATATATGGTGTGAAATGGAGTAATATTTATATTATTAATTTGTTTATAAACTAATTTAAAAAATTAAATATCACATTATGGTGTAGCAATATTTTTTATAAAATTTCTCATCTTAATATCTATTAAAATTGAATCATATATTTCATGCATTTGGTGGTAATAATTTAATTTAATGCAAAATGGTAATGATAATATTAGTTATCCAATTTGACTCTTTTGGCATCAAATCCAATGGTCAAGTGGACCATAAAAATATTTTAATTCTTATTCACTTCAAAATTATGATTAATGCAATGTTACAAGAGATAAAACATTCACGGCAGAGAAAGTCAATTAATACGTATATTCATATACGTATACGTATATACACATATACATATTTATATATACATATATACGATACATATTTATACAAATATATATACAAATATTTAAACATACATATATATATACATATATATATGATTTAGACAATCATATTCTACATCTTTTTATTTAATACTGTCATGTCAAAAAAAATGAAAAAGAACAAAATTTTATAGATACATAAAAATTTCTCAACTTGCAAATGGTTGAAAAACTAATTTCTTACCTTGTAGGCTAGGGAAAAATTCTTGCAAATCATGTCATTAGAATGCTTGAACTTGTAAAACAGAGCCAATTAAATGTTTGATCAACGTTGAGTGTCATTTATATTAAATATTATCCTACATGGTATTCCATATCATATTTTATGTCAAAATTAATTGCCACAACCATTCTTGAATTAAAGAAACGTTAAAAAAAATAAACGGCAAATGAAATCAGATTGCTAAAACAGTCGAGATTTAATGGTTCATTTAAAAATAAAAAACCATAAAATTCTCTCCCAAATATATAAAATCCTAATCCTTCTTCCGTATTGAACCCTAATTCCTCTTCTTAAACCTCTTTGCTTTCGTCTTCTTCGTCGACATCTCTTATTCGATTTTCCCTCTCCGTCGACTTCTTCCATTTCGTCTCTTCTTCGGTTTCTATCTCTCCTAGGATTTCATCGACTTTCGATTTCTTCGACTTCATCCCTGGGTTTGACTTGTATCTTTGTGGTCTTCGACTTCTTCAACTTCATCTCTAGATTTGACTTGTAATTCTTCGACTTCTATCTCTTTTGGATTAAAAACAAAAAATGTATGACAAATAAATTTAAACCAATATCATTTAGTGGAATTGATTTATATTTCGTAACTTAATATCACATCTCTTCTATATCTCTTATTTTTTTTTATATATTTTCTCAAGAGATGAATCATTCTTTTCTACTATTCTTTTTTTGTTTGTTTATGGGATTGAACAATATTTTTTAAAATAATTTGTTATGTTATACTTTATGGACATCATTGATTTGTTTTTCAGAGTTTGCAACACGTGGAGCGAAAAGAATGTCTGTATTTTTTAAAATTTTTATTTTTAAACTATATATTTTCAATTTCATTATTAAAGACAATGTAACAACCCAGAAAATAACTCAAGTTCGCTTGAAAAAAAATTCAAATCTTTTATATCAAATTCAAACCTATGTTGTCTAACAGATTTAAATAATCCAAAAAATTTCTAAGATAAACAGATTCAAGTTAATGAACTTTTTTGATAAATCGGTTCGTGGAATCGGTTTTATTTATCGATTTAATTTGCTTGCGTTATTTAATCCTGGGATTAACGATGTGGCAATTATTATGACGTGGAATATCATGTAGACAATATTTAACAGAAATGATGGTTAATGTTGGTGGAAATTTTAATCGGAACTGTGTTGCAAGTTTAGAGATTCTAATAAAAAACTACAAGTCGAGGAATTAGTTATCCTACCATTTTTAAGTTAAAATTTTGTTTATGGACATATATATATATATGTAATATGCATCGGCTTGACCATAAAATCTCAATTTTGGTATTTCCTCAAAGTAGCAATCTTCTTTCCAATACGTTTAATATTTAACTTATACTTTTTGTAAATTTTAGAACCTAAAACTTTTAATATCAATGAACATTCCACCAAATGACGATATATCATATCAGACAATTAATGTATAATAATTGCCACATCGTTAATCCCAGGATTAAATAACGCAAACAAATTAAATCGATAAATAAAACCGATTCCACGAACCGATTTATCAAAAAAGTTCATTAACTTGAATCTGTTTATCTTAGAAATTTTTTGGATTATTTAAATCTGTTAGACAACATAGGTTTGAATTTGATATAAAAGATTTGAATTTTTTTTCAAGCGAACTTGAGTTATTTTCTGGGTTGTTACATTGTCTTTAATAATGAAATTGAAAATATATAGTTTAAAAATAAAAATTTTAAAAAATACAGACATTCTTTTCGCTCCACGTGTTGTGTGTCACTGTCCTCCTCTTGACCGGTTTCCTTGCAACTATCTTGATGCGAGTCCTCAAGAATGATTTCATGAAGTAAGTTTAGGTATTGACTTTATTATTTCTTCGCCATTATTGATGTGACTTTTCTTTACTTACCCTTTGTTTTTTGTTTGGAAACCTACAAGGTATGCCCAAGACGAAGAAGCTGCAGATGATCAAGAGGAAACTGGATGGAAGTACATCCATGGCGACGTGTTTCGTTTCCCAAAGCACAAATCTCTGTTTGCTGCATGTCTTGGTAGCGGTACAGACAACATGGGAACCATACGACTTATGCACGTTACATTTTGTTTATGCGTAATTAATTTTTTAATGAAATTATACATTTTTTTTATATAACGTTCGGACGATTTGGTTGCATGATAACACACCCACGCACCTTTTTTTAAAAAAAAAAATTTATTCTCTCTATATTTTCCCTAAAAAAAATATTTCCCTTTTGTTTTCTTTAAAAGGAAACAATGTGTATGAATACATAGATAATGTTAATGAAACAAGAAAAAAAAATTACCAACAGATATTTTTATCTGCTAGACAACAAATCTCCCAAACACCATCTATGGAAAGACGACAATTGGAACCCCCTTACAAGATATTTTTTAATTTAAAAAAAAATTCTATCCATGAAGTTTTGTAGATAAGGGTCAATATTTTTTCCATAATGACAAATTATAGACCGTTTTAAAATTTCACATCCATAACGTTTTAAAAATGTTTCAACACATTTTCTTTTGTTCTAATTTGAATTATATAAACGTAGTGATTTAAAACGAAATCGAGGGAAAAAAATGAAAATGAAAATGAAAAATGTGATTTGGATATAAATATAACAATTCATCGCCGAGTCATGATGGCCATTTTCGTTCCTCCGAAATAAAATCGAAGTCCAGATCTCACGATTTCCCCCCATCTCCTCCTCTTAGGAACGGGAGAAAAAACGCCATGAGAGCACCGACGGTGCTGCTTCTCTTCATCGGAGCTCTTCTCTTCTCCGGCGTCTACCATGTCAGATCCGACGCCTCCGACCACCGTTACAAGGAAGCTGACTCCGTTCCTCTCTACGCCAACAAGGTCGGACCCTTTCACAATCCCAGGTAACCATCCCTATCAGCTCTTCATCCGGACTTAGATCTGAGATTTTCTCGGCTTCCAAACGGAGGTTTGAGGTGTTGATCGTCTGCTGCGCATGCGATTGTTGTGAACTGCTTTTTAAAATGAATCGGTCGCTAGCGCGATCTCGAAATTCGAGAACGGTGTGAAATGCGTAATGCAATTCCAGGGAATGAGAAGAAGAACTAGTTTTTGGAATGTTGTCGGCAGTGATGGGGACGTATCTTTGTGTTCGTTCGTGCGCCTTTCAATTTAGGTTTGATATCGTGATTACTGATTGTGCGTTTTCTTCGACGGTGATTGCAGTGAAACATATCGATATTTCGATCTGCCCTTTTGTGTTCCAGGTACGGTTACGTCTCACTAGCGAAATTTGTTTATTGTTTTCTTTCTATCTAGCATTACGTTGATTTCAAGGCAGCAAGATGTATATGTCTTGACTGATTGAGTTACTGCTACAAGTGAGAAAGAACAGTACTAGGGGGAGTGTAAAGGAAAAACTAAACCCATCTCATATTCATGAATTCCAATTCATCACTCAGTTTAGGACCAAATGAGACTAGAAATATAAAATTTGGAAAGTTTGCAGTCTAGATGGATACTTGATTCAAATTTTCAAGTACAGTGTTTTAGATCATGGACTGTGATCCATTTCATTTGCTGATCTCGCTTTGGTTCAATGGCTAAGTGGTTGTCTTCTTCTTCTTTTTTTTTGGAGAAATAATAGATGGTAGATCTGTATCCAGCAGAGAGTGCCGACGTGAAGCTTTATATACTAATAGAGATATCTGTGAATGAATTTACGCGTTACAATTCCTAGACGCGTGGATGGCCTATATATATATATATATTGTATATTGTATATTCACGTATAGTAGCGTTGTGGAATTGTTCTTTCTTCATGTATCCAGGAAAAAAAAAAAAAATTCAAGGGTTTTAATCCCTTTTGTTTACTGTACGGAGTTTGAAATGGTCGCATTCTTTCTTTCTTCGGCTTCAAGGGGGGAAACGCGGTTTTGTTTACGAGCGACACAGTCACTGTCCCTTTCTCCCTTTGTTACAATACATCTCTTCTTTATTCAACTCTTTCTTTTTGTTGCAATTATATAAATGTATAATATATGGAGTATCACAAAAAAAAAACGAAACTTTTTAAATTTTACAAATACATATATATTACCTTTTAATTTTGTAAAAAAAATATACACATTTTACGATTTTTGGCAAAAGCCCGCGTAAAAAAACACAAGGACTTTTAGTTTGTATATTTGTGAAATTTAAAAAATTCAGGTGTGTATATATACAAGGTACAGGCTTTCTGCTACCATTGGGCTTAAAACTAGATCACGTTCGTTCCGTTTTCTTTATATTGGGCCTATCTCAAGGTTGCATCTGTCTTCATTTGTGGCCCAATTCCATTTTATTATTTTATATATTGTTATCATTTCGGTTTTCATTTAGTAATAAGCTATAAAAACTATCATTAAAAAGCATTACATGTAACTATGTAATTTATTTATATAGAAATTATTTACATTAAATTATATAATTGTATATTTTGGTAAGTATCTATGTAATGCTATGATTCTTATTGTGTTGTTGAGACAACATGGAAACCATACGACTTATGCACGTTACATTTTGTTTATGCGTAATTAATTTTTTAATGAAATTATACATTTTTTTTATATAACGTTCGGACGATTTGGTTGCATGATAACACACCCACGCACCTTTTTTTAAAAAAAAAAATTTATTCTCTCTATATTTTCCCTAAAAAAAATATTTCCCTTTTGTTTTCTTTAAAAGGAAACAATGTGTATGAATACATAGATAATGTTAATGAAACAAGAAAAAAAAATTACCAACAGATATTTTTATCTGCTAGACAACAAATCTCCCAAACACCATCTATGGAAAGACGACAATTGGAACCCCCTTACAAGATATTTTTTAATTTAAAAAAAAATTCTATCCATGAAGTTTTGTAGATAAGGGTCAATATTTTTTCCATAATGACAAATTATAGACCGTTTTAAAATTTCACATCCATAACGTTTTAAAAATGTTTCAACACATTTTCTTTTGTTCTAATTTGAATTATATAAACGTAGTGATTTAAAACGAAATCGAGGGAAAAAAATGAAAATGAAAATGAAAAATGTGATTTGGATATAAATATAACAATTCATCGCCGAGTCATGATGGCCATTTTCGTTCCTCCGAAATAAAATCGAAGTCCAGATCTCACGATTTCCCCCCATCTCCTCCTCTTAGGAACGGGAGAAAAAACGCCATGAGAGCACCGACGGTGCTGCTTCTCTTCATCGGAGCTCTTCTCTTCTCCGGCGTCTACCATGTCAGATCCGACGCCTCCGACCACCGTTACAAGGAAGCTGACTCCGTTCCTCTCTACGCCAACAAGGTCGGACCCTTTCACAATCCCAGGTAACCATCCCTATCAGCTCTTCATCCGGACTTAGATCTGAGATTTTCTCGGCTTCCAAACGGAGGTTTGAGGTGTTGATCGTCTGCTGCGCATGCGATTGTTGTGAACTGCTTTTTAAAATGAATCGGTCGCTAGCGCGATCTCGAAATTCGAGAACGGTGTGAAATGCGTAATGCAATTCCAGGGAATGAGAAGAAGAACTAGTTTTTGGAATGTTGTCGGCAGTGATGGGGACGTATCTTTGTGTTCGTTCGTGCGCCTTTCAATTTAGGTTTGATATCGTGATTACTGATTGTGCGTTTTCTTCGACGGTGATTGCAGTGAAACATATCGATATTTCGATCTGCCCTTTTGTGTTCCAGGTACGGTTACGTCTCACTAGCGAAATTTGTTTATTGTTTTCTTTCTATCTAGCATTACGTTGATTTCAAGGCAGCAAGATGTATATGTCTTGACTGATTGAGTTACTGCTACAAGTGAGAAAGAACAGTACTAGGGGGAGTGTAAAGGAAAAACTAAACCCATCTCATATTCATGAATTCCAATTCATCACTCAGTTTAGGACCAAATGAGACTAGAAATATAAAATTTGGAAAGTTTGCAGTCTAGATGGATACTTGATTCAAATTTTCAAGTACAGTGTTTTAGATCATGGACTGTGATCCATTTCATTTGCTGATCTGATTGGATGTGATTCACAGATGGTGTGAAGGAGAAGAAGGAAGCCCTTGGTGAGGTTTTGAATGGGGATCGACTCGTTAGTGCTCCATACAAACTCAACTTCAGAGAGGAAAAAGACTCTGAGGTGTACTGCAAAAAGAAGCTTAGCAAAGATGAGGTCAAACAGTTTAGGAGGGCTGTTGAGAAAGATTTCTATTTCCAAATGTATTACGATGATTTGCCTATCTGGGGTTTCATAGGAAAGGTGGACAAGGAGCGAAAGTCTGATCCGAGTGAGTTCAAGTACTTCCTGTACAAACATATCCAATTTGAGATTCTCTACAACAAGGACCATGTGATTGAAATCAGTGCCAGAATGGATCCTCATTCCCTTGTGGACTTAACTGAGGACAAGGAAGTTGATGCAGAGTTTATGTACACTGTTAAGTGGAAGGAAACCGAGATTCCATTTGAGAAAAGAATGGAGAAGTACTCCATGTCTTCATCTCTGCCACATCACTTGGAAATTCATTGGTTCTCCATTATAAACTCCTGTGTCACTGTCCTCCTCTTGACCGGTTTCCTTGCAACTATCTTGATGCGAGTCCTCAAGAATGATTTCATGAAGTAAGTTTAGGTATTGACTTTATTATTTCTTCGCCATTATTGATGTGACTTTTCTTTACTTACCCTTTGTTTTTTGTTTGGAAACCTACAAGGTATGCCCAAGACGAAGAAGCTGCAGATGATCAAGAGGAAACTGGATGGAAGTACATCCATGGCGACGTGTTTCGTTTCCCAAAGCACAAATCTCTGTTTGCTGCATGTCTTGGTAGCGGTACTCAATTGTTTACTCTGTAAGTTCCTTGATCGAAGATTGCATTTCATCATTCAAGACATCTGTGTATGTCTTATCCTGATTATATTATCGGTACTTTTCCTCGATGGTACCAGCACTGTCTTCATTTTCATGCTTGCTCTGGTTGGAGTGTTCTATCCATACAACCGTGGAGCACTCTTCACTGCTCTGGTCGTCATCTATGCTCTGACATCCGGAATCGCTGGCTACACAGCAGCGTCTTTCTATGGTCAACTCGAAGGAAAGAACTGGGTAAGGCCTTGTAACGTTTTTAACACAACTGGAGACGATAAAACATTTACATAGATATATATTTCTGACATTCCTTTTGATCAGGTGAGGAATTTATTGCTGACCGGATGCCTCTTCTGCGGCCCTCTCTTCCTGACCTTCTGCTTCCTCAACACAGTCGCCATCGCTTACAACGCTACGGCAGCATTGCCCTTTGGAACCATCATGGTGATCGTCCTCATATGGACACTTGTCACATCGCCGTTGCTCGTGTTGGGCGGAATTGCCGGTAAAAACAGCAAAGCCGAGTTCCAAGCGCCATGCCGAACCACAAAGTACCCGAGGGAGATACCGCCATTGCCGTGGTACAGAAGCGCAATTCCTCAGATGGCGATGGCTGGTTTCTTACCATTCAGCGCCATCTACATAGAGCTGTACTACATATTCGCCAGCGTGTGGGGCCACAGGATCTACACCATTTACAGCATCCTCTTCATCGTCTTCATCATTCTTCTCATCGTCACTGCTTTCATAACGGTGGCTCTCACCTACTTCCAGCTCGCAGCCGAAGACCACGAGTGGTGGTGGAGGTAAATAATACATTTATCCAGTATTTTTAAATAATGATGATCGAATTTCGTTGGATTATAACAATAATGAAATGGGGGGTGGGGGGCAGGTCATTCCTGTGTGGAGGATCGACGGGGATGTTTATATACGGGTATTGCGTGTACTATTACTACGGGAGATCGGACATGACGGGATTCATGCAAACGTCGTTCTTCTTCGGGTACATGGCCTGCATCTGCTACGGCTTCTTCCTCATGCTCGGGTCCATCGGCTTCCGCTCGTCCCTTCTCTTCGTCCGCCACATCTACAAGTCCATCAAATGCGAGTAATTCCCTTTCCCCTCTCTCCCCGTATTTTTGCGATTTTTGTTAGGAGGAGATGAAAAGGAAAAAGAGTACATCATATCATATCATGTGACATGTTATTCGATACAAAAGGACAATGGTCTGGTTTTCGAAGCACATATCTTTGTCTCCTCTCTTTAGGTGTTTCTCACTCGTTGTCTTTAAAATTTTGTGCCTTTTTTTAGGAGAGTTTTTTTTTAATGGTGAATTACTTGTACCTTTTCTTTTCTATTTTAAAGCATGATACCCGAACCATTTCTTTTATGTTTTTCTTTTCTGTATCTAATAAATGTCATCCATGTTGGGCTGATAACAAAGATGAAAAAGAGATTTAATTCTAACTATAGTTTATTTAAAAGCATTACTGGTTACCAAACAACATGTCTGATACCAAAATGAAAAGAAAAAATACATCTTTGTAGTGAAAAAAATTTCGAATTTCTACGAACAGATTGTATATTTTTAATATCTGATTTTTTTAAAAATAAAAAATCAGTTTAAAGCCACCAGTCCAAAAAAGATTGGTAGGTTGAAATGGAAATTGCTCCATTTAAAATTTATGATTCCAAAAATGAATAGGATCCAACCCAATGAAGGCGACACTTGAATCGGGTGGGATCAACCCGTTTGTCGTCTCTTGTTTACAACACATTAATGCATAATCCAAGTTTATGGATTTGGATTACATATGCATGTTAGGCTTAACCATGGTAGGAGGATAGGGCCTTAACCCCATCCGGATATATTCCCTGACCTGGTGTCTGATCTGATGCAGTAGTAACGGGCCCTTGATCCAAGTTTCTTTTATGGACAAGTAATAATAACAAGGGAATATCCCAAAACAATACCTTTAACTTTTCAATTTTTATAAAATAAAATCTAAATTTTGTTTTTTTATAAAATAAAACTCTAACTTCATTTTTCAATCACAAATAAATCCAAACTTTATAATCTTTCTCATTTTTAACTCTATTATTGACGTGGTGTTTTGACATTCTATGTGGCAAGTCAACATTTTGACTGTATTTGACACATCATCATTCACGTCTCACGATATCGGAATATCATGTAAACAATAGGGTTGAAAATGACAAAGATTATAAAGTTCGGATTTATTTGTGATTGAAAAATAAAGTTGATGTTTTATTTGATAAAAAATAAAGTTTAAATTTTATTTTGTGAAAATTGAAAAATTCAAATATTGTTTTGAGATTTTTCTTAATAATAATAATAATAATAATAAGGGATAATCACATAAAAATACCCGAACTTTTACAAAAATCCCAAATAAATATCCGAACTATAAAATTGTCATATAAATACATGAACTTTTCAAAACTCCCACATAAATACTCAGACTTTTAAATTTTGTCCAAATCAAACAAACGCAACTGCTGACTCAGCAAAAAA
>NW_010970030.1:21113-23857 GCF_000463585.1 Tarenaya hassleriana | reverse complement strand
CCTTCAGGTCAATGCATTAGTAATGATATATATATATATTGTAGTTATGTGTATATGTGTTTTATTAATTATAAATTATTTTATTTTTAATATATATATATATATATATATTTGTATATATGTGAATTTATATGTATATATTAATTTAAATACATGTAGATGAATATTTGAATATTTAATAATATTTTTGAATGCTGAGTCAACAGTTTTTTTGCTGAGTCAACAGTTTTTTTTGCTGAGTCAACAGTTGCGTTTGTTTGATTTGGAAAAAATTTAAAAGTTTGGGTATTTATGTGGGAGTTTTGAAAAGTTTAGGTATTTATATGACAATTTTATAGTTCAGGTATTTATTTGGGATTTTTGTAAAAGTTCGGGTATTTTTATACCATTACCCCTAATAATAATAATAATAACTATTGTTATTATAATTGACCGAACTCAAGGTGGGTCCAATCCAATATTGTAGGGGTACTTCGGGAAAATTATGGGTTTAGCTGGCGCGGGGTATATTTGTCTCTGCAGACCACATGACTCCATCGGTACTTTTGGAGTGAAATATAAAAAAAAAATACATGAAAATATTAATTGACTTTCAGAAAACTCCGTTAATAAATTTGTCTCACTTTATTTTTTATTAATTACTTTATGTACTTTTTTTATATATTTGCTTTCTGGCGCGGGGTATATTTGCACATATATATATATATATATTTGATCTGTAAATAATCATGAAAGGCTTGACTTTTAATACTCTCGGTAGATGGACACTTCATGGTTAATACATTACTACAACGAGTCGGACGATAGAGTTTAGTTATAATTAAAATAGATTTTAATTGCAGAGAATGCTGTAATTATACGGCTATCTGTCGGTTTGAATGTTATGTTTTCTGTACATACATATGTATGTATATATATGTGTGCGTGTCTGTTAGTTTCAATTATTTTATTCTATATATCTTGATTTATTCAATAAAAAAATATGATGTATATTATTCCATCATTTTTATCATATATTATAATAAAACATTTTGATTAAGTACTTCACTTTAAATTTTATATAATAACAAATTTTATATTATTGCTTAGATCTTACCTGAAATCCTGTTTTTACTAGGGGTGACCATTTCGGGTTTCGATTCAGGTTCGGTTTGGTTATATTCGGGTTTGGTTATTTCGGTTATAGAAAAACTATAACCATTTGGTTTTTACATAAATTCCGGTTCGGTTCGGTTCAATTATTTTTCAGTTCGGTTTGGTTCGGTTTCAGTAAAAAAACTCAATTTTTTCAAAGAAATCATCGGTTTTTTGGTTATTTTTTATCCGGTTCGGTTCGGTTTTGGTTTATTCGAGTTTAAGGAAATCATAACCGTTCGATTTTGATGCCGGATTCGGTTCGGGTACGATTATATCTTATTCGGTTCAGTTCGACTCTGTTTTTTAAATCTATCCATACAACCGTGGAGCACTCTTCACTGCTCTGGTCGTCATCTATGCTCTGACATCCGGAATCGCTGGCTACACAGCAGCGTCTTTCTATGGTCAACTCGAAGGAAAGAACTGGGTAAGGCCTTGTAACGTTTTTAACACAACTGGAGACGATAAAACATTTACATAGATATATATTTCTGACATTCCTTTTGATCAGGTGAGGAATTTATTGCTGACCGGATGCCTCTTCTGCGGCCCTCTCTTCCTGACCTTCTGCTTCCTCAACACAGTCGCCATCGCTTACAACGCTACGGCAGCATTGCCCTTTGGAACCATCATGGTGATCGTCCTCATATGGACACTTGTCACATCGCCGTTGCTCGTGTTGGGCGGAATTGCCGGTAAAAACAGCAAAGCCGAGTTCCAAGCGCCATGCCGAACCACAAAGTACCCGAGGGAGATACCGCCATTGCCGTGGTACAGAAGCGCAATTCCTCAGATGGCGATGGCTGGTTTCTTACCATTCAGCGCCATCTACATAGAGCTGTACTACATATTCGCCAGCGTGTGGGGCCACAGGATCTACACCATTTACAGCATCCTCTTCATCGTCTTCATCATTCTTCTCATCGTCACTGCTTTCATAACGGTGGCTCTCACCTACTTCCAGCTCGCAGCCGAAGACCACGAGTGGTGGTGGAGGTAAATAATACATTTATCCAGTATTTTTAAATAATGATGATCGAATTTCGTTGGATTATAACAATAATGAAATGGGGGGTGGGGGGCAGGTCATTCCTGTGTGGAGGATCGACGGGGATGTTTATATACGGGTATTGCGTGTACTATTACTACGGGAGATCGGACATGACGGGATTCATGCAAACGTCGTTCTTCTTCGGGTACATGGCCTGCATCTGCTACGGCTTCTTCCTCATGCTCGGGTCCATCGGCTTCCGCTCGTCCCTTCTCTTCGTCCGCATATTTTTTTCGATAAAACAAATTAGAAAATCACTCAAAGGCTGATCACCAATCCGATTACGCAAAGTTATTTTAACATGACTAAAAACTGTCATATAAATGAGCAATTTTGAATTTATTCCGTTAAATAGATCATTAAATTTTGGACACTGTAAATTTTTTTGAGAAATTTCTCAATAGATTTCTCTGTTAAATCAATTATGAGATTTGTATAAAAACAAATTTATTAATATGATAGATATTTAGAAATAAATGAATAAAAGATAAAAAAAATATTTAAAATAAAATCCAGAATACTTACATATTTTTGTTGGTTTTAGTTTTTTGGATTT
>NW_010970030.1:9811-20295 GCF_000463585.1 Tarenaya hassleriana | reverse complement strand
AATTAATTTGGAGTTGGTAAAGAATATAAAAAAATGAAAGAGAATGTGAAATTGGTAGAAAAAAAATTGAAAAAAAAAGATTTAGGGTTAAAAAAATGAGGGGGCACCACTTAATTTTTACTGGGGGCATTGTTATAATTTAATTAAAACTATAAGTAATATTTCTTTTTTTAAAAATGTGAATGGGGGCATGTGCCCCCACTTAATATATATATATATATATTTGATCTGTAAATAATCATGAAAGGCTTGACTTTTAATACTCTCGGTAGATGGACACTTCATGGTTAATACATTACTACAACGAGTCGGACGATAGAGTTTAGTTATAATTAAAATAGATTTTAATTGCAGAGAATGCTGTAATTATACGGCTATCTGTCGGTTTGAATGTTATGTTTTCTGTACATACATATGTATGTATATATATGTGTGCGTGTCTGTTAGTTTCAATTATTTTATTCTATATATCTTGATTTATTCAATAAAAAAATATGATGTATATTATTCCATCATTTTTATCATATATTATAATAAAACATTTTGATTAAGTACTTCACTTTAAATTTTATATAATAACAAATTTTATATTATTGCTTAGATCTTACCTGAAATCCTGTTTTTACTAGGGGTGACCATTTCGGGTTTCAATTCAGGTTCGGTTTGGTTATATTCGGGTTTGGTTATTTCGGTTATAGAAAAACTATAACCATTTGGTTTTTACATAAATTCCGGTTCGGTTCGGTTCAATTATTTTTCAGTTCGGTTTGGTTCGGTTTCAGTAAAAAAACTCAATTTTTTCAAAGAAATCATCGGTTTTTTGGTTATTTTTTATCCGGTTCGGTTCGGTTTTGGTTTATTCGAGTTTAAGAAAATCATAACCGTTCGATTTTGATGCCGGATTCGGTTCGGGTACGATTATATCTTATTCGGTTCAGTTCGACTCTGTTATTCGGTTAATAACCGAAATGGCCACCCTAGTTTTTACAACCAAATCTCTCGTAATATCGTGCAGATTCACAATCATTTATCCGACAAGTATTACACAATATTTTTTTTTTTATCTCAAAATCTTTGGATTTTAGTTTACAAAATGCAAGAATGCATTTGCTGTCTTTTCTCTGACACCTCCTACCGCCTTATCTCTTGCTGTTTAATATAATTCGTTTTTATTTATGAATAAAACGAATTACCTGTTTTTTTTAACAAAAAAAGCACGGAGTAATGCCATGATTTATTTATTTAATCGGATTATACAATTTTTTTAATCTGAAAATTTATTGAATTTTAGAATCACATCTCTCATAAGATCGGAGAAATCTATAGAAAATAATGAATTTGAAAAATGTTGTAAGAAAAGAAATGCAATTGCCCTATAAACTCGTTTTCGCTACGACTCCGATGGGTTTCCTTGAATATCTCTTCCAAGTGGAGATTCGAATCTAGATTGAAAAAATTTGCTCTATCTCTTAATAGTTGAGTTATCCAATATTAAATCTGTTTATACAATGTATAAATATAACACGGAAAACATGGCATTATTCCGTGCCGTTCTTTTTTAAAAAAAAAACCGCATGATTTTGGGTTATATTTACGAGTTGCCACTACAAGAAAAACTGTAATTTGCGACACCTGTTGCGACCGAAATTTTAGTCGCAATAAAAACTACAAGAAAAACCGCATGATTTTTCGGTCGCAAATTACAGTTTTTCTTGTAGTGTGCATAAACAGGAAGAGTTCAACATACAAAATAATTCACCCTTACTTCAAGTTTATCTAAGAAAAAATAAATGATGTATCCATGCATGCATACATCATACATGAACATGAGTATATATATATATATGACCGACACTCTTAATGGATTTGTCTGTTAATAATCTAAACATGCCAATTGTTTTTTAAATCTATTCCATAGAAGCGTCTTTATCAACACAAACACAAACACAAATTGTCACGTCATTAAAAAAAAAAGGAATGATCGAAAAGGATCAAACGAAAAAAAAATCAGGAAATGTGCACAAACAATATCGACAAAATAGGTTCATATTATCTGCCATTTTTCCGTCATCTTTGTAAACATTAGATATCATCGTAGTCAAGAAGAGGAGTAACGTCAACCATAAAAAAAACCATCTTAAAAATGGATTTTTCATGTAAATATTGGATCTACTTTTGATTCGGATATCAAATAATTCTGAATATTCGCATATTTTCGTCTATCCATATTCAAAGAAACCTATAATGTTGTTTGTCGCGTGACTTAATTTGGTTGAATTATTGAATAATCAACGAAAAGAGGGTTACATGGAAAAGAACAAAACTTGACATGGGTTATCCATATATATTCTCAAACTTTTTCGATAAAATTTCATCAATAAAAATTATAATTTATATAATAAAAATATTAGTTTTAAAATGATTAATTATTTATTTTTATAATAAAAACTATATAATAAAATATTGTTTTAAATTCAGATTTATTTTATTCTTTTTATAATTATATATAATTTATTTTTAAAAAAAATAAGACTCCAAAATTTATAGGACCCTTCTACCACTTTATTCACTTGCTATAAAAACGGCCCTGCATGTACGTACAAAGACACAGGCATCGGTACTTTTTTGGGGGAAAATACTTTCATTTTGGAATCAAGACAAGTGCAAATTTTAAATTCACGAATAATAATAATAATGATAATAATGATAATAATAATAATAACAAAACAGAAAAAGACAAAAAAAACGCCAGATTTCAGTGCAAAAACACATTTTCTTACATGGAGGGGCCATCATTATTGATAAAAAAAGACATATTATCTTTACACAAATTATTACATTTTTCTTAATATAATTATAAGGTCGTCGAGCCTTCATTCGAGACCACAACAAAGAACGAAAAATACACTTCTGTGTCTCTCCCCTAATTCTTTACGAAATATGTGGAAAAATATGAATGGGTCTAGTATATATATATATAGTATCTTTCACACATATACATTATTAGTAATATCATATATTATTATTAATAATATATATATAGAGAGAGAAAAAAAAGCTGTTTATGGTCTCTCTACCTTTCTTTCTGTGACAATAAACGCACGTCGCTTTCAATGCAATCGAGTGCCCTTTTAAATGCAAAATAAATATATACATTATATACTGTATCATTTAAAAAAACACATGATTTTCAGTGCCACATCTTGAAACGGTGTTATATATGAGCATGCATGCATTCATGTCTTTTTGGTTCCTCTTTATGTGATCTCTTTTCCCATTTCTTTTCACATCGGCTTTCATACGCAAAATATATTTGTTATATATTTTGTTGATTACCTTCATCAAACACTCGGAGCGAAGGAGAGGCTCTCGAAGCCTCTAGGAGAGACAAAAGGTTTTAAAGACGGAAGGGCATTTTAGTCTTTGTACGGGTCGACTTTGTGAGACAGATTAGGGTTTCTTTTTCGGCAGATTGTGTTTTCGGTTTCTTTGACTTCTCTCTCTTTCGGTGGTGCGATTTTCATTCCTCCGTATATCGGGATCGGTTTTTCCCGTCGATCTCCGGCATTACTCTTTGTGTAACCCTAGCAAACGTTATTCTTCTCTCCAAGATGTAGATACCGAGTGTTAGAACTCGATACTGAACTTGTATTTCGTTGTGTCACTTTTCTTTCCCGTTCTTGAGAGATTCAGAGAGATCAGTGAGAGTTCGAAGGCCAATCCCTTATATATATATATACATTTCCCTAAAAACCTATAACTATATATATATATATAACCAGTACATATGCAGTTAATCTGACCTCCTATGTGTATATATATGCGTATACATCTAATCATGCATGTTATATTTAGCTCGATGACTATCGGTTTCAAATTCTTGTGAGATAATTTGCGGGTGCCTGTATTTGGCTTTATCTACGATGTGTATTGTGATAGAATCCATGAAGAAAATACACCATATATATATATATATATATATCGTTGTAAACAAATTATTTCACTTTTGTAAAAAAAACAAATTATTTCTCCAAGAAAACGTATTATATTGGGCCTTTCCAATTTCAATTTGATTACTGTTTTTTGAACAATCAATTTTAGGCAGAAATAGGACACAGTTATTAGGGTTTCTCGTTTCTCTTTATATATATATATATATATATATATGTATATGATTTTATATCTAATTTCAATTTATTTTGAATTAGAAATGTTTCATAAAGAAAAGGTTTCATCTAAAAATTATTTTTCTGATTTTAAATATTTTTATATCAGATTTGAATTTTAAACTTTTTAAAATTTGTTTAATTTGATTTTATAAATCATATTCAATCGATATTAATTTATACCAAATTCAACTTTGGTTTGGTTTGATCTTTTTATCCTGGACATTACAACTTATATTATATCATATAACAATATTGTAGAAGTTAACGTTATAGTAGACAATGACGAGAAACTCATGCCATATACCAACAATATAGAAAAAACATAAATTAATTTTGTTATATTTCTTCTTATCTTTTTTTTTTGGTACGTTGCCTAAAAATTGCAAAGACCGAAATAAAGACGGCAAGTTCTTTTCCGAGCTATTTTTCATGATTATCAATCAAACACTTTCTAGCCGAATCTCTCTCTCTCTCTCTCTCTCTCTATATATATATATATATAAAATAACTAAATGCTGTTTGGAATATTAATAATAATAATAATACGATTCCCATCAATCGAAATTGGACTCATCCCCAGCAAATATATCCCTTTGAAATATAAGATTCATATTTATTTTATCATATTATTCACTTGTACGGTTATCTATAAATATAATGATAATGTACCCATGTTGCAAAATTGATCCACATACGTTATGGATTTGTGGTTAAGTTGATTGACGAATGACAAATGTAAATTTCCACACGTTTAAAAGCTAAACCATCCGTTTCAAAATAATTGTTGTTTTAGATTATTTCACATTTTTTAAGAAATGATAGAAAAAGTCGCATATAACTTTATTTAATACCCTTATTTAACGATAGAAACAATGTTATTGAAATTTAATATGGATAAAATTGGAAATTATTGTAAAAAAATATCTTGAAAATGTGGAATGAAAATATGTTTTGAAACGGAACGAGTAATTATTATGTTGACTTCAAGTGCTTTGGAAAACTAATGCAATTTATGACAACATGCTATAAACATGTAAAGGCCCGTGCGTTAGACTATTTAGTTACGCAATCAATCAATATTTTGCTAACTTGTTTTCTTCTTCTCACATTTATTATTTATTCTATGCATATTTTTGTCTTAACCTACATATATCTTAACAAATCAATTGTTTTAATCATTGCAAATTTGGAAATAATTAACTGCATTCAACTAAAATAAAACTATGATTATGGAAGTTAATTAAACTCAATTATTTTAACTTTATTATTTTCATTTCTATATTTTGAAAATTCAAAATTTTTATTCGTATGTTGCTATTTCACCATCTCGTGTGTAATGCATATATATATATAGCAACACGACCTATATTATAATATTATAGCATTTTCTGTATCATTAAAAGAAAATGTGTAGCAGAACATAAATTTTAATACACATTTGAATTAACTTGATGCACAGTATATATATATACACACAACAACACATTCGGTCATATATTGAACTATTTCAATATAACTATTAGCCCAAAAAATATATAATAATCACTGAAATGAACATAACTAAGAGATGTTTGGAGCACAAAACTACCAAAAAAAAAAGGACATTTTTCCTTTTCTCTTGTTTTTCTTCGCAATTAACTTTCTCGTACACACAAAAGGATCAGATCACTCACATCCCGACACATAACTCACAACCACCGAAGTTTCATGCGCTGCCGCCGGCAGAAAAGACCGCATAGCCGTCGCCGGAAACTGCCTTTTACAGGACTGACAAGTGACGTGCGTGATCGCTGCGCTTATCTTCTTGGTGGCCTGTTCTTTCAGAAGCTTAGCCCTCTCGAGCTCAGCCTGCGCTTGCTGCCTTATCCTCTTTGCATTGGTGTATTCTATCTCCGCCATCTCTCGCTGCCGTTTCGCTTCTTGCCTCACTTCCTCCACGTACGTTTTCTCCTTCATCGCCATATTCACATCTTCTCCGGCCAGTTCCTTCGTTTGATCATAAACCATAGACGTAGAACACTTGCTTATGTTGCTGTTGTGAGGATGCGATAGTGGGGTTATGAAGAGATTCAAGTTGGTATCAAAGGGTTCTTCTTCGGGGGTTTTTCTATTAGGGTTTGGATTATCCGACATGAACGGTAAGAGCTGGAGTTCGAGGTGGTTGTTCTTGTTCATTGTGTTGTCTCGTGAACAGATGAAAATTGGCGGCAATACTGGTGTCGGAACAGTTTGTCCTCCGACCAACTGCGGTGGGACCCGCGCGACAGCATCGCTGGACGGCGTGCTTGCGATGGAGGTCGTTCTCGACGGACAGGCGGCAGGCGGCGGCGGCTGGTGGTGGGTGGCTCGCCTTACCTTGCAGCTGTCTTGGTGCTCAATAAAACTCTCCACCCTGTTGATCACAAAATATATTTACAAGTAAAGATAAGAAACCTCGGACTTTTTCTGTTGATAAAAGGGTATCCACTCCCTTGTAATATAGTCTCATCCTTAGGGATGGATTAGTTAATGTTTTGATGTAGGGTTAGGAAGAAACATGAGGACTGAGATATGATTAATTAATGTTAACTGTATCTTTGGAACTGATTTGATTAAAGGATTACTTTGGCATCAACACTATATATTATGACTATGCATGATTGTATGTCCATATGGTATATTATTAAATAGATAAGGTTCACTAAAAAGCCAAAACAAAATTTAACAATTTGGGCCGACATTATCGTTGGCGCAGCAACGCACACGGACAAAAACGACACTGTTTGAGTTTTTGGCCAAGGAATATGTGTAGTGTTTTCAATCTTTTTGTCATGTAACCAGACAAAGGGACAATGTCTTTTCTTAGAAAACAGCGATGCACAGTCCACGTGATGAACTTCTATTGAATATAAGCTTATATGCATATTATACATACATGCAAGTGTATATATATACACAATGATATCTACACACAGGAGATATACACGCAAAGGGTCATATCGAATAGTACCGAAGAAATTAAACCTGGGTTCTGGCTGCTGGATATTGATTAACAATAAATTTATCTTTGACCCACAGTTTGAAAGTGTTTTGTATCATTTAATTTCTTTCAAGAATCTGACCAGGCACAAAAATAGGGAAATCAAAATTTAAAAAAAAAATGTTAAAGAAATGAAAATTCCAAGCATTATTCAACGGGCGTCTGGGATGTCCATCGGACAGCCACAAACAAATGAGATTGTTTCTGTTTGTTTGAAACTCGATTTTGCCCAATTCAGCAAAGAAAAAATCTCTGTGTCTTTCATGAATCTTTTCGACAAAAATAAAGTCATTTCAACGGGGGAAAAACGAGGAAGAATAACCTGGAAAAGACGCGGCCACAGTCGCAGGAATGGCCTCGGGTGCCGCAAGTCTTGAGATGAGCCTTGTAATCGGATTGAACGGCGTAGCCTTTGGAGCATTTCTGGCAAACCCACTGCTTGTGCTCACTGTGTTTTCTCCTGAAGTGCTTCTTGATCCCGACGAGATCGCCGAGGGCGTGACGAGGGTCGTGGTGGAGACACGATGGCTCAGGACAGACATAAACCCTTTTCTTCACTTCTTGATCGTTGTTGTCTCTCTTGAGAAGCTTCCAGGGGACCTTGTGCCGTCTCCGGTGCATCTGAAGGTTCTGGTCTCTCTGAAAACCTTGGTTGCAGATCTCGCAGATGTACCTGTCTGATTCGAGAAGCGTTCTCGGCGACAGAGAAACCACTTCTGCCTCTGGATCTGGAAATTTTGGATGACGACCCGTTAAAGATGACAAAAAACCTATCAAAACTCGTGCTTTATCTTCACTAACAGGAAAGGAAAACACCAAGAAATGGGCACGTAAGGATTTGATAAAGTTAAGATTTTTAATTAAGGGTTTTGAGGGAAACCCATCAACGCCGAAGACCTAAAACGATGCGAGAGTTTTAGATGGTTACCTGGTGTACCAGCAGGTCTTCTTTTCCTCTTATGAGTGGCGACCCCATTGTCTGAGGAAGAAGGGAAAATATCAGAAGAGGAGGAAGAAGAATTTGGAACGACAAAACAACATGTGGAACTGCTTGGGATGCTGTTCTTGCTGGCTCCCAACATGGCTCCTGATCTCATCAATCGATCGGTTTCTTCCTTCTTTTGGCTTTGTGCTAGCTGTGTTTTGGGTTCTGGTGGTTGAAGTGATGACGCAACTAGTGGCAGGAGAGAGAGAGAGAGAGAGAGAGAGAGAGAGAGAGAGAGAGAGAGTATTTGTAGTGCGGGGTATAGTATTAGAGTATGAGCGGTTTCTAAATTCTTCTCTGTGTTGTTTTTTTTTTTGTTAAAAATGATTTTAGAATTTGGAAAAAAAACACACCCCCTTTTATGCCTGATGCGACACATAAAATATCATTATATATGCACCTCCAATTATCTTAAATTGCAATTACTGTAACTATGACTAAAAGTGTATAATTATAAGAATTAAAGGTATCCACTAATCCACTATACATGTAGCAGAAGGTTCGGAATTCATACTAACTATGAACGCTATACAATATATGAACGTTCAAAACCAATTCATTCTGTCGCTAATTTTTTACTAAGAAATGATCCCTCGCGGTGGGCGAAGAGAGAGAGAGAGAGAGAGAGAGAGAGAGAGAGAGAGAGAGAGAGAGAGGAAATTCCAATCAGGTTTGGAGAGGTTCTTGTTTGGAATAGTACTACTAGAAGAAGAGAAAATGGCGAGAGACAGAAGATGCCCTTTTAAACTTTCTGCGACAAGCTTTTTAAGCTTTTTTTTTCTAATGGTTCTAAAAAAATATGGTATAGATTAGGGGTAATGGCAAAAAAAATTCTGTAATTTTTCCATGTTAACCAAGAAACCTTGTACTTTTTTTTATTACCAATTAAACTTTGTACTTTATATGATTAATTCATAAAATCCCGTACTTTTTAAAAATTCACCGAAAATCTCCGCGAATGTCAACTCAAGCAAAAATGATTATGTGACAATGACATAGCATGAACACATCATCATAATTATGCCACATCATCATTTCAAACAAAATTTAAATTAAATTATTTATTTAAATTAATATATATACATACAAATCTCACATACATATATATATTAAAAATAAAATTATTTGTAATTAACAAAATATATATACACATAACTACAATATAAATGTATATTATAACTAATATATAATCAAAAATAATATATATATGTATATATATTAGTTATACATACAACATATACATATATTACTAATATACATATTAAAATAAAAGTAACTATTATTAACATATATATATATAATATCTATTAAAAATAATATGTATATGTATATATATTAGTTATACATGCAACATATATATATATACAACTAATATGCATATTAAAATAAAAATAATTACAACTAATATATATATATATACAATATATATTAAAAAATAATATGCATATATATATATATTATTTATAACATATATATTGTAGGTATGCATAAATTTTTTATTAGTTATAAGTAATTTTATATTTAATATATATATGTATGTATGTGTGAATTTGTATGTATATGTATTAATTTAATTTAAATTTTGTTTGAAATGATGATGTGGCATAATTATGATGATGTGTTTATGTCATGTCATTGTCACATCATCAGTTTTGTTTGAGTTGGCATTCGCAGGGGATTTTCGGTGAATTTTTAAAAAGTACGGGGTTTTATGGATTAATCACATCAAATATAGGGTTTAATTGTTAATAAAAAAAGTATAAAATTATTTCGTTGATCTGAAAAAAGTACAGTGTTTTTTTGGTGATTATCCCTATAGATTATAAGAGATTTTACATATGGCTCTCTTGTGGTTTTTCTTTTTTTTAAAAAAAAAATAGGTTGGTATCCCCATGAGCATGCAATGATTTTTTATGACATCTGCTTCAGTTTGGTATTTCGGGTCGAAATTTTAGCGGTTTGATTCGGAAACGGTTTATTCGATATTTTAAAATTTGTACCAAATTAGTACCGTATATTATTTGGTTCGGTTTCGATTTCGGTACGGTTCGATTTCTGTTTTTGTTAAAAAAAATTAGATTTTTTAAGAAAAATTATGTTTTTCGAGAATTTTATATAAAGTTTGGTTCAATTTCGAGAAATTCGTTTCTATAAAAATCACATCATTCAAAAATTTTGAATGGTATGGTTCAGAGAAAATACCGAATTTTCGGTTCGATACAGTTCGGTTGAACCAAACCGAAATATCCACCGTAGTAGGGAGAGAGGTATAATATATATATATATATATATATATATATATATATATATA
>NW_010970030.1:4461-9629 GCF_000463585.1 Tarenaya hassleriana | reverse complement strand
TATATATATTCGGATTACATACAGTAAATTACTAATAAATCTTGTGAAAAACCGTCCATCAGTCCAATAATATATATGCAGTGGTGTCTTCGACTCTCTCTCTCTAAACCTATCGCCGCACAATCCCCCTGTGTCTCACCGGCCGGTCACCGGCCGGTCACCAAAGAAACCCCCATGCCACCGCGTCTTCGATCTTCTTCCGCTCCACCCTCCCCCGGAATCTTGGGGTCGGGTCCCCTTTCTCCGGAGGTCTCTCTCCCACCTCCTCCTCCTTCGCGGCCAGCCGCCTCTCAGCCGATTCCGGCGAAGACTGGCCGGATCTCGCCTCCTCCTCCGTCAGCCACCGTTTCCCAGTCAGATCTGTCGAAATCTGGTCGGAACTCTCCTCCTCCTCTGACAGATTCCGTCTCTCTGCTCGGTTCGTCAATGTCCGGCGGGAACTCTCCTCCTCTGCCGGTACCAGCTGCCTCTAGTTCACCCCGTCAAGACCAAGCCGCGTACGACGTTGCTTTCCCCCCTTTAAGCTCTCCTGGCGGCAGTCCTTCCTCGATTCTTCCCACCGTTACTAGGGTTGGGGAGATTTCATCTGTTCCTACACCCAAGACTGCTGCTCGGATTGGTTCCCCAGCTACCCTCGGTGAGGTCGAGGCTGGCGTCGCCTCTGTTTTGCAAAACCTCCCATGGCCCAAATCTGTCACATCGACTCCCACATTCGCGGCGGTTGCCGGCGAAGCTCCTCTCCAGCCCGGGAAATCAGCTCTCCACAGAACTCAACCGCCAGCTGCTCTGCCATCGGCAGGCTCTGACTCGTGGAGCAAGAGGGTCTCCAGTCCTCCAAAGATTCTGCAACGTATAGGTACTCCATCTACTCATAAGAGTGGAATTCCTCTGGTCCATATCCCGGTTGAGTCATTGGAAGCCTCTGTGGATGAGTGGACTGAATTTGTAGTGGGACAGTTTTACGGTCTGCCGCCGCCGATGGGTAGAATAGTTGGTGTATCGAATGGTATGTGGTCAAGGAACGGGCCCAGGATTAGGGTTCAGGATGTGGGAAATGGTACTTTCCTCTTCAAAATGCCCAACCAACGTATTAGGGATCTAGCTCTTAGTAAGAGATTCTGGCATGTGGGTTCTCGACCAATGTTTATCTCCGAATGGAACCCGTATAAGTTAGCTGCCAAGCCTGAGCTTACTTCTATTCCGACATGGGTATCATTCCGGAACTTACCGCATCAGCTATTCAACACCGACAGTCTTAGTAGGATAGCTACTACAATAGGGAACCCCCTCTACCTCGACAGGCAGACCTCCGCCAAAGAAAATATGACGGTGGCTCGAATCTTCATAGATGTTAACCTGAGATGTCACCCTCCAAGAAATATCATGGTTACCTTACCGGTTGGGCATGAACATCTCATAGACATCTCCTACGATTGGTTGCTGCCTCGTTGTGATCATTGCTCAGAGTTGGGCCACAACAAGTCTCACTGCCCATTGATTCCCTACGAGTCGAAACCAGCCCCGACTGATCCTGACCCGACAATCGACCATGCCCCACTACCCACAAAAACCTCTGAACCTCCAGTTGAGATTACCCCAGCCTTCTCTGCGCCACCGTCAGCCCTAGAGAATCAAAAGCAAGAGTCAGGGAAGGATCTAGACACCCCGAAAAGAGCCGAACCGGGGAAGGCCATTCTCTCCCACACCACACCTCCACCCAACCACGTGCCTTCTGCCCTGAGTACTACCCAGATCTCCCTCATAACCCCTTCGCATCAGAAAATCAACAAGGATTCCAAAGCGCAGACCAAAGGGAAGATAGATCAGCAAGGGTTTACGGAAGTGAGAACTAGAGGTCGTGGTCATAAGGCCACGAGGGGCAATTAGCCCCAAAAAAGACTACCATGATTTTTGCCTGGAATGTAAGGGGTTTAAATGCCCCAAATAAGCGGTTTTTGACACGCAAGTGGATTTCGGAAAATAAGTTGAATTTTGGTGCTTTTCTGGAAACTCATATCCATGAGAGAAACTCAGAGAGGATAGTAAATGCTATACCATTGGGATGGAGGAATCATTGTCGATTCGTAGATCACGACACAACTAGGATATGGATTGTGTGGGAGGAATCGGTCAAGGTGACCATTTATAAAGCAACTAAGCAGAGTGTGACGTGTGGAGTTGTCGTGTGCAATCCAAACCTCAGCTTTACGGTGACTTTTGTATATGCATCAACCTCGCTCATCGAGCAGAGAACTCTGTGGGAAGAACTCCGGGGGCTTAGCCAATACCAACCCATTACCCAAACTCCTTGGATGGTTATGGGAGACTTCAACCAAAGTCTATCTCCCCTTGAGCGATCGGATCATCAGACCCAACCTCACCTTCTCCCGGGCATGGAGGAGCTTAGGAACTGCCTCAATGACGCTGACCTAACGGAATTGCCAGCCAGAGGAGCCTCTTATACATGGTGTAATAACCACTCGGAGGAACCTTTGTCCATCAAGTTAGACAGAGCCTTATCCAATTCGACATGGAAACTGAAGTATCCATCCTCTTTCGCTGAATTCGCAGCTCCGGGGCTCTCAGACCACACTCCTTGCATTATCCACTTCCCGGATAATCTTCGCCAGGTAATTCGGCCCTTTAAGTTCTTCCATCACTTAACTCTTCTCCCTGAGTTTTCCCAGGTGGTTCGGAGCCATTGAATGGTGGCCGAAACAGTAGGAACTCCGCAGTTCCAACTTTGTCGCTCCCTCAAGGCGCTCAAACAACCACTACGTGAGATGAATCAATCCGAATTCTCGCAACTATCCAAGAGAGTAAAGGAGGCCGAGGAGAAACTGAATCATATACAAATGGCAGCATTTTCGACACCTACACCAGAACGGATTACAAAGGAGAAAGAGCTCAGACAAAGGTTCTGATACTAGCAACAGCGGAGGAGAGATTTTACAGACAAAAATCGCGTATAAGGTGGCTGAGACTTGGGGATAAGAACTCTTCCTTCTTCCACCACTGTGCAGCAGAAAGGGCAGCCAAGAACCATATTCACTTCCTAGTAGACGACCAAGGAAATCGACTGAACCAGGGAAATCAGATTAAAGAGCATGCATTGAACTTCTACTTGGACTTGTTGAGGGAACGAGACATAAGTGTTCGCACTCCGTCACTAGCATGGTTGCAGGGGCTAGTCTCGTACAGGTGGGACAGGAATTCAGCAATAGACTTGGTCGCTATTCCATCCGACAATGAGATCAAGAGTGTAGTTTTCTCCTTACCGGACAATAAAGCTCCCGGGCCCGATGGCTACCCCAAGGAGTTCTACACCGAGAGTTGGGAGATTGTAGGTGGTGCAGTGGTAAGCGCTGTTGGGGATTTCTTCCGCTCCGGGAACCTATTAGGCCAGATTAATGCTACCACTATAGTTCTGATCCCGAAAAAGACAGAAGCGACGAGGTTATTAGAGTACCGTCCTATCAGTTGTTGCAACACCATCTACAAGATAATCTCCACCATTCTTGTACGTCGCCTTAGACACGTAGCTCTAGAGATGGTTTCTCATAATCAAAATGCTTTCTTCAAAGGTAGATTGATGATTGAGAATGTCTTGCTTGCATCGGAGATCATACGAGAGTACAACAGGACTTCATCGAGGAGGAGTGCGATGCTAAAGCTAGATATAAGAAAGGCATTCGACACCCTAGATTGGAACACTATAATCCAACTTTTGAGAGCCATTAATCTTCCGCCGGTGTTCGTCAAGTGGATTGCTACATGTATTACAACTCCTAAATTCTCGGTGGCCATCAATGGAGAATTAACGGGGTACTTTAAAGGTCGAAAGGGATTAAGACAAGGGGACCCCCTGTCTCCCTATCTCTTCATCATGACAATGGAGATTCTTACTCGACTATTGGACAGATCTGTTGCAGATGGACGACTATCCCTGCACCACCGCTGTATTAATCCGATGATCACTCATCTCTTATTCGCAGATGATGTCATGATATTCACCCAAGGGGACCTATCATCGTTGTCCGAAGTCCGAAACATTCTAACTGAGTTTAGAGTAATCTCGGGGCTACGGATCAACCCAGAAAAATCAGAGCTGTTCTTGGCGGGATTATCCGATGGTGAGAAGAGATCTATCTCGGCGGCCCTCGGTATTGGGTTGGGATGCCTCCCCGTGCGCTACCTGGGCGTTCCTTTAAGTCCATCGCGCCTAACGAAAGCTGATTTTCAGCCGTTATTGCAAAGGATTAGGGCCAAGCTTGATGGTTGGACCACAAAATTCCTCTCAACTACAGGAAAGATCCAGTTAGTGACCTCGGTGATATTTGGTATTGTTAACTCCTAGGCGATGACTTTTGTGTTGGTTGTGATGCTCTACGATGATCCGTAATATGACATTTTGACTATTTATTGATTAATTGGTTTATGAATGCATTACTTTTCCCGTTATATGATTAGCATGTTTGTTATATTACGGTAAATATCCTTGAATCATTGCAGATGATTCTAAACTCCCTGGTCAGTTATCATTGTGGGAACAATGATGAATTAAGACCAGCATGATGTGTGATAGATGATTATGATCATGTGCATTGGATGCAAATCACAATCATGGGTTCTCGTTTGGAACGAGTTACTGGATGACCCGCATGAGATTGTCACATGGACATGAGTCATGACTTGAATCTCATACAGCGGTTCGTTCTTGGATCCTCAGACCTAAGATGTCTAGAGTATCTGATATGAGGAGTGACGTGTCTTGACTGCATCAAACGTCGTCTTTAACCGGATGATCATAACGGCGTTGCTCAGATACGTTCACGAATCATATGCAGATAGTAGACATGCAATACGGGACTTGTCACCTCCTACGCAGGAGAGATGTCGCTGGGCCCCTCGTGGAAATCGGACTGTGAAAATGCGTGGCCACGCTATAGATGAATGTACATCTATTTTATCAGTCGGTTTGCCTAGACGAGTAAGCGGTTGAACTTGAAGGGTGACTCATACCATGCCCTTGTTCAACATACGACATCGTGAGACAAAGGATCAGAACTCGAACTATTGCTGGCTTGGTTAGATCACCTCTAACTCTATTCTAGGGGTAGTCATGGCATTTGGCTAGAGGCTAACCATGACTTGTGGTTCGGAAAAGG
>NW_010970030.1:2091-3668 GCF_000463585.1 Tarenaya hassleriana | reverse complement strand
TGCATGTTTTTCATGGTTTTAATGGTTAGAATGCATGTAAACATGATATTTATGCTTGTTTGATGATTTTGATTGTTGAATGATGCATGGATGAGCGAGGTTCATGGGAGGCTTGACGGTGTGTCGAAACGGGGGTGAAAACCCTAGTTTTCGGGACCCGAAACCGAGATCCGAAATCTGTCCATCGCGTGGACCGACCAGTCTAGATAGTAGACCGATCGGTCTACACGTGACGACGGCTATTCCTTTTAGGTCAAATTAGGTCAGACCGATCGGTCCAAAGGTTGGACCGACCGGTCTGGACCGATGACTTTAAGAGGAGTTCGGATAACGTTCGTCAAACCGACCAGTCTGGTCTTCGGACCGAACGGTCTGGGTCTGATGGAACGTTCGGTCTTCAGGATCGGTCTGCACTCGGTCTAAGAGTCTGGACCGATCGGTCCAAAGGTTGGACCGTCCGGTCTAGGAAATTAGACCAGAGATCAGTCCGTTCGGTCCGAATAGGTCCAGACCGATCGGTCCAAATGTTGGACCGACCGGTCTGCGTCTCGGACCGGGACCGAATAACGCAGAATGGTCTGAGGTGGTCAGACCGATCGATCCACAGGCTGGACCGGTCGGTCTGGACCTCGGACAATCCGGGATTCTGAAAATTCAGGTTTTTGATCGAACAATCGTTGTGTCGGATCAATTATCAGAATAGGAATCAAAGCCTCACATAAGACCAAGCTTGATGACAATCCAGAATTCAGAGTTTTGATTGTGCAATTGTTGTCTCGAATCAAATATCTGAATTAGGATATTGAGAGGGTTCTGGTATCGAATCTAAGGCAAACAAATGTTGTTTGGCCAAGAGATTCTGTATACAGACGACTCAAACGAACTAAGAGTAGTTCATCTGAGTTGATCAGAACAACTTGACTGGAATGACTTGAATTCGGTCAAGGTATCCTGATGTTCAAGACAAATGAAGCCTCATGTTTAATCTCAAGCTATTACCGCCCATTAGTAGAGCAACTGTCAAGGCCTCGATCGTCATGGTTACGGGTCATGCCCTAGCTGAGCGTGCCTGACTATCTTGGTGAGGCAGTATGGAGAAATCGTGATTCTCATAGCTCAAATATAGTTGAACTTGAATTGGGTTATCAAGTCGGATTTGGACCTAATGGTAAGGATGGGATGAGGAACGTGCAGTGATAGCGTATCACTATCCCATACTCATCTAAGAATCACATAGAATGTGATTGAAAAGTGTTGTCTACCTAAATAACATGATTTTGAGCGTCATGCCCTAGCTGACTCAAAAGCATGTGAAATATGGATCCTAACTCACTTGGAAACTCATTGAGAGTGTTTTTCTTAGTGGGAGCCTGTCATAATGCATCTATTATCTGTGTTAGTAAGTGTACTAAGTGACTTGCATATTTTCTGTCTGTTAGTTTGTCTTTTTCTGTAGTGTATATCTGTTGCAGGAATCTGGTTAATCTCACCATGCGATCTATCCTTATGAAGGATAAGCCTCTGACCAAGGCTTCTGATCGATCATTGATACTTATTGGAAGCATGAGGATGATGAT
>NW_010970030.1:0-1835 GCF_000463585.1 Tarenaya hassleriana | reverse complement strand
AGCATTGGTATAGAAATTGCAGACTCTACCTGGAAGATCAAAGGAAGAAGAAGCTTGCAGAAGCTTCAACTTCTGGTATCTTGTTATAGAGGCCAACTTGTGTACTTCTTCATCATGGGTATTAGATACCGGATGTGCCTCGCACATTTGTGTAAATGTGCAGAGACTTTGGGGAAGTAGACAATTGGCGAAGGGAGAAGTAGATCTCCGCGTCGGGAATGGAGCAAAAGTTGATGCATTGACCGTCGGGACTTACGATCTGACTTTACCTTCAAGCCTTGTGTTGGAGTTACATGATTGTTATTTTGTACCTGCTATCAGTAGGAACATCATATCGATTTCATGCTTAGACAGTTAGACTCAGATGGTTTCAGATTTGTTATTGAGAACAAATGTCTGTCCATTTATAGAGGCGATTTATTCTATGGTAAAGGTTACCTTAGACATGGATGAAGACTCGAAGATACCGATCATTTTGGGCCGACCGTTTCTGAATACGGCCGATGCAGTAGTACATGTCTGAGCTGGTCGTCTTACCATGAAGATAGGTGACGAGACTGTTGAGTTCACCCTGGACAATAATATGAAGCAACCGTCCATGAATGAGTCTGCATGCTACGTTGATGTGCACGACATTTTGACTCAAGAGGTGTTTGATCAATTTCGGGACACTAATACACTTGAAATATCACTCCTAGAATCTGATACGAGTATCCACAGCAATTGGGAGGATATTGCGAAGCTTACACGGGCCTTGGATGACGATTTGGACAAAAATTCAGAATCTGTACAAACAATGGAAACGGACCGGTTCCAATCTCGACCAGAAAGCAGTTTTACTCAGACGATGGAAACGGACCGATTCCATATGGAACCGGACCGGTTCCACTCTCTGAGCTCTTCGGACGTTTTTCACGTCGACACACCCGATACCTCTACGAACGTCTCCGAACCCTCCTCGACGACTTCCAAAGATGTTCTAGAGACCAGAAAGCCACAATTTAGCACGGGGACACTGAATAAAGCGGATTGGAGCCTAGATAACGTCCCGAAGGTGGAGATGAAGCCCTTACCTAAAAGGCTTAGGACGAAGGAACACACACACATGGATAGGAACACAGAACTAGCATTGGAGAGAGGTACATATCCCACTCATAATTCTATATCCATGTTTAAACCTTCCACTACATATTGTCGAGTAGGAGCAATGAGCAAGAGAGGATCGAAACGAGCAAAATCATCGCTCAGACGTCCGCAAGATTCACCTCCTGTACAAGTTTGGAAACCTAAGGAGGATAGACGGGTCAAACATCCATGAGGTACAAAAGATGTGCTTAACGCTCAACATCCAGGGTGGCGAAAGATCGATTATCTTCGCCTCTCAAACCCTCCCATTATTTGAGCAAGATAGGTCGAGCTAATGACGTTAAACAAACGCTTCTCGGGAGGCATTCCGAGCATTAGGTAACTTTTCTTTTTTCTTTTTCTTTGTAGCATAGGTAGTAGAGACCATGATTGTATTTTGGATCTGACCCCGACACCGACACCGATCCTGACCCCGACCCCGACCCCGACCCCGACACTAACACCGACCTGACCCGACCCGACACCGACATCGACACCAACCCGATCCGACCAAACCACAATCCCGAAACTCACTTCCCAATAAGTCACTCATCCTTCCACCGCTCCAGTTCCAATTAGAACTCTTCCAACTCCTCAAAGTTAAACTTCTGATATCATATAACATTAATTTATATACATATTCAAATTCATATACACCTCCTTAATATACATATATATACACATATATGTATATATATATATTCGAATTC
>NW_010970029.1:0-337 GCF_000463585.1 Tarenaya hassleriana | reverse complement strand
TACTAATGTATCCAGTATGTCTAATGGCCTTTTATTTGGTGGCAACATTATGTTATTTTCGCGAAACAGTGGGCTTAGGACTTTTGAACTGAGCTGTTCTTTAATAGTATCTGCCACTGACTCCTCCACACGATCCTGGTAGTTAGCGTCGTTTAAGCCCCGAAGCCTGGCCACTCGCCAGCTGGAAACAATGAAGATAAAAGTGGGCAAAGCAAGGTTTCCAATTAAGGAAACCAAATAGTTTAAAACCTGATCTGACATAATTTGAAAGTCTACGTATTTAAAGATTGACTAGTGGTGTTTTCTATTTTAACCCTGTTATAAGCGTACTGTAACG
>NW_010970028.1:0-338 GCF_000463585.1 Tarenaya hassleriana | reverse complement strand
GAGTATAACATTAGTTCAACATTCAATGTTAGTGACTTGACTCGTTTCCATGCAGATACAGTAGCAGATTTGAGGGCAAATCCTTTTCAAGAGGAGGGGAATGATGCGGAGCAGGATAGCAATGCGGATCATCTCGTCTTCTCGAGTGGACCCATGACGAGGTCAAAATCAAGGGAACTCCAAGCTGCTCTAAATGGCCTTTTTCTTGATTGTTTGGGCCAAAAACACATGGGAAATCAACTTGGATCAAGTCATATACAAGTCCAGCCCATTTTCCACATGATTTCAAGTGTGGAGAGCCCAAAATGAAGGCCCAAATGTTGCAGCCCAAGTCCATG
>NW_010970027.1:0-338 GCF_000463585.1 Tarenaya hassleriana | reverse complement strand
TATAAGGCACGACTCGTCGCGAAAGGGTTTCGGCAGATTCATGGTATAGACTATGAAGAAATCTTTTCACCAGTCGTGATGCTTAAATCCATACGGATTCTGCTGGCCATAGCTGCGTATTATGACTACGAGATATGGCAGGAGGACGTCAAGAACCCATTCCTTAACGGGAATTTGCTCGAGGATGTGTACATGACCATGACACAACCCGAGGGTTTTGTTGATCCTAAGAGTCCGAGGAAGGTGTGCAAGCTTCAGAGATCCATTTATGGACTGAAGTTGTAATGCTCTACGATGATCCGTGATATGACATTTTGACTATGTATTGATTCATTGGT
>NW_010970026.1:0-338 GCF_000463585.1 Tarenaya hassleriana | reverse complement strand
CTAGGATCACTATGATGTGACCTAGCTCTCCTGGGAACACCTTGCTGTTGTCGGTGTCTTGGAGCATATGCCTCATTCTCCATCCGATCTACTCTTTGATGCAATGGTTCTATCTCAGCCCTCAACGTCCTTTGTAGCTCACCCATTAGTGCTGCATTTGAAGTGGGTTTGCTCCTTCAGGTTGCTGCTCATTTTGTGTGTCATCCATGTTGAAACCCTGCAAAAAAGTTAAGGAACAAAAAAAAAATAGAAAGAGACAAGGAAAAAGAAGATGGCAGAAATCTCACCACACTTAGAAAGTGTTTCACTCAATTTTCTTCACTCCACCTCACTTGTTT
>NW_010970025.1:0-338 GCF_000463585.1 Tarenaya hassleriana | reverse complement strand
TTATATGCATACAAAATTATAAATTTATTTTTTTATAGCAAGCTTATTATTGGGATGAGTCCGTTCATGACCGAGTCTACGCCGCTTGGAGACTCGCCGTCCGAGATCGCCTCAAGGACAACATTTATCGGGTAAAGAGCAGACGCATACGACCTCCATGGATGTCGACGGCGATCTACGATCAGCTAGTTGAATATTGGGATTCAGAAGAAGGAACGCAGAAGAGTCAAACATAGCGGAGGTCGAACGCGCACCCCCGACCCACACTGCAGGACGAAGATCATTTGCTCGAGTCACCCATGAGATAGTAAGTAAATAAATATTTATTTTTAAATTTT
>NW_010970024.1:0-12216 GCF_000463585.1 Tarenaya hassleriana | reverse complement strand
GGACTCGACCCCGAACTCGGAGGGAGCTTCCAAGTGAACCCCTGGAGAAGCCTAGCCAACAACATCACTGTCATGTATGTCCCAACCTTAGCACCTATGCAACCACGACGACCTGTACCAAACGTCACGAACCGCATCTCCGCCTCCATCAGACTCACCTTCTCCGAGCAACCGTCCCCATTGAGGTGGCGCTCTGGCTTGAAGACCTCCGGATCCTCCCAAATCTTAGGGTTCCGACCCAACAGGATCCTATTCACCAGCACATGACTACCTGTCGTAGCATATGATGATAACATCAAATTTAAATGTTTTATATCAAAGTTGTATGCATGCATGCATGCGCCTAATTGAACACTACTGAGAGTCCATATGATTCTATAGTCACCTTTTGGGACCAAATATCCCCCGAGGGATGTGTCCTCAGTAGCTACATGAGGGGGTAAAAATGGAGCAACGGTATGAAGTCGGTAAGACTCTCTGCAACAAGCTTTTATGTAGTTGAGATTCGGTATGTCACTTTCTTGCACAAGTCTGTCTTTTCCGACTGCTCTGTCGAGTTCGTCCACAGCCCTTTTAAGAGTCTTAGGTCGATTTAACATCTCGGCAAGTGTCCATTCCACATTATTTGCCGGATTATCCAACGATGCGACACAAACATCCTATGAAATGTATCAATAAAAGCTTAATGTTTTCACATATACATGAATAAATATATATGGTTATTATCATGTATGTGTTTATTGGTTATTGAAAATCACTTACCTTGCATTCACCTTTGATTTCTTGAGGTGTAAGCAATGGCTTCCCTTCGAAATCTTTAAGAGAGATTAAGACATCGAGCCAATCTTCGACATCATTCTTTCCTTCTCTCTCCCTCCACAACTTGATTCTATCATCGATAACTAGAGCGTTGCAGTTAGCAATGGCGTCACATGCTTCTCTTGCCTTCTTCTCATGTATGTCCAAACCCCAACCCCTTAGACACGGGATGAAGTCTGATACCTGAAAGCTAAAGAAACAGTCCAAAGATTTGAATATGGCGTCCATGTGTTTTCTCTCCATTGGTCCCAAGCTTCCATCCACTGTGGACACTTCCTTGAGATACCTCCGACCAAACATCATTCTCATCATGACGGCGTAAGCATAAGTCCTCCCAATTTCTCTAACGTTTATCGTCTTGGACCGTTTGTAAAGGGTGTGAACGTAGGCAAGGAGATTATCGGCTTCCAAGGTTCTTGCATCAAGTAACCAGTTCAGTCTTCCAGGTGTCATCAACTCTAACATCATCACTCTTTTCATCTTCACCCATTGGTCTCCGTAGTTAGAGAAAACTAGCGTTTTCAAGTCGCTGCATAACGCTGAAGTTGAGTATGACTCCGGTCTATCTGCGAGAACTGAATCCTTCTCCTTAAGGGCTTCACGAGCAATCTCGTCGGATGAAATGGTGATGACGTGGACATTGCCGAACCGGAAACAAGCTATCTCGGTTTTCAATTCGTTCATGACTCGGTTGATCCACCTGAAAACCGGTCGGTTCGTGATCATCCCACCTAAGTTCCCGAAGATTGGCCATCCACGGGGTCCCGGAGGTAGCCCTCGTCCCGTTGATGGCTTCGTGGACGGTAATCAAAGCAAGATCGTAGTAACCGAGATTACGAGAGCTAGAAAAATGAGAGCCAATGGTTGCGCTGATGACTCAAGGCTCATGGTAACGTTGTTCATGCTCATGGTGACAACTTAAAGTACTGCAAAAAAAATATATTTGATTTTTACAATCTCATCTGCACATATAAGAAGCAATAGATTATTCGAATAACAAAGTTAGAATGAGGAAAGACTTATAGATTTTGTTTCCACACTGCCGGGAACATGAAATGAGAAATAAGTACACGAAAAAATACAGAAATATGAGTATTTACACTGTCGTTATTATCTCTCTCTCTCGTGTTAATTGTGTTGTTTTGCTAACGTTCAATGCCTCCCCTCCCCTTTTTATAGTAAGTTTCATATGACGTTGTGGACACAGGTTGATATCATGCTCACTGACATACGTTGGCCCTACTAAACATGGAAATCTGTCAACCTTTTCGGTTTCTTTTGTAAAGACTGAAATAGGTTTTTGTACATAATTTTTTTGGGAAGTAATACAAAACACATTCAACAAAAAAGAAAACAAAATAAAAAACATCGTGGGTATGGAATACACGTACGATGATTTTTTTTTTGTCACCATACAAACCCTAGTTCGTTATTTATGAAACGACGAAGTACGTAACAGTATTAGAAACTTCCCGAATTGCTATATATATATAATAGGGAAAATGTTTTTCTATTATTAATAATGGGAAGAATACATCATAATATATAGCAAAATACAATAGAATATTCTAGGCATAATATCTAGGATAAATCATAATCATATCAATGATAATATTCTAATAATAATGTCTTCCTATATGCCCCTCAAGATGAATCATCTATGATGAATTCAATCTTGTTATATAAAAACTGAAAAACTGAAATTGTGATCGTATTAAACGAATCATCTTCCATGTGGTGGTGTAGTTCAAACTTGAGTTGGTGTTGCTTGATAACGTTTGAAGAGCTTGAGAGTTGTATTCTCAGAGGCTGATATGGCACGAAAGTGCGGCGCGTATACGTGAATTGGGTTGCACGACAATGAAGTCGGGAGCGCAAAAAACTGCGGTGTATATAGCGGCTAGGCCGGAGAAATGAAAAAAAAAAATGGGCGCAAAAGCGCGACGCATAATGCATCTAGCAGTGGGACAAGAGAAGAGAATAAAAATACGTGGCGCAAATACGTGGATCAACGATCGGAGTTTTCCAATCGAAAGAGGCTAAAAGCCATGTTTAAAGAGCTCACAACGGCTAGGGTTGACATTGATAAATGAACGTCGTCAGAGAAAAAAAAAGTAGCGCATCGGCTAGGGTTGACAGTGATGAACACCGCCGTCGGGAAAAAAATAGAAGAAAAAAAGAGCAAAATAAATTTAAAACGATAATCAAGGCGATGATACTATTGGATTTAGTACATCGTTGTTATCTTCATCGTCGCTTTCGGATTCGACCAACATTATTGATGAGAAGAAGAAAATAAATTAGAGCAAAAACCGAAGCTCTCTTATCATAATAGGAAAAATATTTTTCTATTATTAATAATGGGAAGAATACATCATAATATATAGCAAAATACAATAGAATATTCTAGACATAATATCTAGGGTAAATCATAATCATATCAATGATAATATTCTAATAATAATATCTTCCTATAATATATATATATATATATACATATATTGTATGTTGCTAATGTTAATGAATATTAATTACGATCTGATTGATGAAATAAAAACAAAATATGGAGATTATATATGATTGATAATAATTAAAACAACAATATCAATTAAAAATAAAATATTTATTGTGACAATTATCTTTTGTATTATTTTTTTTATCTTTATTTTTTTGTTTCTTTCAATATTTCTTTTGATAATGATAAATGTATTATTATTCAAAAAATCGAGTCGTGTACAACCCGACATTTTGCTGAACTAACCTACATAGGTACAAAATTCCATTCAGTAAACATAAAAATCAAGATCAAATTGAGAATCAACTTCTAAGAGAGACTTGGATCGAGACAGTGAGGGAGAGCCAAGCATCCATGAGGTCAGAATGATGAAATGTAGGAGGGCGGTCGCTAGGAAGGATAGTGTCCCGGACTAATCTATTAAGGGATAGTTGGATTTTTTCCACCGAAAAGGGTTTCATTGCGGAGGATATGCGTGTTCTTTCAATGTATGAATCATTTTTATTGTAATGAATGTAACAAGAAGAGATTTAGAAATAAAAATGTTCCCTTTATTTTTCTCTTTTATTCTTTTTTTGACAATTTAATTTCTGTATTTTATTTTTTAATATTGTATAGACATGGTTTATATTTAGGTTCTTAAACCTAGGTTTCATTTGGAGCTTCCCTCAGGTATTCAATCGGGTTCTGATAGGTTTCGGATAATATGATTTTACCAAGCGTCACCATTTTATTGCTATGCGACGGAAATTCCATTTCAATCGGTGTCTCAATACGCAGTGTTTAATCAGTTTTCTTGGATTCAAATTTAAAGAATCCTAAACTTGAAGCTGAATATTAACTTTAGTGGCAAAGGAATATTCATCTAATTTAAATCAATCGTATTGAGAAGTATGGGGAATATTTTTTTTTTTATAACCAGGATGGTTCCCCGGGCCTTCGACCCGATTATATCCATCCTAGGCCGGGACCAGCCTGTATGGGGAATATTAATTCTAATATTATGTGTACTCTCAATAATACTGCCTTCCTAAATCGTTTTTTACTAACAATTTCTCCAAGAATTTCACCATTATCGTATACTATTTTTTTTTTTTACATTTAGAGTGGATTCCGTGGTAACAAAAATTAATTTATGTAATGAATGTGCGTATAAAGTATGAGAAGCTCTTCTCTTTCATACAAGAGAGGAAGTTATATAAGGTGCCGGTTTAAATTATATTGCAATCAAAAGAAATAATAACGAATAAAAGAAGGTTTATCTATTCAAAAACTATTTACACAGATTGGAGAATTAGTTCACTCTTTATAGAGTCGAGAAAAATGAGAAATAGCTTTGAGAAGAAAAAAAACGTCCGTTTGAGATAAAGATTCACCTGGTCGGATAGAGACATAGATTGATTTGGATTTACTGTGTATATATTTTTAAGTGGATTGGGTGGTACGTTGGTTAGGACAGACACTGACGGATCCAAAAAAATTTTGATGAGACAACACTAATAAATGTAATACAAAAAATTAATATAATATATCGTTACAAAATATTTACTTTCTATATTTTCTATTATTTAAAATTTATCTATAATAATTTTAACTGTAACCATCTAAATATACAATCACTCTATCGAGCATAGAAGAGAACACAGTAGTTTTAGAAAATTTTCCTTATATACATTCAATTCTTTACAATGCAATATATATACACATAGGAGAAGATAGAAGCAAATATATTTTTTTTGGTTTAAAGATAATTTTGTATTACTCAAAAGAACGGTGTTACATCAGTTTTACAACTGGATAATCTATACAAAATAGTGGGCTTTCCATGCGCAAGTGGACAAAATAAATCACTGAACAGACCCTACCAACAGGGTTGATTACATCATGTTCCTTAGTCTATGAGAGGCTGTCAAGTAGTACCAATCCTGGAGCAAACTAATGTTAGAAGATATAAGCAAATCTGATTGTTACAACAGAAAATAGAAACTAAACTCTACAACTTAGGAAAGAATAAAAACTGTAAAATATACTCTGATACTCCCCCTCAAGATGGAGAATACAAATCATGTATTTCCATCTTGGATAATAAGAAATGATACTGATCAATCGCCAACGACTTTGTGAGAGCATCCGCGACTTGGTTACGGGAAGAAACGTGTAAAGGTTTAAGGAAATTGGACTTAAGTTGATCCCGAACATAGTGACAGTCCAATTCGATGTACTTCGTACGCTCGTGATAGACCGGATTATTCGCAATATGAAGAGCAGATTGACTATCACAATAAAGAGTCACCAGACGAGGACACCGAATACGCAGACCACGAAGCAAACTCTCCAACCAAACAAGCTCAATGTCGTCTGTGTTGGGATTTTGAAGATCTCTAAACGTGCGTTCGTAACAGCTTCTACGGTTCCAACTTTGGGTTTCACGCAGCAAAATATATAAAACGAAATCCAAACAACAGATCTTACATAATAAAAGTATCGATATGCCAACCTGTTTCAATCCAAAGACCTGTCACAAACGTTGAAATCCAACGTTCTCTACAGCTAGTCCACACTCACGGGTTTACGTCTACTAGAACGCAATCTGGAGGTTGGAAACGGGAACCGAGGCGCTCCTCGGGAGAGAAAGAGACGTCGTCCGCGAGAGAGAGGGAGACGAAAAATTCTCTTAATTTTTCTTAATACTAAATTATGTTTTTTAAACATAATTATAAAGTGATTAGTATTTCATTAAACCAATTGAGCCTATTGGGCCTTCAACTTAACAATTAAGAGATTAAAGCCCATTAGCCTTATCAGTTATCATATGAGTCCATTGGGCCACCTAAACTCATCCAAAGGATTTCTAATCAGTTTCGCAAACCGATCGTGGCCAGAGCACCATATCCATCAATCTCTCACTTGCTCTACTCATGATCGAGTTTCAGTCTATCACAATAAACCTTCCCATGCACGCTCCAGAAAATAGAAATAGCCCTACGTGTGTGACCATGTAGGTCTGTCCAATGCAGACATAGTTCTGAAATCATTTCGGACTAATAATCATAGGTGGTCTCTAGCAAGACACTATGACTCCCTTGTCAAGTAGTGTGATCTAACGAGCCAAGTAACGTTCAACACTTATATCGTTTTTGTCAAGCGATATCATAAGTCAAAAATGAGACATGGAACAAGTCATCTCGTCACATTTTGATTGCTTTCTCGTTCGTTGAGTTAACAGAACCTACAGATGACTCTTCATCTGTTTGCGCGCGTTTCAGCTCAACTCACTCGAGGGGCCCAGCGATATCTCTCTCTTCACATAAGAGAGGGACAAAATCCTGTCTTGACTCTTTACTACCCTCCACATGATTCATGAGGTTCTCAATTACAGTCATTATAGTCATCCTTTTACAGTTCCGACTTTTGATTGTGTTAAAGAATATCACTCCTCATGTCGGATACATATAGAGACCTCAGGTGTTAGGACTCAAAGCGGAGTATTACATGAGATTCTAGTCATGATGTCAGATCCATGTGACAATCTCATGCGGGTCATCCAATATTCATTCATAAATGAACATCCATGATCACGATCTATATCCAATACGCTATGATCATCTCTATGATCATCCATCATGTATCATACTAGTCTTTATTCGTTAATGTTCTCACATTAACGATCGACTAGGGAATTTTGTATTATTACAATAATAATACAAGGATAACATTATTAAACAATAACATGCAATTTAAATAATAATAATAATAAAGAAAACATATTTTCATTCATCATAATAAATCCAAGTACAATAAATAAAACATTCGTGCGAATAATCATGTTTAGAGTATAAAATATCACAATCTCCAAACGCTCTAATCATGATAAACTAAATATCTAATCCCCATCAACCTAACATGACACTCATACTTCGACGAAGGGAGAGGCTTCGTCAATGGGTCAACGATGTTATCATATGTCGATACTCTGTATATCATCATCTCTTCTATCTACAATTTCTCTGATAAGATAAAATATCCGGAGTATGTGTTTGGATATCTGATGTGACCTTGGTTCCTTTGCTTGCGCAATCGCATCATTGTTGTCATAGTACAACCTAATGGGGTTCGCAATACTAAAAATAATACCAAGATCTCCAACGAACTTCTTGATCTGAACAACCTCCTTTGTTGCATCCGATGAAGCAACATACTTAGTCTCTATAGTGGAATCTGCAATGGTGCCCTGTTTGGAACTCTTCCAACTAACAATGCCTCCGTTAAGAATGAACACAAAACTTGATTGCGATCGAAAGTCATCCACATTGGACTGAAAACTAGCATCAGTGTAACCACTTACAACGAGTTCATTTTCATGTCCACTGTAAAGCAAGAACACATCCTTAGTCCTTATCAGGTATTTCGGGATGTTCTTTACGGCTATCCAGTGTGGCTCACCTGGATCAGACTGGTATCTACTCGTTAGACTCAATGCTAACGATACATCTGGCCGAGTACACTGCACGGCGTACATGATAGCTCCTATCGCCGAAGCGTATAGAATTCTATCCATGCATTCTCGCTCATCATATGTCTTTGGACATTGATTCTTGTTCAGAACTAAACCTGTCTCATCGACAAGGATCCCTACTTGGATTCTTGCATGCTAAACCGTTTTAGCACCTTGTCGACGTAAGTACTCTGACTTAGACCGATTAACTTTCTCGATCTATCTCTATAGATCTTGACACCTAGAATATAGGTAGTCTCGCCTAAGTCTGTCATCGCAAAAAGCTTTCGTAGCCAAGACTTAACGTCTTGCAAGGTAGAAATGTTGTTTCCGATTAGCAAGATGTCATCAACGTATAAGACCAGAAACACAACTGCGCTCCCATTGACCTTCTGATAAACGCATGGTTCGTCCTCGTTTTGCAAGAAGCCAATCTCTTTGAATGTCTCATCAAAATGCAGGTTCCAGTTTCTTGAATCCTGCTTCACCATAAATGGACCTCTGAAGCTTACATACCTTCCTTGGATGCTCAAGATCTTCAAAACCCTCGGGTTGTGTCATATACACATCCTCAAGCAGATTTCCGTTAAGAAATGCGGTCTTGACATCCATTTGTCATATCTCACAGTCGTAATATGCGGCTATGACAATAAGTATTCGAATGGATTTAAACATAGCAACGGGAGAGAAGGTTTCGTCATAGTCAATACCATGAATTTGTCGAAATCCTTTCGTCACCAATCTTGCTTTATAGGTATGCATGTTGTCATCCATGTCAGTTTTCTTCTTGAAAACCCACTTGCATCCGATGGATTTTATCCCTTCAGATGCGTAAACCAAAGTCCATACTTGTCGTACATGGATTGCATCTCAGACTTCATAGCCTCGAACCATTTCTCAGAGTCCGGATTCGACATAGCTTCTGAATATGATGTAGGCTTGTCTTACTCTGTAAGCACAAGTTCATCATTTCTAGTCACGATAAATCCATATCTATTGGGCTCATTTCGAATCATGCTCGATCTCCGAGGTTCATCAACGATAGGCAAAGTCACAACGGGCTGCTACGAAATATTGCTTCCCACGGCTTGAATATGATCTAGTTTAGGTTAAATTATCAAGTCAGACTTGGACTTAACGGTATAGATGGGATAAGAGATATACAATGGTATGATGATACCATAATTCCATAAAAGATCTAAGAGTCACATTGGATGTGATCGATATTAGATGTCTACCTAAATAGCATAAACTTGATTCAAGTTTATGTGAAATATGGATTTTAACCCACTTAGAAAATACTAGTAGGGTTATTTTTCTCAGTGGGAGCCAATTCATATTACATCATGCTGTCTGTGTTAGTAATGTACTAGGTTGTAGTAATGTACTACTTATATTGCATATTGTATTGTTTGTTTTGTCTATCTCTATAGAGAATGGAGACAACTGGTAATGTACTGAATTTACCAATGCGATCTATCCTTGAGAAGGATAAGTTGACAGGGACGAACTTCTTAGACTGGCATCGTAACCTGAGAATTGTTCTCAGACACTATAAGAGCGAATCTTATTCCTAAGAAATCGATTCTAGGATTTGCGCAGCGGATGTAAAAACAAAAATTTTATGAAACCCTAGAATCATGCATGTATGAATCGTAGAAACGTTAGAACGCTTACCTCAATCGATCTGGGGCCTGTATCAACTGAATAATTTGTCCGATCACTTAAGGCAGGAAGATTACCTCACCCTCTACATGTATCCACACCTCGGGATGGATTCCAACGATTGGAACTTGTCTGCTAGGACCCGAATCAACTATTCGGTATGTTGCTTCGAGAAAACAAGACTTAGATCACTTCTTAGAACCTTTTGGATCTCACCAAACTCTGTAGAAGTTCTCCAAAGTCGGCTCAATCTATTAGGATTTTAATCTCCTTCTTATAAAGTGATTTAACCATAATTTTGGTTTAATTTTCGAAAAAACCGAAAGCCAGAACGGACGGTCTATCTCGGTGGACCGTCTGTTCCAGACCTTCTGGAACAGACAGACCACGTTCTGGACCGTCGGATCTGGACCTGGCGGACCGTCGGGTCTGGCCCTTCTGGCTGATGATCCTTTTATATATCGATGTCATAAGTCGAACATAAGGCATGGACATGCCACCTTATCTGATTCGACTGCTTTCTCATTCACTGAGTTCGACTGTACGAAATAGACGACGTTCATCTATGTGCGGTCACACATTTCACAGTCTCGCTCACACGAGGGGCCCAGCGATATCTCTCTCTTTTACGAGAGATACAAATCCCGTCTTGACTATCTACAATCCATCACATGATTCGTTTCGTACCCGATACACGCCTTTATAGTCCTCCTATTACGCATGACGTTTGACGTATTCAAAGTACGCAACTCTTCATGTTGGATTCCGTAGATATCTCAGGTCTTAGGATCCAATCATGGAACCGTCATATGAGATTCAAATCATGACGCTAGTCCATGTGACAATCTCATACTGGTCAATCCAGTATTCCGTTCTCCAACGAATTACCTATGATTGTGATCGTATCCAATACTTATGATCATCCCTATGATCATCAATCACACATCATACTTATTACATCATTATTCCCACAACGACATACGACTAGGGAGTTTAGTATTGTTCATAACAATACACGGATATCATAACATATCAAGTATGCAAAACATGTAATGAATAAAACACTCATCCATAAACCATAGAAAGTGTCAATACGTCAAATGTATCTAAATAAAGCTCGCATAACATTACATCATAGAGCACTAAACCAACAAGCTGCAATTCGACACGGGCATGCTGCAACTCAACACGGTCCCTGTAGATTATCTGTGATGATATCTTCGTTTTTCGCTTCTGCATGGCCGTGTTTGAGCTCGATATGGCCGTGTTCAAATGCAACTCGAGCTAGAAATATCCTTATCGTTCCATTCCGATCCAATTTGCTCTGAAATCCTCGATTATGCACCTCTAGTGTCCACAATGCATCTGTTCCAACAAACTTCCTGATCCAAACAGCTTCCTTTGCTGCGTCCGATGCTGCAATATACTCAACTTCTGTAGTAGAATGTGCAACGGTCGCTTGCTTAGAACTCTTCCAGCTAACAACGCCTCCGTTCAAGCAGAAAACATAGCCAGACTGCGATCTGTAGTCATCCGGGTCTGACTGGAAACTAGCATTAGTGTAACCCCTTACAGCGAGCTCGTGTTCCGACCCACCGTACACCAAAAACACAGCCTTAATTCTTCTCAAGTACTTCAGGATGTTCTTGACGGCGATCCAGTGTGACTCACCTGGATCTAACTGGTATCTATTCATAATGTTCAATGCATAGCATACATCTGGTCGAGTATAAAGCATGGCATACATGATGGATCCAATTGCCGAAGCATATGGAATCCGATCCATGCGTTCTCGCTCATCAGGTGACGTAGGAAACTGACTCTTGCAGAGAACTGTGCCACTGCTCATCAGTAAGGTTCCTTTCTTGGAATCTTGCATCTTGAACCGTTTCAAGACCTTATCGATGTAAGTACTCTGACTCAATCCTAGAATACGTCTCGATCTATCTCTATAGATCTTAATGCCTAAAATATAGGTCGCTTCTCCTAGGTCCTTCATAGAAAACTGTGTTCCTAGCCAAGACTTTATGTCTTGCAAGGTAGGAACGTCATTCCCTATTAGGAGAATGTCATCCACGTACAGCACTAGAAAAATTACTGTGCTCCCACTGACCTTCTTGTAAACACATTGTTGGGTTTCCTGGGATCTCATGAGCGAATCTAATTCCTAAGAGATCGATTCTAGGGTTTGCGCAGCGGATGTAAAACAAAAATTTTGATGAAACCCTAGAACCTATCATGCATAATCTTGTAGAAACGTTAGAACGCTTACCTCAATCGATCCGGGGCCTGTATCAATCGAAGAACGCGTCTGATCACTGTAAGCAGGAAGAATACCTTGCCCTCTACACGTATCCACACGGCGGAAAGGATTCCAACGGTTGGAACTTGTCTGCTAGGACTGAAGAACGCTTTCTTCTTTGCGCAAAGGATTCAGGGATCTTTCTCTTAGGTTTTTCACTCTCTAAACCTCTCCCTAGGGTCTGAAATTCGTGCCAAAAGAGTTGGGTGGCGTTCACCAAAGTTTTCCCACATTAAAACCCTAATTAGAGCGAGTTTAGTAAATCCCGACGTCTGGACCGATCGGTCCAGACCTGGACCAATCGGTCTGGAGCTTTTTAACGTCTGGACCGATCAGTCTGGAACAATTTCCGGACCTCACACGTTACCTCTGGACCGACCGGTCTACGTCTAGACCGATCGGTCTGGGTTAGCTGGACCG
>NW_010970023.1:0-338 GCF_000463585.1 Tarenaya hassleriana | reverse complement strand
ATTTTTTTCCAATTATTTTTAGTCTCTTTCTTAATTCTAAAAAAAATTGTATAGATTAATATTAAAAAACAATCAAATTAAAAATATTTATGTTTTAATGACTTTTAAATGATTATATTTCTTATTTATTCATCAATTTCTATATTTTGAAGATACTTAAATTTATTTGTTTTATATATTTTATTTATTTTTGTATTTGATTTGATTACAAAAATCGATCGACAAATTGGTTTGAATTATTTGTTTTTTAATTCTGGAGATAGAGAAAATATTAAAACATCAGGTTAACCACATGATGATTTTTTGAAAAAGATGATAAAAAATAAATTGAAGCAATT
>NW_010970022.1:0-338 GCF_000463585.1 Tarenaya hassleriana | reverse complement strand
TATTTATACATATATATATATGTATAAATATATAAAATATTTGTTTATACGTATATATATATACCTCCTTAATATACATATATATACGTATATATGCATATATATATATATTCGAATTTATATATATATATATATATACCTCCTTAACATATATATATACATTTATACGAATATGTATATATATATATTTAAATATACAAGTTTTTTATATATTTATACGTATATATATGTATAAATACATATATATTTTGTGTATATATATTATATATATATATAACAAATATATATTATACATACATATATATGAATTTGAATATATAAATATATATATATATATA
>NW_010970021.1:0-338 GCF_000463585.1 Tarenaya hassleriana | reverse complement strand
TCTTACGAGGATAGGTATTCTTACGATTTACAATGTCATCCTCATCACCATGGATACCTTTGTCTACGTTTGTCTTTTGAAAATTCGACAATCCTCGAACCTAATACAAATGCAAACCAAAAACAATCACGCATAACCAACCAGTTACATGCTAACTAACAAAATAACATATAAGCAACCAGATACGACCAAGTGGACATGAACCAACAAAGAGAGTCAACCCATAGGATAGATTCAAGATTGAAAACTCCCCCCTCTATTGCTGCGAGGCTTCTATGTTGTGATCCTTTGACATCAGAACAAGTTGTTCTGGTCCAATTCAAAAATCACCATTAGGG
>NW_010970020.1:0-338 GCF_000463585.1 Tarenaya hassleriana | reverse complement strand
GCATTAAACATTATAATTTTCACAAAACATAGTGATATTATGTGTGTAATATATATATATACACATATATATAGATACATGTAAGGTTCCAAATTATATCATTTAGATTTTCAAATCATGATATAATAATAATTTTAACATTTGTTTTACATTTATTTTATTTTAAAATTTTATTTTTATTATATTTTTTGTTATATTCTTATTTATGTCTTCATTTTAGGAATAGATTTTAACAAGTTTATTTAATAAAATATATTTAAATTATTTTGTATAAAATATTATTATTTTTTTATAAAATAAAATATTATTATTGTAATGTGAGTATGTGTGAAAGAAAT
>NW_010970019.1:0-338 GCF_000463585.1 Tarenaya hassleriana | reverse complement strand
TCTAAAAGTGTTTGGACGCACTCTATACGTGTTTCGACGCACTCTAAATATGTTTGGATGCGCTCTAAACATGTTTCGACATATTCTAAAAATATTTTGATACACTCTAAACATGTTTGGATGCTCTCTAAAAGTGTTTGGACGTATCTAATTAAACGTGTTTGCACGCACTCTAAACGTGTTTGAACGCACTATAATCGTGTTTGGATGCACTCTAAGTACGTTGGATGCACTCTAAACATGTTTCGACGCACTCTTAAAATATTTCGATGCACTCTAAGTATGTTTTGACGCACTTTAAACATGTTTGGATGCACTCTAAGTATGTTTGGATGCAC
>NW_010970018.1:0-338 GCF_000463585.1 Tarenaya hassleriana | reverse complement strand
TACCCCATACTATATCTCTATTATATTGTACAGTATCACCTTTTTGTATATGCACTCTATAAACATACATCCGTTCTTATAAACATATAATAAAAACATTTTTTTCGATCATGTAAATTGACATATTAAAAACGTGTTAGTGAGAACTCTCTATGATGTTACATATATGCTATAAAACGTTTAGATGCACTCTAAACATGTTTAGTGATACTGTTTGAGGGGTACATACTATTTGTCTACGCTCTCTATGTATAGATATAATGTCTAAATTTAGTTTAAACGGTTAGCACATATATGTCTTTATGTGATATGCATAGTTAACCATTATAGATGTTTGT
>NW_010970017.1:0-338 GCF_000463585.1 Tarenaya hassleriana | reverse complement strand
GAACCTAGCTATGGAGGAGGAGCTGAGAATGATAAACAAGAATAGAACCTGGTCACTAGTTAACAGACTAGTGAATAAGAAAGTCATTGGGGTGAAGTGGATCTATAAGACGAAGTATAACTCCGATGGATCAGTAAACAAGTTCAAGGCCAAACTTGTGGTTAAAGGATATGCCCAAGTTTGGGGAGTGGATTACTCAGAAACGTTTGCTCTAGTACCTCGCATTGACACAATACGGTTGTTGTTGGCATATGCTGCACAAATGAAATGGAAAGTATTCCATATGGATGTCAAGTCTGCGTTTTTGAATGGAGAATTGAAAGATGAGATTTATGTTG
>NW_010970016.1:0-338 GCF_000463585.1 Tarenaya hassleriana | reverse complement strand
GCTTCTTCCCCTTCCCTGACCTTCCTCTTCTTCCTTGTATAAACCCGTAGAGGCGTATCAAAGATCTTCGAGTAAAATTGATATAATCAGGTCAGGAAAAAAGACTAAACGTACACCACAATCATTCTGTGTTTGAGCACAAAAATTACTTCCTTAAGCAATAGATGATGATGTGCAGAGAGGATAACTAGTTGCCTAGAGATCTCTTTTAGTGGCTGATGATCCGGAATACAGAATATAAATCTGTTCAGTCTGACGGAAAGTCTCCGTCCAAGAGATTCTACCCGCGTGCAGCTGTCTTCCGACCACGCCCTCTGCTGGTGGAGTGGAGTGTTACC
>NW_010970015.1:0-338 GCF_000463585.1 Tarenaya hassleriana | reverse complement strand
TGTTAGAATATATGCAACAACTACAAAATGGAAAGAATAATATGCATCTTCACGAAATGGAAAAAGAAGGAGAAATGGAAAGTTTGCAAATCAAACAAATTTGATTCTGCATTAGAGACATCCGATTATGCCATAATTCTAGTTGTTTATTTTTGTACTAGCCGTTATTGTTTTGTGTATATATTCTAAAGTATATTCTATGAAATAAACAAGAAGTCAAGAAGGGACGAAGTCCCATTTTCTTCAACAACTCTCGACCTTCTCTTTTTCCATACGTTCTAAACTCTTTTCCTTTAGTTCTACAACCGCAAATACACTCAATCTTATATATTTCTACA
>NW_010970014.1:0-338 GCF_000463585.1 Tarenaya hassleriana | reverse complement strand
CATAAAGATGAAAAAAAAAATGAAAAGAAAAAGATGCATGCATTCCTTGAAGAGGAGTTGCTGTTGAGGGGCCATAATACAAAGTGACAACTGACAAATGAAAACACGTGATTGGATTGGACCTTCAAGTTTCGTCTGGCCTTCTAATCTCGTTTCTTGAAGCAAGAGCAAGTTTTTAACAAAACTTTTTTATTACGAAAATTCGAGTTATGAGTATTAATAGCAGTGTATTGATTCTATATGCCAGAGCTTATGTCTGCCACTTGATGTGTTTCAACTTCCAAACCTAACATTTGGATGGCAATAATCATTGGTGGTTTCCGTATGATCTTAACAAT
>NW_010970013.1:14746-15837 GCF_000463585.1 Tarenaya hassleriana | reverse complement strand
ATATCAGAAGTTTAACTTGGAGGAGTTGGAAGAGTTCTAATTGGAACTCTAGGGTTAAGGATGATTGAGCTGGAGTAGTAGAAGGATGGGTGACCTACTGGAAGTGAGTTTCGGGATCGTGGTTTGGTTGGGTCGGGTTGGTGTCGATGTCGGGTCGGGGTCGGTGTCGGGGTCGAGGTCGGGTCGGGAATATGTTTCGAATTTTTCGTTGGAAAATTCCAACGGAATGCGGTTGAAAATTCCGTTGGAAAATTCCAACGGATATCGGTTGGAAATTCCGTTGGATTTTCCCAACCGAAATTGCGGTTGAAAATCCGTTGGAATTTTCCAACGGATGCCGGTTGGAAATCCGTTGGAAAATTCCAACGGAAAAATTCGTTGAAATTCCGTTGAAAATTCCAACGGTTTTCCAACGTACACCGATTTCTAACGACGAAATTCTAACGGATAAATTGTTGGAAATCCGTTGGAAACGTTAATTTCCAACGGAAATTTGGTCATTTCCAACGGATTTACCCGTTGGAAATAACCATTTTTTTTGTAGTGTCAAATGAATCCAGAAGACCTTCAGAATGAAGGTTCTGTATGCGCTTCTCGTTTATATGGCCTAGATGACAATGCCAGAGGAAGGTTGGGTTTAAGTCGTTCGGCTTAAACCGTTTGGCACAAAGTTATAGATTGACCTGTATGTAGACGTTTCGTCATCCAAAACATAAAGGCCATTAATATGGTAATTTTTACCATAAAATAAGTCACCTTTATAAATGGACAGACATTTGTTCTCAATAACAAATCTAAAACCATCCGAGTCTAAGCATGAAATCGATATAATGTTCTTACTGATAGCAGGAACAAAATAACAATCATGCAACTCCAATACAAGTCCAGAAGGTAAAGTCAGATCATCAGTCCCGCCGGCTAATGCAACAACTTTTGCTCCAATCCCAATGCGGAGATCTACTTCTCCTTTTGCCAATTGTCTATTTCCTCGCAACCCTTGCATATTTCCACAAATATGCGAGGCGCTTCCGGTATCTAATACCCACGACGTAGAAGTAAACAAATTAGCCTCTATAACGAAGACACCAGAA
>NW_010970013.1:13305-13575 GCF_000463585.1 Tarenaya hassleriana | reverse complement strand
TTATGTAATCCCAATCCCGGAGCTCCCACTCAATCAAGCATATACCATATCTTGATTAAGTTACATGCATTCATTCACTATGGGTCATCCATAAGAATAAATCATGTCTATTTGAGTTACAGTTGATCAGATTATGCAACGATTACGTAATCGGACCTCGAAAAACGGAAATTTTCAGAATCTAGACTTCGGACCGTCCGTTCTAGAGGTAGAACGGACGTTCCAGGCTGGCAGAACGTTCGGTCTTGACTTCAGAAGTCAGAACGGACG
>NW_010970013.1:2141-13210 GCF_000463585.1 Tarenaya hassleriana | reverse complement strand
GACGGTCTAGGGTTTGGTCACGTGATCAGATCACGTTTTTCGCGTTCTCGGCCCCGTTCAGACCCGAAACTGATCCGAATTCTCCTGTGAACCCAAAATTCGAACTCTTGCACTCTATGCAACATGAAACATGCAATCTACACTAGATTCAATCATCAAACATGCATAGATATCAAAGCAAACATGGATTCAAACAATTCAAATCGTAAAACGTGGGTGATTGGGTTCTACGAAATCAAAACAGAGCAACCAGGCTCTGATACCACTGTTGGGTTTCCTGGGATCTCTAGAGCGAATCCTATTCCTAACAGACCGATTCTAGAGTTTACGCAGCGGATATAAAACAAAAATTTAATAAACCCTAGAACCATGCTTCTAATGAATCGTAGAAACGTTAGAACGCTTACCTCAATCGATCCGGGGCCTGTATCAATCGAAGAACACGTCTGATCACGAAAGGCAGGAAGAATACCTCGCCCTCTACACGTATCCACACCACGGGATGGATTCCAATGGTTGGAACTTGTCTGCTAGGACTCGAATCTCTATTCGATATGTGCACCGAGAAATATCGAGACTTAGACAGTACATCATAGAGCACGGCGGACCGTCCGTTCTGGACTTCTGGTCCGTCCGTTCCAGACTCTTTCGTCTTGGTTTTTCCGTCATTTTTCTCGTGCGTTTTGTCCTTCCCTGCGTGTGTGACCCTGTAGGCTCATTCGATATAGCAGTATAACCCGAAATCTCTATTTCGGATATACAAGTCATAGGCAGTCTCTAGTAAGACACTATGACTACCTATCTCGAATAGAGTTTGTTCGTGATCTTTACGAATGCCAGAGATGATTCCGGTTGATGATCCTTTTGTATCATGATATCATATGTCGAACATAAGGCATGGACAAGCCACCTTATCTGATTCGACTGCTTTCTCGTTCACTGAGTTCGACTGTCTGAAATAGACGATGTTCGTCTATAGTGTGGCCACACATTTCTACAGTCTCGCTCACACGAGGGGCCCAGTGATATCTCTCTCTTTTACGAGAGGTATAAATCCCGTCTTGACTATCTACAATCCAGTACATGATTCGTTTTGTACCTGATACACGCCTTTATAGTCCTCCTGTTACGCAGGACGTTTGACGTATTCAAGGCACGCAACTCCTCATGTTGGATTCCGTAGATATCAGGTCTTAGGATCCAATCATGGAACCGCCATATGAGATTCAAGTCATGACGCTAGTCCATGTGACAATCTCATGTGGGTCAATCCAGTATTCCGTTCTCCAATGAATACCTATGACTGTGATCGTATCCAATATCTATGATCATCTCTATGATCATCAATCACACATCATACTAGTCTTATTATGTCGTTATTCCCATAACGACACAAGACTAGGGAGTTTAGTATCATTCATAATGATACATGGATTTCATAACAGATCTAGTATGCAAGAACATGTAATGAATCAAATACTCTCATAAAACCATAGAAAGTATCAATACATCGAATGTATCTAAAGAAAGCTCATAAACAGTACATCATAGAGCACTAAACCAACACTATCCAACTAGATGATTACACGATACACTTGCACTTCCCGACATAGACGACGAGTTATTTGATGATTCGTCAAACGTACAAGACGATATCGATGAATTCGTATCAGACCATGATACGACTCCGGATGATGAAAGTGATGAAGATTCTATGTAGATTTGTTTCTTTTTATTGTTTTCATATTTATTTATATTTTGAAGAATTTTTTTTTTAAATTGTAAAATTCCAACGGATGTCCGTTGGAATTATCCAACATGCATCCGCCGATACTTTTTCCCACGTCGCGGAGATCGAATATCGCCAGTATTCCAATGAGTTTCCAACGTACACCCGTTGGAATACATTTCACAATGGGCATCCTTCGAATTTCAGAAACATTAAATCCGTTCCACGCACCTGGCGTCTAGCCAGACAATCCAGACATTTTCCAATGGATGTCCGTTAGAATTGTACTTTTCAACGGGTGTCTGTTGGAAATTGTTAGAGAAAATTAAATACGTGAACAGATTTCCAACGGATATCCGTTGGAAATTTCATTTATATAAACTCAGCGTCCATTCTTCCCACTCACTCAACCAAAGTTGGAAAAAAAAACGAGAGCAAAAAAAAAATCAGAAAAAAAAAATCGGAAAAAAATCACAAAAAGATGGTAATATACTGATTATGTTTAAATTAATATTTGTTTATGTTTATTATGTTACTAAATATTATTTTTTTCAGTTTCGTAGGCGTTTTCAATTTAGCGGTGGATTATTGGCAGATTCTTCTAGAGCGCCGCCGCCACCGCCGCCACCACCTTCTCGTCTTTCGGATCTGCCAGATGCACCACCACTATTTCCAGAGATAGAAATAACTCTGGAGGAAGTAGATGAGATTTTAAACTCCTTCGACACTCGCACGGTCCCGTTCATTGACCCTGAACTTGACGTGACATTATGGTAATTTTTTAATTAATTTATTTAAATTATTGTTCTAATTATATAATTAACTATTATTAATAAAAATGTAATTATTAGATTTGGGGTTAATGATAAAGAGTTGAGGAAAAAATTTACGTCAATAATAACGTCTAATTTTTCTCAACTCTACTACTGTTGGACGATAGTACCCGACTAACTGAAACGTGCTTGGTGGCATTCGTTCATCGTAATTTTTTTTAAATTTAATTAAATATAAAAAAATTATTAATAACTCTGGTTTTTTATAAATCAATTTTTTTCGGTGGAATAAAGTTTATAAAAAGTTCAACCAGCTCGGCATGCAGCGATTGAAACAAATGATGAGCAACGCCAAACGTCGCCATCAGCTGCATGGACGACTGACACCAGATTGGGCAACAAATGACTTGCATCAACAGCTTGTTTCGCATTGGAATTCGGTTAATTTCAAGAACAAGAGTTCGAAGGCAAACAAACTCGTCTGACCCAAAAAATCGAGTGTGAAGGCCCTCATCGTCATACCTGCGGTTCTAAATCATTCAAGAAGCGGCAAAAATAGATGGTATCATTTAAAAATTATTTAATTTTTATAATTTTAATTTTTATTGTGTTAATATTTTTTTAAATATATATATATATTAGGAGAAAAAAATGGGGAGAACGCCATCAGTTGTAGAGTTGGTCATTCAGATACATAAAAAGTCTGATGGAACATATGTCGATCCTCGTGCGGAACGCATTGTAAGTACGGTGACCCAAAAACTTACCCAACTCTTGCAAAATGTTGGCGACTCAGCAAGTTCTTCATCCGGTCTCTCTCCGACGGATCAAGATTGTTGTTATGTGGAGGTAAAATTTTAATAATTTTTTTATAAATACTAAATTTTAGTATTTTAAATTTATTTAAAATATTTTATCAATCGGTCTCTCCAAATAAGGGCTGCATCTATGGATTGGGCGGATCGCAGAGAGATTTGTTTGATGATTTCGGTGTTGCAATTCCTCCCGATATGCAGAGTGATCTCGAACAACAATGGCGGATCGAGACACTCGAACAACAACTTGCGGCGACGAGGCAACAAGTGAGTAATCTCGAACAAATTGTTGAGCTTATGCGAGGTGATCGCCCACTTCACAACACGTCGCCAAGTTCGGGAGCTGAAACTAGAGCATGTAATCTCGGGACCAGTGAGGACGAAGAAACTCGTAGTGCCAATTAATTTTAATTTTAGTTTTATTTTGTAATATTTAAACCATATTTCTTTTATTTTAATATTTTAATTTTAATTTTGTTTATTTTATATTATATTTATATATATATTTAAATTTTCTATTCTAGATTTTTATAAGAAATTTAAAATAAAATATTTTTAAAGAATTCAAATAGATAATGAATTTTTTAATTTAAATTAATATTTGATATCTTTTTAATAACAAATTTAAAATAAAAATTTGTTTTTAAATAATTATTATAGTTGATGGTTTTTTTGTTTAAAATTAATAGTTGATATTTTTTTATAATGAATTTTAAGTCGAATATTTTTTATGTAAGTAGTATATTTGAAGGTTTTTTATGGATTCAAAAATAATTAAAAACATTTAAAATTTAGAGTTCAAAAATATCTTAAAATTTTACTTTCACTGACTCTTAGATTTTATATTTTTTTCACCCCCTGTTTTTTCTTAGTCACCTTATTTTCCATGATTATCAAGTTGTGTTTTTTTAATTATCCGTGGAATATCATATTTTCGCTGGTTATGAAATCGAATAGATATAATCTAAAATTCCAAAATAAAACCATAATTTCCAATGGAAACCGATAAATACCACAAAAAAAAACATTATATTAGCACTTTTATTTCGATAACGAAAGATCGGTTCTATTGTCATTTCACTGTACATTCTCTTATTTATTTCTCAGAATTTTAATTTTTCCTCATTCAAGGAAAAGGAGCCGAAAAATCGAAGGTGATGGCAGAGAAATTTTTTTCTGGTTTCAGAATATTTACTTTGCTTTTGCAGTTCGATTGGAGAATTTTCTCGCGATTTCCCCGCCTTTCCCTGTACTCTGCTTTTGCAATTCTCTTACACTAAGATGTTTTCTCGTGTTCTAATCTCTTTTCCTGATTTGGGTTGCTCGAAATTTCTCGTCTTTTGCTGTCCCCCTCGAGCTTTTCTTTTATGGCGAACTCGATCTGTTGGCGCTCGCTCTGTGTTTGAATCGAATTTCGTGTTCTCAAGCTGTTTGATCTTGTGGGTTCGTTGTAATAAACTCGAAGATCAAGAGAAACTGTTGATCTAGTAAAGTTTTCATGCTGTAACAGTTCTGATCCTAGCAGTGATTTCGATTTTTACTGTCTTGATGATCATCTAGCTCATGTTTAGATTCCATTTTCAGGCAAAAGGGTACTTGAGCTTTGCCCTCTCTCGGTAATTACCAGATCTTTTGGCGGATTCTGTCTTGTTGCTGATATTACTAGTGTTTCAACCAAAGATTCCAATCCATTCTTGTTGGAACTTGTTAAGAACATAACTTGTCTGAAGCATTTGATTGATTTAGGTTTTGAATTGTTGTCTGAACAGAATCTGTGTGAGTGAGTTTGGTGCCTTCCGCCGACCAATGGCTGAGCCAGCTGAGAGCGGCTGCATCGGTCAAACGGCAGTGGCTAGGGTTTGGTGGAAGGGAAACCGCGAGGCTCTCAACCAACCCTCTCGAATTTTCTTTTTTCTCTTTTTTTTAAGTCCACGTAATTAGGAGTGTTAATTTAGGGAGAGGTTCGAAGTCCGATCCGCCCCAATTCGAAAATAGCGAATTTCGGGCCTAAATTTTTTAGTTCGAAAAAATCGGACACTCAAATGGGACTTCAAGCGGTCTGAAGGACCAATATTTTTTAAAAAGAAAATCTTAATAAAAAATAACTTTACAAAACAATTTGAGTGGACCGATCCGATCCGGTCTGACCGAGCTAAGTACGAAATATATAGGATCGAATTTTGGGTTTGGTTATGTAAACTCAAAAAAAATTAGATCGAACCGAACCCGAAACCCTCGAGACGAGTGCAGACTCGGACCGGACCAACCCATTGGCACCCTACACATAATGCTTTCGCATTTTATTTTCTGAATTCTTAGTGTGAGAATCTTTATTTTTTGCATTTTAATCATTTGAAATTATTTTAAACAAAGGCAAACTTAAAAAGGAGCGTTCCATTAGTTTTTTTTTTTTACTCTTTGCCGACAAATTATAATTATAAGAAGCTAAAAAGATAATGCAATATTTTTTTAACAGGAGCGGAGAGTATTCAACGACATTTTTATGTTGATTCATTCAAAATGCTAATGTATTATAGCAATCACTAAATGGCCAATTTAATTTTCGCTATCTGAGACGGAAATTTTCATATAAATAGCAAATACTCAACCTTTTCAAGACGTAACATTTAATTTAACAATATAATACTTTAAATATTAAAATATATCATATTAATATCAACTCTTGAAATTGTATCAAATTAATATTTCAATTCTTGAAATCAATAATAATTTTCAACTAAGACGCAAATCAATTTAGTTATTTTGGAAGAAATGTGTAAGGATCTTGGCTGGAAATTTCTTTCGTGATAGAGATTAATTTAATACTACATTTCCAAACATTTAGAGCGTTATTTTGTTAAAATAAAAGCTGAAGTATCTATTTGACACAATTTAAAAAGTTGAGATATTTATTTTTAAAGCAAAAAATTATTCGCTATTAAAACAACAATTTAGTGAGATGACAATGTTTTATTAAATAAATTATTCAATCGTCGGAATATCCACACACGTTTTTGTGTGTCATGATATTATTTTGAATTCTGATTCAATATCCGATTATCCTACACAAAATTTAAAAAAAAATAGAGATTTGGACTCTAGAATTAATTTCTCAATTGGAATCTGTTTTTTTCTTGAACATCTTCATTTGTTATAACTTAGATATATTATCCAGATCACAATTAGACTCATTATTTTCTTGTGATATATTATTATATTCTCCCACTTGTTTTATTTTTATTTTTACTTTCGAATGTTTAAGGTTTTCTTTACAAAATTATGAAAAGATAGTTGAACTGGGGCCGACAAGATGGCCGAAAGGACACCGCAATATAAACAAAAGTCACGTGTTCTAATATGTCTTCGTGAAACTTTCCTTGGCTTTCACGTTTTGTTTTTTTTTTTCATTCTACTTAGTTCTTTTCCATTATCTCTTTGTCGGCGATTACGTTGAATTTGAATTTATTTGATAGAATCAAAACAATTCAAACATAAAATATTTTGATCTGAAATTGTTATTTTTTGAATTGCGGGGGCCGAATTTCGAGTCTCAAGCAAAAATTGACATCTCTACGATCTGCCACTCAAGTTTGTTGTTTGATCGCAGTTGTTGGGAACACATTAGTCGTAGTTGTTCAAGAATTTTTTGTCACAGGGAGACTGCTCGGGCAAATCAACGCCACCATAATCTCGCTCGTGCCAAAGAAACCAAGGGCAGTGGCTTTATCAGATTTCCGACTGATAAGTTGTTGTAACGTTATCTACAAAATAATATCCTCGATTCTGGCCCAAAGATTAAAGGGGGGTTCTCCATGAGGTTGTCTCAAAAAATCAAATGGCTTTCGTCAAAAGAAGGCTAATGTTGGAAAATGTCCTACTAGTTACAGAGCTTGTGCGTGACTATAACAGAAAGGGAAAAAGCAGTGCTATGATAAAGCTAGATATAAAGAGGGCATTTGATACACTTAGCTGGGGTTTTATCATGTTGCTCTCTGCCTTGGGTTTGCCGACAACCTTCATCAATTGGATCAGATCATGTCTAACAACCACCAAGTTCGCTGGCTGGTTACTTTAAAGGAATTTGCGTCAAGGTGATCCATTATCACCGTATTTATTCATACTATCCATGGAGATGCTCTCGAGGATGTTGGACAAAGAGGCTGCGAGCAATCTTATAAAGCTGCACCCTCGTTGTAGCAACCCAACCATCACTCACCTATCATTTGCGGACGATGTGATGATTTTTTCTAGCGCCGACACTGGCTCCTTAACTGAAATTATGAGGATTTTATGCGGGTTTGGGGAATTGTCAGGGCTTCATATGAACAAAACAAAAACGGAAATATACATTGATGGGGTTGTCGATCACGAAAAGACCAACATTGCTGCCTTGTTGGGACTGTGTTTGGGAGCATTGTCAGTGAGACATCTTGGGGTTCCGCTAAGTTCATCGAGGCTCACAAAGCAGGAATACATGCCATTGATTGATAAACTTCAGAGTAAGCTTGAGAATTGGGCCTCTAAATGCCTTTCTTATGTCGGGAAGGTACAACTTATTTCATCGGTTGTGTATGGGCTAGTTAACTCTTGGAGCATGATATTCATGTTGCCAAAGTTTGTTCTAGCGCAAATTGACAGCTTATGCTCCAAATTCCTTTGGAAAAATACCGAGGCACGCAAAGTTAGCGCGAGGATTGCATGGGAAACAGTTTACTTACCAAAGGAAGAAGGGGGAATCGGTGGCTTGGACCCGATTAAATATCTTCAAGGAACGTGGATTTTGGGACACAAAGACCACAACATCGTCTTCTTGGAACCTCAGGAAGTTATTGTCGATGAAGGACAAGGCGCGTTCCTTTATCAAGATGCAGGTTAGAGATGGGCAATCCACACAATTCTGGCTTGACGATTGGACACCACACGGACCACTGATTGATCACATTGAGGAGCTTAGACCGAGATTGCTAAGGCTGTCGAGACACTCAAAGGTGGCAGCCGCGGTCGCGAATGGAGGTTGGTCTCTTCCAACAGCTAGAACATAAAGAATCCAAAACTTCCTATTCTCGTTGACGGGAACACCAAGCACATATTTGGGAGAGGACAAAGTGTTATGGAAGCAGGGCAACGATGAATTCAAGCGCAGATTCTCAGCCATTAAAACCTGGAGCATGATCCAAGCGTACAAACCTCAAGTCCCGTGGCACCACATTGTTTGGTTCTGGGAAGCTGTACCAAGGAACTCCTTCCATTTATGGCAGGTCATGTAGCAACGCTTACCAACGAGGGATCGATTGCGGAGGTGGGGGCTTCAGACGGAGTAAAACGTGTGTGTTGTGCAGGCATGAAGAGGAGACCCATCAACATTGTAAATATAAATGTGGGTCTGGATACAGCGGGAAAGAACAACAAAATCAATGAAATCGAAATAAAAACGTAAGAACCCGGACATAATCTTCTAGGCGTGATTTCACTTTCCTAAAACGTTATTCCCTCCCCACCGAGCAAAGGAGAATCCCGAGAATACGTTTAGAGATACAAAGAAGACCAGCAACGATTGATCTGCTCCTCAAACGTTGCCCGAAACAGAAAAACCCGAGAAAGAAGATGAACAGTAAAAGATGGAGAAGAAGTAGCAAATTTCTTCACCAACAAGGCTCACAAATCTCTCAAAAATCAATTAGATTTCATACTTTTTGTGTTCAGACGTCTAGGAATGTTTTTAACACTCCAAAAGTCAAAAGGTGCAAAGATAGGGAAGTTTTTTCCGAACAGACACGATTTTTCGTTCATTTTGAACAACTCAGAAAGATCAGGCGGGTCGCTCATTTTCCGAGCGGTCGCTCATTTCCCAGTTTTGTTCATCAGAGAAAATGAGCTACCCGCTCATTTTCCTGAGCGGTCGCTCATTTTTTCCAGTTTTGTTTTATCGGAAAAAACGAGCCAAACGAGCCACCTTCAATATCTTCCGACTAATCCTTAACACTTAACCAATTCACGACACGTCTTTTACAAGCATTTTACTCCTCCACCACACTTGTAATACACGTGAAACAAGAATCCTTTGAGATATTTTAAAGTCCACCAATCTACTCTAAAATAACTAACAAACATCTCTTTTTTGAAGTCAGTATAGTAAAGATGTATGGCTTTATTATGTTATTTGTTGCGGGGATTATCCACCGAGTACTCTGCAGTATTGTGTTCAATGGTTGGGTACACAACACAATGATGATGAGAAGAGCAGGGGAGTCATCTCCAAACTCATCTTACAGATTGCAGCATATGAGATCTGCTGAACGAAATAACCATATCTTTCGGAGTGAATCGAAACTATCGGTAGCAGTACGCAAGAGGGTGGACAGCACGATGAGGACTATTCTTCTATCGGTTAAAGACAGGGGGCATCAACAGTTAACATGTTGCTGGAACATTGGTATTTTTTTTACTGAATGCATTAGAAGGCGATAGCATAACTGGGAAGTGAAGTATTGCAGAATTATTTATACCACCTGCACATGGGATTTTCTTCTAATAGTTTATTCAAATGCAGGCCTTGTTTAAAGGATTGAGTCTGTACATTTTTTGGAACTATACATTTTTGGGAACTATGCGTATTAATGAAAATTCACATTTCAACAAAAAAAAAAGTTTGTAGTTTGATATTAAAAAGCATGTTGTCAAGTAATCACTGTAGCCCGAAACGTATAGCAGATTGTAATAGTAATCGCAATAGCAGCAAATATTTAAAAGTTATCAATTAGAATAAAACAAAAAGAAAATTCGGGTACTTGTAAAAAGGGTCAATTGCAAAAATACCCTTAAATGATACATTGGACTTCAAGCTATACCCTCAGGTAAAAGAAAAAAAATGACACTATCATAAATACCTTTATAAATATGCATTCCCTATAGTACCCTCTGCTTTTTCATTTAATATAATTATATAAATAAGTTTTTTTTATTTCTCTCTCTTCTCTCTGGTTCTCTCTTTCCTCTCTCTGGTTCTCTCTTTCTTTTATTTATCTCTCCTCTGTTACGTTCTCTTTCTCCAGTCAAGCTCTCTCTCTCTTCAAATTTTTATTCTTTCACATGATTTCTTGGTTAATTAATTGGAAAAAATAAAAGAAATCTCTAAAATTTTCATCTAATAAGCAATAATCTCGATAATGGATAAATTTTCATTCTAAAATTCATTTTTTTATTTTGGACATTTAGGGTTTATTTTGCTTTTATATTTATATTTGATTTATATGATATAAATGAAAAAAACGAAACATATATCAATATAATGTCATATTATATAGATATAAATGAGTTAAAATCAACATTACCATGATCCACACCAATTAAATTGATCATAAAGTTCCATGAATGAATCGTGGTCAAATAATCTAACACATCAAGTCAGTTAAACTAGTCAAACCCTTCGAAACGGTCATACTCGTAAGAATCGTCAAACTAGTCACACTCGTTTGGGGTTTCGGGTTTAGCCACACTTGTTTGGAGTTTTGGCTTTTGGGTGCGACGAGTCAAACTGGTCAAATGATGTTCTAAATTAAATTTCTAAAGTTCAACGTGGTATATAAAGGCTATTATGATGTATTTAACGTATTTTTGTTATTCGTAAATCATGAGAGAAAATAATATATTCTACCCTAAGCTAATGTGTTACAAAAAGTGTACTAGAACTTTGGGGTTTCATTTGGGAGAACATGGATAGTAAAAAAAATAAGGTGCTAAATTTAGAGAGTT
>NW_010970013.1:0-2031 GCF_000463585.1 Tarenaya hassleriana | reverse complement strand
GTATATAAGGGCTATTATGACGTATTTAACGTGTTTTTGTTATTCGTAAATCATGAGAGAAAATAATATATTCTACCCTAAGCCAATGTGTTACAAAAAGTGTATTAGAACTTTGGGGTTTCATTTGGGAGAACATGGATAGTAAAAAAAATAAGGTGCTAAATTTAGAGAGTTACGATTATTTGTTATTTATGAAAGTTGTTATACGAGGTGTTTATTAACATGTTCATAGTGTGAAAATGATAAATTTGCGAAATTCGTGAGGGTGCGACGAGTTTGACGGTGTGACGAGTTTGACAGTGCGACGAGTCAAACTGGTCAAATGATGTTCTAAATTAAATTTCTAAAGTTTAACGTGGTATATAGGGGCTATTATGACGTATTTAACGTGTTTTTGTTATTCTAAATCATGAGAAAAAATAATATATTATACTCTAAGACAATGTGCTACAAAAAGTGTACTAGAACTTTGGATTTCATTTGGGAGAACATCGATAGTAAACAAAAATAAGGTGTTAAATTTAGAGAGTTGCGATTATTTGTTATTTATGAAAGTTGTTATACGGAGTGTTTGAATAATATATTATACTCTAAGCCAATGTGCTACAAAAAGTGTACTAGAACTTTGGATTTCATTTGGGAGAACATGGATAGTAAACAAAAATAAGGTGCTAAATTTAGAGAGTTGCGATTATTTGTTATTTATGAAAGTTGTTATACGGGGTGTTTATTAACATGTTCATAGTGTAAAAATGATAAATTTGCGAAATTGGTGAGGATGCGACGAGTTTGACGAGTTTGACGGTGTGACGAGTTTGACGGTGCGACGAGTCAAACTGGTCAAATGATGTTCTAAATTAAATTTCTAAGGTTCAATGTGGTATATAGGAGCTAGTATGATGTATTTAACGTATTTTTGTTATTCGTAAATCATGTGGAAAAATAATATATTATATCCTAGACTAATGTATTATAAAAAGTGTACTAGAACTGTTTGGAAAAACATGCATTGTAAAAAAAATAAGGTGCTAAATTTATAGAGCTACGATTATTTGTTACTTATGAAAGTTATTATCTTTTGTTAATTATAATTCAAGTGGAAAAAATATCTTCTACCTTGTATCAATATATTACAAAAGATAAAATGTTTATAATTTGAAATGTGTTATTTGTAACTTAGATAAAATGTGTTAAATATGCATTGTCACTTTCAAACATGGTGTAAATGATTTTTTTGAGAGAACATGCATTGTAAAAAGATAAATGCGTTAAAATTAGAGAGATATGATTATTTTTAACTTAAGATACTTATTATATGGGGTGATTATTAATATGTTTACAGTTTGAAAGTGATAAAATCGCAAAATTCAATATGGTATGTCCGGTTTGAGAGGTTTGACGGTGCGACGAATTTGGTGTTGATCTAAATTAAGTGTTGAAGGTTCAATTTGGTGTATAAAGTTTTGACCCAATTAAATACATATGATTAAAATTATACTCGTAGAGTAAACATGATTAAGTATAATTTATTAAAAAGAGTATCACTGAGATACTGATAAATGTTTTTTAAATCATATACAAATAGAACCTACAAAAATAAATTAAACACTCATTGTTAGTTTTGTTTGACTAGTGTGACTAGTTTGACTAATTTTATCACACTAGTCAAACTCGTCAAACTGGTTATGCCCTTCAAATGCGATCAGTGTAACTAGTATGACCACATGACTTTTTAACCAGTTTGACTAATGTGATCATGTGACCATTTCACTAATATGACCCTTTTGACCACTTATATCAGATTAGTCAAACTAATCACACAATTCAAGTCGACCAATATTATTAGTATGACCACTTAACTTCTTGACCAGTTTGATTAGTCTAACTGTGTGCCCATTTCACTAGAATAACCAGTTGAAGGGTGTGACCACTTCACTGATATGAGCATTTGATGTGACCCGTTTAACCAAATTTATCAGACTAGTCAAACTGGTCACACCATTCAAGTGCGACTAGTATGACTAGTATGAC
>NW_010970012.1:0-338 GCF_000463585.1 Tarenaya hassleriana | reverse complement strand
GCGTCACATTGCTGGCCCTATGCTATTATGCTTGCGCGTTCCGCCTATCAAAGTTCTGTTCATTTCCAGAAGAGAACCTCGTCCGAGAACTTATATAGAGAAGGATTTCCCGCGGTGAAGCAGTTCTTCCATACCAACTTTGTGCCCCTTCAAAGGTTCCTAGAGGTTGGTTGCTTTTCCTCAACAGTTCTCACTTTAACATCAAAATCAAATAAATCACAGAGCGAAACAAAAGTGCTTGCCGGAGCCCCATCGGGGGTCAGTGGAGCTGTTGTCCGGCATATCCCCCCCGAGACGTTCAAACAAATAGCAAACCGATTCCAACTCGAATTCAAATT
>NW_010970011.1:0-338 GCF_000463585.1 Tarenaya hassleriana | reverse complement strand
GTACCATGTCTCATGTGTACTGCCTGATGAGAAGGAGATACCGAAGAAGAGTTGGTATGGTCTAAACTGCACAACTAAGGGAAGATGATCACCTGATGAGAAATGCGTACCGTGCGAAAGGTTGAAAACTCAAAGGATAAAGACTGGTAACAACAGCAGTGATGACATTATTACATCATGTAGAGAGGATTCCGATGAATTCAAAGAGAATTCAAGCACTAACATGGGTGAAGATGATGATGATGGGATTCATCATTCAGAAGGGAAGACGGATTCTGAAGTTTGTCAAATATGTGGAAACGGGGTGGAGAATGGTGGAAGGTTTACGACATGTGATA
>NW_010970010.1:0-338 GCF_000463585.1 Tarenaya hassleriana | reverse complement strand
AAGAGTGCATCCAAACATGTTTAGAGTGCATTAAAACATTTTTAGAGTGCGTCGAACCATAGTTAGAGTGCCTCGAAACATGTTTAGAGTTCGTCTAAACATATTTAGAGTGCATCTAAACTTGTTAAAAGTGCGTCAAAACATAGTAAGAGTGCATACAAACATGTTTAGAGTGCATTAAAAACTTTTTAGGGTGCGTCGAACCATGTTTAGAGTTCATCTAAACATGTTTAGCGTGTATTAAAACATTTTTAGAGTGCGTCAAACCATATTTAGTGTGCGTCGAAACATGTTTAGAGTGCATCCAAACATGTTTAGAGTGCATTAAAACACTTTTA
>NW_010970009.1:0-338 GCF_000463585.1 Tarenaya hassleriana | reverse complement strand
ATGCTTTGGCTCGTCATATCCTTATAAATGCGGATGGTGTGCTCGAAAGGACTGTGTTTCCAGGAAAGTACTCCATGGAGTGGTCATCTTCACTTTACCGAAATTGGGTATTCACCGATCAGGCTTTGCCTGCTGATCTTCTTAAAAGGTATACTTTGTTCTTAGTACTTTTATTTCCTTAGGTCTAGATAGCCTATCGATCATTTTGTCGGGCTGTATTTGTAGAGGAGTGGCCGTTCTGGATCCTAGCTGTGATGGCGGTGTTCGACTTTTGATTGAGGATTACCCTTATGCTGTTGATGGGTTAGAGATCTGGTCTGCCATTGAGACGTGGGTGA
>NW_010970008.1:0-338 GCF_000463585.1 Tarenaya hassleriana | reverse complement strand
TATGCATACTTTAATGTGTTATGAAATCCATGTATTGTTATGAACAATACTAAACTCCCTATTCATATATCATTGTGGGAACAATGATGTCTAAGACTAGTATGATGTATGATAGATGATCATAGAGATTATCATGGGTATTGGATACGATCACAATCATAAATATTCGTTGGAGAACGGAATATTGGATTGACCCGCATGAGATTGTCAATTGGACTAGCGTCATGACTTGAATCTCATGTGACAGTTCCATGATTGGATCCTGTGACCTGAGATGTCTACAGAATCCAACATGAGGAGTTGCGTACTTTGAATACGTCAAACGTCCTGCGTAACAG
>NW_010970007.1:0-338 GCF_000463585.1 Tarenaya hassleriana | reverse complement strand
ACTTCAAGAGCTTCACGTAGACACTAAAATCGCGTAAATCCGACACCGGAGTAGAACGTTATGAGCGAATTCGTGAAGACCAGAAAACAGCCAGCGCAGGGCCGGATCCAACTGGATCCGGTCCGGATCAATGACGCAGAATTCGATCCCAGGAATCTGGGTCCGGTCCGGATCCACCTGGAATCGGCCGGGATCCAGTCAAAAACCCTGTTTCGCGATTTTCAGCGTCAGAAAGGGAATAGGACTCTTGGGAGCCGCCCTAGGGTTATAAAACACACCTAGCCACGTCCTAGTACAGAGGAGAACCTGAGAGAACACTTAGATACAGACTTTTGGAG
>NW_010970006.1:0-338 GCF_000463585.1 Tarenaya hassleriana | reverse complement strand
ATCATATATATTTAAAGATCATATACCGCATGATATCGTATACCATATGATATCCACGTATATGTTGACGCATAGGTTTAGTGCGCTAAACCATAACTTGAGTCCTTTGTACATGCACTCTAAACATGTTTTTTTATTAGACAAAATGTGCTACATGTTAATCACTAGTGATATAATTACGGTTCACGGAGTGTACCTAAACTTAAGTTCAAATAGCATATGAAATGTAAAGAGTCATACAGTTTGTATATGTTACTTCACCATCTATCCAAAAAACCATTGTAGCACTAAGGTATCAGCTGGGGACTTAGAATGCATCGAAACATGTTTAGAGTGCA
>NW_010970005.1:0-338 GCF_000463585.1 Tarenaya hassleriana | reverse complement strand
TAATTATGATCTACAATGCATCTAAGTCCCATATCCCGAACATGACCCTCATGCTTTGACGATGGGAGGGGCTTCGTCAAGGGATGGCTACGTTGTCATCCGTCGATATCTTGCATATGTGCACATCACCTCTGTCTACGATTTCCCTTATAAGGTGAAATCGTTTGAGTATATGTTTGGATCGTTGGTGTGACCTAGGTTCTTTAACTTGTGTTATCGCCCCATTGTTATCACAATATAATGCAATGGTGTTCACAACCTAGGAACAACGCCCAACCAAGACTTAATGTCTTGCAAGGTAGGAACATCGTTTCCTATGAGCAGGATATCATCCACGT
>NW_010970004.1:0-338 GCF_000463585.1 Tarenaya hassleriana | reverse complement strand
ATTGTCTGAGCAAAACTGATCCAAATGCTGCAGAAGTGGGCGACCCGCCTGAAAAATGGGCACCCGCCTGTTTTCCCCTGGAAATGAAGAGTTGGACCTCGGAAGCATCTTGTCGACCACCCACACCGTTATTGACGCCTCTCAAGGTTCAAAAGGGAAATCATGCATCGATTGGGACCCCGAACGTGCTCCACAAGCGGAGAAACGAATGTTGGAGCTCCATCACTTAGAGAAAATTCGCTTGGACGCATATGAGAACGCGCAGATCTACAAGGAGCGGTCCAAGAAGTGGCATGACCGGCACGTCCTCAATCGAAGCTTCCAACAAGGTGACCTCG
>NW_010970003.1:15722-15928 GCF_000463585.1 Tarenaya hassleriana | reverse complement strand
AGATATCTCAGGTCTTAGGATCTAATCATGGAACCGCCATATGAAATTCCAGTCATGATGCCAGTCCATGTGACAATCTCATGCGGGTCATTCCAGTATTTCGTTCTCCAACGAAAACCTATGACTGTGATCGTATCTAATACCTATGATCATCTATATGATCATCAATCACATATCATACTAGTCTTATTATGTCATCATTCCCA
>NW_010970003.1:8851-12505 GCF_000463585.1 Tarenaya hassleriana | reverse complement strand
AGGGTTGCCGTTCTTCGGGATGAAGCATTTGAATGTGCAAGCAAATTCTGTTGTCAGCTTTCGGTATGTCCGAGGGTTGGCTTGGAAGAGGCGATTCCAGCCCGCGAGTTGGAAAATCCCTTTGATGCTCTCGTAGAATTGTTTTGGTAGGATGCCCTCTGTTCTGGACTCGGTGTAGGATGATAGCTTCCTCATTGGATTGGGGTGGAAATGGAATTGGTTCCGCAAAAGGCAAATCGACGTTGATGGGGCCACATCTACGAGATTTGAAAAAGGTATGCTCTGTGGCTTGAAGTCATGCAAGACCGGTATTTTGTCCGAAATGTATTTGCGCGCTTTGCCCCAATGACTGCTGGAATCCATCTGAAACAACTAAAAAAAATATCAAAAATTTGTCAGAGAAAACGGGCGGGCCGACTGGAATGGCGAGCGACTGCTCGTTTTCGTGAGTCGAAAAGAGTGATTTCAGACGACCGCTCAGGCGGTCGTTCGAAAAATTGGTTTCGGGAGGAGTGGGCGGTCTGCCTGAAATGGCAAGCGACCGCTCGTTTCTCATCTTTGGCAAGTGGGCGACCGCTCGGAAAACCGGACCGTCCGCCCATTTTCTCTGTAAGAAAATTTTCCGACCCAAGTTCGAGGAAACACTACATAAAAATGACTTTCGACAAGATTTACAACCTTTAAGCACGTCAAAACATCATATAATAACGTCCAAAGATCCAAAAGAGAGAACATGAGTTAAGAGTTATAAACGCATCTAAAAATCGTTCCGCGTAAAATGTAAATCGTTCTATCCTAGTGATGAATCGAGTCAAGGAGCTGTCCTCTTGCTCCCCTTGCTGGCCCCGGATGTGGAAGAGCCTTCGGTCTCACTCCCTTGAGCTGATCCTCCAGCGTCAGAATCTTTGCCGTCTATGATCCGCTCTACGGTCCGTATAATCTCGCGCTGGGCATTCTCTATGGATGCAGTGAGGGTGGCTTCGAGGGTGCCCATCTGGTCCTCCATAGACTCCTCGAGAGAGGTGAGTCGGGTGTCGAGCACCTCAACCGCAGAGAGCCGAGTATCAAAGCTCTCTAGCTTCTGCAGTATAAGATCTAATCGAGGATCGGGAGTGGAGCTCGATTGACCCTCGGTTCCCGACGCTAAGAGATCAATCGTTCTCCCCCTTCCAACTCTTATTCGGGCTGGCGCAATATCAAGGAAGTCCAGTCAAAGGGTGGTTGGCGTGAACGTCTCGATTTACTCGCATGGGAGCATAATGCATCGTGTTAGCCCATCGCTCCCCTTGAAGACCCACTCCCATCCTTTCCTCTGAATATGTCTCCAAAGCCTAAGGGCATCCATGTTGAGGAGAATGCGGTCGTCGACCATGTCGGCTTGGTAGAATGAGATCTCCGTGTCCACTCATTGGGCTATCTTCGTGATCATCCCGCCCACGCAAATGCATGTCTCATTGGATTTGGTGGTTGCCATGTGTGGAGGTGCATGGCTATCCGCGAAGCTAAGTCCATGTCCGTCCATGGAGTCCGGACACACGAGTCAAGAGATGGTTCGTTGTGGAATTCCCGCAATGCCACATAGAGATATCCCAGCTCGATTTTGTGGATCTTTCTGGGTTCGTCTCGTGCGAATATGAAGTTGGACATGATGGAATGAGCGTAGCGGATAGCCGGGTGTTGAATCCATGAGATCTTCCCCGCCGAGCTCGAGTAGTGATGGACGGCTATCTTCTTCTAGAAGTTTTGGAGGGCATATGCTGAGATGGTTGGAATGAGGGAGTGCTTCCCTTTCGTGACTTCCAAGATGTCGGCAAACTGTGCCATACTCAGCCTAACCCATTTCTTGTTCAGCCGAAACTCCATATACGCTTCATCGATTGAGCCGTCGGATGGGAAGTAGCATGAATACATGGCTAAGAACTCGCGGGTTACGCTCTTGAATGAGGGTTCGATGCTTCTGCTCAATGCTCCCCAGCCGAGCTTCTCGAAGATGTATTCGACGTTTGCTTGAATTCCCAATCGTCGAACCATGTGCTCACACATAAACTTACTCGGGCGTTGCTTGAGCTTTGACAGATGTTTTACTCACGCGTATGCTTCATCGTGTCTGTCAATTTTGACCAGCTTTAGTGGTCCTTCGATGAGGAGGTTTTGCTTCGTCTCCAATATTGTTGTGATTGTTCCCGGTCTCATCTCTCTCCTTGGAGAAAATTCGGCCTCTTTTGATGATGAGGCGACGTCACTTGTTCGAGCTCTTTTTGGTGTCATCTGCAAAGGTGTAGTTGATATGGATCGGGGCATTGGGGTTAGGGTGAAGAAAACCGAACGATTTTTCGCGGAACAGAGAAAACGAGGGGCCCGCCTGAGTAAACAGGCGGTCGCTCATTTTACGGGCGATCGCTAGATTGACCGCTGGATAAACAGGCGGTCGCTCGAACAAAACGAGCGACTGGTTCGGATAATCGATTCTTCGACCGGAAGTCGAGATTTTCCGGCCAAAATTGACCAAAATCAACCCAGTATCTATACCCATAAAGACTTTCGACGTATCCCTATCCAAAACATCCCTATGACATGATTATAGAGAGAGAGATTACCGGTTCGCGTGGAGGGAGACGAGAGAGAGAAATCGAACAGAGGGAGGCGTTGGGGCGTCGGAGAATCGAAACAGCGGTGCAGAGAGATGTCGGACTGAGGCGAAAACGAGTAGAGGTGGGTGTTTGGGTCTCGCCGGCGAGAGAGAGAAATAAAGGAGTGTTGTGACGGAAACGGCGCCCCCTCTCGAAACCGAGTTAAAAACTCGGATTTTGCGAGCAGGCGGTCGCTCGTTCTCTCGAGCGACCGCTTGAAATCCGTTTATTTCCGAAATAAAGCAGGCGGTCGCTCGACGAAACCGAGCGACCGCTCGATGCGAACTGAGAAACGAGCGGTCACTCATTAAATGAACGGCTTGCCCGCTTGTTCTGTATTCCGGCGTCCGATTAAGATTTTTCCCGTTTCTTGCTCTCCCGACGAAAAAACTTAGTTGTATGAGAGTAGATTAGAGGATTTGGAGCCTTTCTAACGTAAACAAAAGAGAAAAATGACGAGGTTCGAAGAATTTAGATCCTGGGGTTAACCGGGGTTGCTAGTTAAGGTCGTAGCTAGACCGAGATGGCGTTCAATCGATCAAAGAAAGGAAGAGTACAGAGGTACCTCCTCCCGACTTGGTGTTTCTTGAATTATACGGTTTGATCCTTTAGATGTTGACCATGAATGTATCGCCTTTCCCGTTGTCGAGTTCCACCGCTCCATGCGAGGTGACGTTCCTTATGATGAAGGGTCCCGACCATCTTGATTTCAACTTACCTGGAAAAAGCTTAAGTTGAGAGTTAAATAAAAGCACGAGGTCACCTTGTTGGAAGTTTCGGTTGAGGATATGGAGATCATGCTACTTCTTGGTCCGCTCCTTATAGATTCGTGCGTTCTCGTATGCGTCCAAGCGAATTTCCTCCACGTGGTGGAGCTCTAGCACTCGTTTCTCCGCTGCGGTTTTCCAATAATAGTTCAACGCCTTAATCGCCTAGTACGCCTTGTGCTCTAACTTGACCAGAAGATGGCATGCCTTCCCATACATGAGTTGAAACGGAGTCATCCCGATCGGTGTCTTAAATG
>NW_010970003.1:4866-8504 GCF_000463585.1 Tarenaya hassleriana | reverse complement strand
TATGGGGAATAGATTTTATGGGACCGTTTCCATCATCTTGCGGTAACCTATACATCCTTGTGGCGGTTGTCTATGTGACGAAATGGGTGGAAGTACTTGCTAGTCCGAAGAATGATTCAAGCACGGTGTCATGGATGTTCAAAAGAGTCATATTTCCTCGGTTTGGAGTCCCAAGAGTGGTGATAAGTGATGGATGGGCACACTTTGTTAATAGAGTGATTCATGGCATATTGACTAAATACGGTGTTCACCATAGAGTAGTCACTCCCTACCATCCCCAAACGAGCAGTCAAGTGGAATTATCTAACTATGTTGGCCGAGGCGAAATGTCCTTCGTAATTCGATGCGTGGCAATGATGTTTCACTTGCTTCACTTCCTCCTCCGGAATGCATCTTCGAAATAATCCGTCCTTACCTCTCTTAAACAAGAAAGGTTCATCCCAAAAGTAGTCTCTAACATCGTAGAAGAACTTTTTCTTCCCGATGTAGCTTAGCTCCGGGGGTACCATCTTGGCAACCAAATAGTTGACATAATCCGCATACCAAGGGGTCACGTTCTTGATCTCCAAGGATAAGATGTGTTATTCCCTTAGTGAATCGTTGATTGGTATAGCTTCGGGTATCTCCAATCTCGATAGATGATCCGCCACTGTATTCTCCGTTCCTTTCCTATCGCGGATCTCTAGATCAAACTCTTGTAGAAGTAACACCCATCGGATCAACCTTGGTTTAGCATCCTTCTTCGTGAGTAAGTACCTCAAGGCGGCGTGATCCGTGTATACGATCACCTTAGAACCCACCAAGTATGATCTAAATTTCTCGAAGGCAAATACTATAGCAAGGAGCTCTTTCTCCGTGGTGGAGTAATTCATTTGGGCATCATCGAGCGTCCGACTTGCATAGTATATGGCATAATGCTTTCCATCCTTCTTTTGTCCCAATATGGCTCCGACCGCAAAATCACTAGCATCACACATCAATTCAAAAGGGATGCTCCAATCCGGGGGTTGAATGATCGGAGGTGATACTAATGCCTTCTTTAATATTCCAAATGCCTTGTGGCACTCCTCATTAAACTCAAATGGGATGTCCTTGCCCAAAAGCGCAGTCAAGGGTCTCGCTATCTTCGAAAAATCTTTGATGAATCTTCTGTAAAATCTGGCGTGACCCAAGAAACATCGGATCCCTTTAACGTTGGTCGGTGGCGGTAGCTTCTCAATCACTTCCACCTTCACTCTATCCACTTCTATCCCCTTGTCCGAAATCCGATGACCAAGTACAATGCCCTCTCGCACCATGAAGTGGCATTTCTCCCAATTCAAAACCAAATTCGCCTTGAGACACATGTCTAACACTCGATGGAGATTGGTGCAACACGCATCAAAGGAGGGTCCATGGACAGAAAAATCGTCCATGAATACCTCCATAATATCTTCAACGACATCGGAGAAAATAGCCATCATGCATCTTTGAAAAGTTGCAGCTGGTGCATTGCATAAACCAAATGGCATGCGTCAATATGCGAAAGTGCCGTAAGGGCATGTGAATGTCGTTTTCTCTTGGTCACTCGGATGGATAGGAAATTGGAAGAAACCGGAGTAACCATCGAGAAAACAAAAGTAAGAATGCAGTGCAAGTCTCTCTAACATTTGATCAATGAATGGAAGGGGGAAGTGGTCTTTACGGGTGTTTGTGTTAAGTTTTCGATAATCAATGCACATTCTCCATCCCGTAACGGTTCTAGTTGGTATGAGTTCATTGTTTTCATTTGGAACGACCGTGATTCCTCCCTTCTTAGGTACGACTTGTACAGGGCTAACCCAAGAGCTATCCGAAATCGGGTAAATAATACCCGCATCTAACAATTTCAAAACCTCTTTCTTGACTACTTCTTTCATGTTCGGGTTTAGCCTACGTTGATGTTCGATTGACGATTTGGTATCATCCTCTAAATGTATGCGGTGCATGTAAAGAGAGGGGCTAAGACCCTTGATGTCTCCTAGAGTGTACCCTAGGACTTCCCTGTATTGCCTAAGCAACTTGGTGAGTTTTTCTACTTGATCCTCATCTAATGCATCATTAACGATAACGGGATAAGTATAATTTACGCCGAGGAAAACGTACTGAGGTAGGGGTTTCAATTCCACTTGTGGGGCATGATTGGGATCCCAATCAATGCGTGTATCTCCTCTCGAGACTTGAGGCGCGTCAGGTATGGCTTGAATGGTCGCGAGGAGGGCTTCGAACTGCGATTCTTCCATCTCAGGTACAAATGGGCGGGTCGCCTGATATTGCGAGCGGTCGCTCGCTTTCTCCGAAAATGAGTCGATTTCGCTCAGACTTTTCGGGCGGTCCGCCTGGAATGTCGAGCGGTCGCTCATTTCAGCCGGAATTGGATTGAAATTGCTCTGAGATTTCGAGCGGGCCGCCTGGATTCTCGAACGGTCGCTCGTTTCAGCCGGAATTGGATCGAAATTGCTCAGAGATTTCGAGCGGGCCGCCTGAAATGTCGGGCGATCGCTCGTTTGCCTCTGCATCACTCCGAAACTGGGTGATTTCGGGCGGGTCGCACGGAAATCTAGGCGGGTCACTCGAAATAGTTTAGAAGTCTCTTTTTCGGTTTCTTGACCGTCCAGTGCCCGACTTATCTCCTCGATCTCTTCCCAATTGCTATATAGACTTCCTTCTGTGGCCATTAGTGACACTTCTAGCGGGTCACATAATTCTCCAATCACTTCTTCCGCCATCGCTTCAAGTATATCCGCATAACATACCGTATCATTTGTCGAGGGTTGCTTCAAATTCTGGTCGAGTGTAAATTCGACTGTCTCGTCTCCGATTTTCATCGTTAATCTACCAGCTCGAACGTGCACTACGACATCCGCTGTACTCAAAAATGGCCGGCCCAGTATGATCGGTACCTTAGAATCTTCATCCATGTCTAAAACTACAAAATACACCGGCACATAGAATCCGCCAATCTTGAGGGGTACGTCCTCTAGAATGCCTGCTGGATATTTGATGGATCGGTCCGCTAGTTGCAAGGCCATTCTCGTGGGCTTCAAGTCGCCTATGTTCAAATTCTTGTAAATGGATAGCGGCATTAAACTCACGCTAGCTCCAAGATTACATAGCGCTCTATCAATCTCGATGTTTCCCAACTTGCATGGTATAGAGAAACTCCCCGGATCAGACATCTTCGGGGGCAGTTCATGCTTGGTGATGGCTGCACTAATCTCGGTGCTCAATGCTATGGTCTCTTTCTCAACCACTCGCTTCTTTGTCAAAATATCTTTGAGGAACTTTGCATAAGAAGGCATTTGAAGGATTACCTCATGGAAAGGCATTGTAATCTCCATCTTCTTCAGCATTTCCGCAAACCTCCCGAATTGGCTGTCCTCATTAAATTTCTTTAGACGAGAAGGGAAAGGTATCGGGGGTACCTTAGGCGGAAGCGGGATGTAGGCTGGTTCTTTCTCCTGTTCTTGCACCTTAGGAGTGTCTTCCTCTACAGATTTTCCTTTTTCTTCTCTTGTTAGCCTTGGAGACGACGTCTTCTCAACCATCGGGGGGGATGGTCTCCGGAAGTTGTTTCCCACTCCTTAGCTCCACTGCATTGATGTGCTCACGAGGGTTCA
>NW_010970003.1:0-1162 GCF_000463585.1 Tarenaya hassleriana | reverse complement strand
GTTTCCCCATCTGTAGGGTTTATATCCCGAGAACTGTTCTCTTAATCGGTTTTCCATTCCTTTGTGTGTCGCAGTCAGCTCTGCAGTTCTTGTCTAGTTGAATTCCGTTCATATTCAATTCGTGGATCTTCAGGCATCTCACCGAAGAGGATTACGCGGTAATACATCGTTATTTGCGAGTTGCCTTGCTCGTGTAGTCATAATTCAAGGAGCAAGTTTCATTTAAGTCGAATATATATTCACTTTTCCATAAATTCTGCATGTAGTAGATGTTTTTGAGATCAATAGAGAATCCCGATTGGAGCTTGAAAGAAAGGATCACTAGCAGAACCTAAGCATTAGCGTCTAGGAGCATGACTCTGTGTTGTAATAATCGACAGAGCATGGGGCACTAAGTGTGCAATAACAGGTTTTATCGCCATGTTCTATGTCTTGTATGTGTTTCAGAAGTGAACTGTTTGTTCTAAGATACATATGCACAAGCTATCCTAATTCATGATACTGATTGTACATGTTTTTGTTTACAGTTCTCAAATTTGAAATTCCTGTTCCTGGACGGTCCTTAGTTTTTTGTTCCATCACATTTTGCTTATATCAGAAGACGATGAATCTATTTACATGGCACAGGTTTTGCGTGAATACATACATTTATATGTGTTTCATCGATTTTGGTCATAAACTTTCTAAAATTTGAATTTCCTCACATATCCAGGAAGTTTAGTCGTACGGATAGTGTTTTCTTCCCTTTGAAGAAAGTTCATACGCAACATACATTTGCCAGGTTCCCATCAGGTTTTATCTCTCTCTTCGTTCCTTACGTTCGAATAAAATCCGCATGTTTCACCGTTGTGTTTTATGTGTGTAATGAATCTTAATAAAGGGGGAGTGGCATCGATGGAGCCGTTTCTGAAGAAGTTCTTCCCGGAGTGTACAAGAAAATGATGATGAAAAGAGGAACGAGGAGCAGCAACTACTACGCGTTCAACAACCAACTCTTGACGTCGTTCACGTCGTCTCTGAACGTTGCCGGACTGGTGGCGTCGATAATGGCGTCGTCAGTATCACGTGTCTTTTGTCGAAAGTCGTCGATGGTCATCGGCAGAGCTGCTTTCCTCGCCGACTCTGCTCTCGGCGGTGCTGCTCAGAATGTGTTCATGCTCAT
>NW_010970002.1:0-339 GCF_000463585.1 Tarenaya hassleriana | reverse complement strand
CCTTCTCACCGTTATGGTTACGATCGTGTCTTTTTCTCCAACCAGGTAATTAATCACCATATAGTATTATGAGTTTCATATGTTGATGAATGTTTTGATTATGTATCTGATTGGTTCATTTTTTCACTCCTAAAAATTAGGCGTATCTACCAAATGAAATGCCGGAATTGCTCAAGGAAATAAGGGAAGAAGAGTTGATGAATTTGAGAGGGAATGGGAAAGGAGAGAGGAAGGAGTGGGATAGAGTCTATGACTACGATGTTTTCAATGACTTGGGTTCTCCGGACAAAGGTCAAGACTCTGCTCGTCCTGTCCTCGGTGGTTCCCTAGAATACCCTT
>NW_010970001.1:0-339 GCF_000463585.1 Tarenaya hassleriana | reverse complement strand
TTGTTCAATTCTTTAATATTTATGTTTTGTATTAATAACTAACTATTGTTTTTTTACAGTTTCGTAGGCGATTTTCTGGTTCCGGAGGATTGTTAGCGGGTTCTTCTGGAGCACCGCCACCGCCGCCACCACCACCTTCTCGTCTTCCGGAACCGGTGGACGCTCCTCCACTTTTCCTAGAGTGTGATACAACTCTGGAGGAGGTAGAGGAAATTTTAAATTCCTTCGACACTCGCGAGGTCCCGCTAATCGATCCCGAACTTGACGGGGCGTTATGATAATTAATTTATAAATTAAATTATTTCAATATTTATTTTAAATTATATTATTAGTTAATAT
>NW_010970000.1:0-339 GCF_000463585.1 Tarenaya hassleriana | reverse complement strand
CAAATAAAAATAAAATTGAAAAAATTATCCAATTGTTCAATTCTCCAACACCACAACATGCAATTAAAAATTTTTAAACGTGATAAAAAAATAACAAACATAATATAAAAAGAAATTCTATGATGTAATTAATTTGAAACCTATAGAAAAAAAAATCAATATATTTATATACAAACAAATGTTTAAAAATATATATATTTGAAAACTTCTATCCTTTCTAAAATGTAAACTTATATATATATATATATATGATGTAATATGGTTAAGAAATTCAAAACTTCCGTCACTTTAAAAAGTTTAATTGGAACCAAGATATAAAAGTTCATCATTTGGTTCAAA
>NW_010969999.1:12451-15939 GCF_000463585.1 Tarenaya hassleriana | reverse complement strand
TGCATACCCGAAGAGGAGGTACAACAAGTGATTCACCATTGCCACGCATCGGATTATGCAGTCCATTTCGCATCGGCCAAGACAGCTGCAAAGATTTTGCAAGCGGGTTTCTATTGGCCAACCTTATTCAAGGATGTGCACCGGTTTGTGAGTTCTTGCGACGCGTGCCAAAGGACAGGGAATATTTCACGCCGAAATGAAATGCCGCAACATTACATACTTGAAGTAGAGCCGTTTGATGTGTGGGACATTGATTTCATGGGACCGTTTCCCTCATCTTGCGGGAACTTATATATCCTTGTGGCTGTGGACTACGTGACGAAATGGGTTGAGGTATTAGCAAGTCCGAAGAACGACTCTAGCACTGTGACAAGGATGTTCAAACGGACAATATTTCCAAGATTTGGGGTGCCAAGAGTAGTGATAAGCGATGGGGGTGCACACTTTGTTAATAGGATAATCCAAACCCTTTTGACAAAGTATGGTGTCCACCATAGGATTACCACCGCTTATCATCCGCAAACGAGTGGACAAGTGGAAGTATCAAACAGAGAGATCAAGTCTATACTTGAGAAGACGGTTGCTAAGTCAAGAAAGGATTGGTCATTGAAGCTAGAGGATGCGGTTTGGGCATACAGGACTGCCTTCAAGACCCCGATTGGAATGACCCCTTTTCAGCTTGTGTACGGCAAAGCGTGTCACTTATCCTTGGAATTGGAACACAAGGCTTACTGGGCCATCAAGGCTTTGAACTACGATTGGAAGACGGCAGCGGAGAAACGGGTTCTAGAGCTACACCATTTAGAGGAAATTCGGCTAGATGCTTACGAGAATGCAAGGATTTATAAGGAGAGAGCAAAAAAATGGCATGACAGACATATCCTCCACCGCACTTTCAAGGAGGATGATCAAGTCCTACTTTTCAACTCGCGGTTGCGCCTCTTTCCAGGTAAGTTAAAATCTCGTTGGTCTGGTCCTTTTAAAGTTAAGAGGGTTACTACTCATGGTGCTATCGAGCTCGATGATGGAAAGGGAAGTTCTTTCTTGGTTAATGCTCAGAGAGTTAAACTGTACAACCCAGGAAATGAACTCGGACCGAGAGGCACCTTAGCCCTCGTGACTCCGTTTCACGAGTGAAAAGTGCTCTGGTCTAGCTGAGACCGAAAAATCAGCGCTCTCGGGGGCATCCCGAGGTTGTAAATACCTTTTTCCGTTTTAGATATCAACAAAATTCAAAAACCCCCAACATTTTGACCCTTTTTGTCTACCCAACTCTTTCTTAGAAGAACTAGGCGAACCCTTCTGTTTTTCTCTAACGATCGCTCAATTTTTGCAATTTTGTGAATCAGTTCATTTTCGGGCTACCAGCTCTCATTTTCGGGCTACCCTCCTGATATTTCTGAACAAAATGACAGTTTTCAAAATTTAGGGCCCCCTCCATACATTTTAGAGCGACCGCCTTTTTCGAAAAACAAACAAAAACGAGCTACCGCTCGTGATTTTAGGGCGACCGCTCTATCGCGTATTCTAGGAGTTTTCAAAATTTAGGGCGCCCTCCCTACATTTTAGAGCGACCGCCTTTTTCGAAAAACAAACAAAAACGAGCTACCGCTCGTGATTTTAGGGCGACCGCTCTATCGCGTATTCTAGGGTTTCAGAACTTTCATTTATCCCCAAATCAAACCCTAACCTTCTAAACACCACAAGTTGAGAGAGAGGACATAGAGAGAGAGGACCTAACCTCCGATTCGTCGTTGTCGGTCATCCAACCGCCGAATCTCATCTCTACACCTCTCTCCGGCGTCGATCTCGCACCTCGTCTTTGCCAAGTCCTTCAGCAACCAAATCCTCACCGTTTGCAGCCATCTCTCTCATTCTCTCCTCTCCATTCCTTCAATGGCTGCAAGGTAACACTCTCCTCCTCTTCAATCTCTCTATTTCTCATCTCATAGTTCTCCCTTGGCGGATTTTTCGAACTCTAGACTGTTTGGGTTAGCTTAGAGATGCAATTTTCGAGCCTATATCACCCCCTAGAACCCGAATCTCGAAATTTTTTGGGGATTTGCGCCTCCATTGTCGAGTACTGTTTCTCAGACAAAAACGGGCGCCCTACCCTCATTTTAGGGCGGCCCTCCCATTATTTCTGAGCTTCACCAACTCATATATCTCATCATTTTCCTGACTCTCATTTGCGCTAACATTACACCCCTAGCATTGCATTTGTATTTTTCTTTTTGCATTTCATAGGGCTCTTGCAAGACGCTCAAAGGATGAGAAGCTTTCTATGGATGGGTTCTACACTCCAATCAGGTTCAACATCTAAAACCCTTCCGCTTTTCATCTTTTCTTCATCCGTTGACATCGACTCGATACCGAGGACGGTGTCTGAATCAAGTCTGGGGGGAGACACACTAACAAAGTTTTGAGCCTTGTGAGCATTACATATTTGCATTTAAAAAAAAATAAAAAAAAATGTGCATCTTCATCATAGATCCAATAAGGGTTACGTGCATTTGTATATTGAGTCTCACGATAGGTCTCTACTTAGGTTGCATATTGCACAAGTTCATATAGGTATAGGCATGCATACATTCATTTGCATAAGAGGTTGGTCAAATGATGATGTGGGAGGAGTAGAGCGAGGCTGTTTTGAAAGGTTTGAGAAACCGGACTTGGGATCCCCTTAGTAGCTGAATGGATTGTCGTGTGAAGCAGAAATAGTCAATCTAGTCCTAGAACGAGCGATTGTTATGTGGGATGATTTACCTCATAAGGTCTAGGCGGATTAGAAGCTACGAACCAAGCGCAAACGTCTCCCCAAGAACCATTCTTCTATCTCTAAGTTTAGTAAGCCCATAGCATACAAGAAATCCCGAATAAATAAAGTAGCATCCCGACACTCCGCTGTCATTAGCTCGTTAATGAAAATCATTCGAGGACATGAGTGCATTAGAAACCGATGGCTCGGGTCTAAGTTGTGGGGCGAATATACCAAAAAGGTATGTCACTCGCCAACTTCAACGTCCTAGAAGTACGGGATGTTTCAAAAAAAAAAAAAGAGAGAAAGAAAAAGAAAAGAAAAGAAAAACCAAAATGAATAAAGAAAGAAGAATAGGGCGAGGTAGAATCACAAAAATATGGGCTAGATCATGCATAGAGATTGCATAGGATGTGTTTGAGAGACATGCTCGGCAAGATGCGTATAATCTACCTTAGACCACGGGGGGCGATAGAAGTTCCATTAGTAGTCGTTTGTTTGAATGCTAGAAGGCTAGAGTATGCTAAGCTCGATTCCATTCACGGTGACTTTTTCCCGGATAGACAAGCCAACCTTAGATCCCATTCAAGTTTGATCATAACCTCTTAGGCCTTAGACATTTTCACGATCATGTGTTTCGTTCGAGGACGAACAAAAGTTCAAGTCTGGGGGGATTTGATCATATCATCTTTACTTGAGAATTTTATGAGTGATTGGGATCTTTATCATC
>NW_010969999.1:7335-11978 GCF_000463585.1 Tarenaya hassleriana | reverse complement strand
GGAAGAAAACAAGAAGAAACAAAAGAGAACATGATAGAGAAGAGAAAGGAATGCTTAGATTGGTCTTCAATGGTGATGATCACTTCTCTTCTTCTCCAAGTCTCCCAAGCTCCAAGTTTTCTTTGTTCGTGATCATATGAACGCCAGTGATGATTCCGGCTGATGATCCTTTTGTATCGCGATATCATATGTCGAACATAAGGCATGGACAAGCCACCTTATCTGATTCGACTGCTTTCTCGTTCACTGAGTTCGACTGTCTGAAATAGACGACGTTCGTCTATAGTGCGGCCACACATTTCTACAGTCTTGCTCACACGAGGGGCCCAGCGATATCTCTCTCTTTTACGAGAGGTACAAATCCCGTCTTGACTATCTACAATTCAGTACATGATTCGTTTCGTACCTGATACATGCCTTTATAGTCCTCCTGTTACGCAGGATGTTTGACGTAATCAAAGCACGCAACTTCTCATGTTGGATTCTGTAGATATCTCAGGTCTTAGGATCCAATCATGGAATCGTCGTTTGAGATTCAAGTCATGACGCTAGTCCATGTGACAATCTCATGCGGGTCAGTCCAGTATTCCGTTCTGCAACGAATACCTATGATTGTGATCGTATCCAATACCTATGATCATCTATGTGATCATCAATCACACATCATACTAGTCTTATTATGTCGTTATTCCCATAACGACATAAGACTAGGGAGTTTAGTATCATTCATAGATGATCATAGGTATTGGATACGATCACAATCATAGGTATTCGTTGCAGAACGGAATACTGGACTGACCCGCATGAGATTGTCACATGGACTAGCGTCATGACTTGAATCTCATACGACGATTCTATGATTGGATCCTAAGACCTGAGATATCTACAGAATCCAACATGAGGAGTTGCGTGCTTTGATTACGTCAAACGTCCTGCGTAACAGGAGGACTATAAAGGCGTGTATCAGGTACGAAACGAATCATGTACTGGATTGTAGATAGTCAATACGGGATTTGTACCTCTCGTAAAAGAGAGAGATATCGTTGGGCCCCTCGTGTGAGCAAGACTGTAGAAATGTGTGGCCGCACTATAGACGAACGTCGTCTATTTCAGACAGTCGAACTCAGTGAACGAGAAAGCAGTCGAATCAGATAAGGTGGCTTGTCCATGCCTTATGTTCGACATATGATATCGCGATACAAAAGGATCATCAGTCGGAATCATCACTGGCTTTCGTATGATCACAAACAAACTCTATTCGAGATAGGTAGTCATAGTGTCTTGCTAGAGACCGCCTATGACTTGTATTATCGGAATGGAGATTCTGCGTTTTACTGCTATTCCGGATGAGCCTACAGGGTCACACACAATAGGGATGGACAAGTACGTGTGCTAAATTATCCCGATTAGGAATCCTAATTGGATTGAGATTCCTAATTGGAATATGAATCCTAATGGGATTAGGAATCCTATTATGTATAGGAATCCTAATGAGATTAGAATTCTATTACATCTAGGAAACCTAATGAGATTAGAATTCTAATAGGTTTAGGAAACCTAGTTAGATTAGGATTCCTAGTAATCTATTCTTTGTCAAATTAGGATTTTTGGAAAGTCTATATAAGGAGAATGTCTTCTAGGATTTTAGGTGAAGAAAAAAAAAAAGGAGAAGAAAAAAAAAGGAAGAAAAATAAAACCCTAAGCCTCCAAAAACCTTGCACACAAGAGAGATCGAGATCTCTAGTCCTAGCAGACAAGTTCCAAGGTGTTGGAATCCATCCCGACGTGTGGATACGTGTAGAGGGCGAGGTATTCTTCCTGCCTAGAGTGATCGGACGAACAGATCAATTGATACAGGCCCCGGATCGATTGAGGTAAGCGTTCTAGGAGTATGCGTCTGTGTATTGATTACCGCGGACTCAACCAAATGACAATCAAGAATCGATACCTGCTGCCAAGGATTGATGAGCTACTGGACCAACTGCAGGGGGCTAAGTGGTTCTCGAAGATCGATTTACGATTGGGATATCATCAGATTCGGGTCAAGGAGGAGGACATACAGAAAACGCCGTTTCAGACCCGATATGGACATTTTGAGTTCGTAGTCATACTCTTTGGACTCACAAACGCACCAGCGGTCTTCATGCAGTTAATGAACCGCGTGTTTATGGACTACTTAGACGAGTTCGTCATCATCTTTATCGATGACCTTCTCATCTATTCGCCGGACCAGCAGACGCACGAGGAGAATCTAAGGAGGATTTTGTATAAATTGAGAGAGCCCCATCTATACGCAAAGTTCAGTAAGTGCAGTTTCTGGCTACAGGAGATTGGTTTCTTGGGTCATGTTGTATCAACCCAAGGCAAACATTGTTTCAATTCTTGGAAACTAGCATCACATTCAGCAGTCCACTCAAACTTGGCATTCTTCCCTATCAGCTTTGTCATAGGTCGGGCTATCTTGGCAAAACCCTCCACAAATCTTCTGTAATAACATGCAAGGTCGAGAAAACTCCTAACTTCTGTAGTAGAAGTCGGGGGTTTCCAATCCATAACTGCCTCAATTTTTGCCGGGTCCACCTGGATTCCTTGGGTTGATACAACATGACCCAAGAAACCAATCTCCTGTAGCCAGAAACTGCACTTACTGAACTTAACGTATAGATGGGGCTCTCTCAATTTATACAAAATCCTCCTTAGATTCTCCTCGTGCGTCTGCTGGTCCGGCGAATAGATGAGAAGGTCATCGATAAAGATGATGACGAACTCGTCTAAGTAGTCCATAAACACGCGGTTCATTAACTGCATGAAGACCGCTGGTGCGTTTGTGAGTCCAAAGAGTATGACTACGAACTCAAAATGTCCATATCGGGTCTGAAACGGCGTTTTCTGTATGTCCTCCTCCTTGACCCGAATCTGATGATATCCCAATCGTAAATCGATCTTCGAGAACCACTTAGCCCCCTGCAGTTGGTCCAGTAGCTCATCAATCCTTGGCAGCAGGTATCGATTCTTGATTGTCATTTGGTTGAGTCCGCGGTAATCAATACACAGACGCATACTCCCGTCCTTCTTTTTCACAAAGAGTACCAGTGCTCCCCACGGTGAAACGCTCAGGCGTATAAACCCGTTCTCCACTAACTCATTCAGTTGCTTCTTCAGCTCAGCCATCTCTCTCAGTGCCATCCGGTACGGAGATTTAGTGATCGGTTCTGTGCCCGGTAACACATCAATGCTGAAATCCACTTCCCTCATCGCCGGTATTCCCGGTAAATCATCCGGAAATACATCCGAAAATCCGAGCAACAGGTGTATCTTCCAATCTCCTCTTCGGTTCCTTAGTAGTCGTGATAACCACTAGGAACGCATCGCTGCTGATCGTGCCAATCTAGGTGAATAGATTTGAGTCAAGTAATAAAAACCTAGACTAAGCCGATTCCGCAAAGGTACGGATTCGATGTAGTACCAGGGTCGAACTCAGGGACCGAGAGGTGATGGTGTCGATGATGATCCTAGTAAGAATAGAGCGCAAGATTTGTTGGTTGGTTAGGAAAAACTATAATTAAAAACATTGTAGGTTCAGGGGTTCACCGATGCTACGGATTATCTAAATAGATGTGGTTGGATTGCAGTCTGAGGTCGATTTGGGAAACTCTAGCTTCTATCCTAGAACGCGTCCAGGCAGGGATCTATTGTTCTCTAACTAATGCTTTCCTATCAGCTTCCGCATCTTTAGGTCTACGTTAGAAGCATTAACGTCCTCTATCATAGTTCCTATGTCGAATTAATAATTCCTTATCAAGTCCAACCTATGCGTTCAGAATTAATAATTGAACCTATCTTATGAACGAATTTCGGTATTAATTAATCCAAATTCCTTTGCATCCTAAACAAGTCAAACCATCTCTCAATGTGAATGCTTTATTCATTTGATATTCTCATATATCTATGATCAATGTTGTTCTAAAATCATTCAATCAAGGTTTTGCCAAGGTCAAAAGCATGAAGGTCAAGACATCAAATCAATAGAAACAACTAAAAGAGTACCATAGATTGAAAACCCAACATCCATACACAAAAGGGGGACCCCTCCCCCACAACTAGGGTTCTACTCCATACTCAAAGGAAGAAAACAAGAAGAAACAAAATAAAACATGAAGAGTAAGAGAGAGAAAGCTTAATGTGGTCTTCAATGGTGGATTCTCTCTCCTCTCCTCCTTCTCCAAGCTTTCCCCCTTCTTCTCCAAGTTCTTCCTCCCCCCTCCAAATGGCCAAAAGATCCTCTTTCCTTTCCCCCTTTCCTCTTTTGTTCAGCAAACCCTAGGGCTTTCTTCTTTCTCACTAATGGGCTTGGAAATTACCCAAAACAACAAATGAATTTCGTCAGACAGAAATGGACGTTTCTTTGTGTTTCAGGGCGGGAGCCCGAATATGCTTCACATTTTCGGGCGGTCGGCAAAACTTATGGACGGCCCTCCTGAATTTTCTGTTAAATCTCGAGGCTTCTATCCCTTTAGGGCGGCCAGATCTCTTTCTAGGGCGGTAGCCTGTTTTTTTGCTCTTGCTCCACATTCCGCGTTTTCGTCCAATTTTTCCGTTGTTTTCTCCCGGAGACTTCACTGCACCACCTGATCCTGAAATGG
>NW_010969999.1:6554-7147 GCF_000463585.1 Tarenaya hassleriana | reverse complement strand
AAGGATGTCCAATTCAAAGAAGGCGACTGGGTATGGCTACACCTCCGACCCGAACGATTTCCAGAAAAGCGCAAGTCCAAGCTAAACCCCAGAGCAGACGGACCATTCCGCATACTAGAGAAGATCAATGACAATGCCTACTGCCTCGAGTTACCAAGTGAGTATATTGTGTCTAGTACTTTTCTTCCGTTAAGCTCCCGTCCTCGTCCAAGCTAGCTCCTTCCGTTAAGTTCCCGTCATTGTCCAAGCTGCTAGCTCTGATGTCCTCATCATTCCCTCCCCCTTCAGAAGATTTCGCCCTCAAAATGTCGTGACCTGCATCAAAAGAAGATAAATCCCGAGCAATACACTCGCCAAGCAAACAAGGGACGAAAGGATGTCCAATTCAAAGAAGGCGACTGGGTATGGCTACACCTCCGACCCGAACGATTTCCAGAAAAGCGCAAGTCCAAGCTAAACCCCAGAGCAGACGGACCATTCCGCATACTAGAGAAGATCAATGACAATGCCTACTGCCTCGAGTTACCAAGTGAGTATATTGTGTCTAGTACTTTTAATGTTACTGATTTATCTTCTTTTGATGCAGGTCACGA
>NW_010969999.1:0-5136 GCF_000463585.1 Tarenaya hassleriana | reverse complement strand
TTGGATTGAAGCCGTAGACTATCTCAAATGGGGAGTGTTTAATGGCCGAATGGACTGCTCTATTGTACGCAAACTCGATATGCGGTAAACACTCAACCCATCCTCCGAAATGTTTTTCGATAGTAGCCCTCAAAAGTGTGGATAATGTCCGATTGACTACTTCGGTTTGTCCATCCGTTTGAGGATGACAAGTGGTCAAATACGAGTTTAGTGCCGACTCGTTTCCATAATGTCCGCCAAAAATGGCTCAGGAATTTCGAGTCACGATCCGACACGATCGTCTTTGGGAGACCATGTAGACGCACAACTTCCCGAAAGAAGAGATCCGCAATATGCTTAGCGTCATCGGTCTTAGCACATGGTATGAAATGTGCCATCTTTGAGAACCGGTCCACTACGACAAAGATGGAATCCTTATGTTGTATTTTTGGCATCCCAAGCACGAAGTCCATCGAAATGTCTACCCAAGGGTGGGTGGCAATCGGTATTGGCATGTAAAGACCATGAGGTTGTACTCGAGATTTTGCCTTATGACACTCGATACACTTAGCACAAAACCTCTGAATGTCCCTCCTGAGATGTGGCCAATAGAAATATTCTTGTACGATGGCCAACGTCTTATCTACTCCGAAATATCCAGTAAGTGCGCCGCCATGAGCTCGCGGAGTATGACATCTCGCATCGACCCTTGTGGGATGCAAAGACGTTTTTCTCGAAAGAGATACCTATCTTGTAGAAAAAATGGACCATACGCACCACGACTACACTCCTTAATGATGGATTCAAAGTCCGGATCAGTCATGTATTGTTCCTTAAGGAGTTCAAATCCAAGCATTCTGGCTTCCATGACTGATATCAACGCATAGCATCGAGACAATGCGTCGGCTACGACGTTGTCCTTCCCTTTCTTGTACTTAATGATGTAGGAAAATGTCTCGATGAATTCAAGCCATTTAGCATGTCTCCGCTTGAGTGAAAGGGTCTCGTGGTCCGAGTGAACGACAAACTCTTTGGCCAACAAGTAGTGCTGCCAAGTCTCTAATGCACGCACGAGCGCGTATAGCTCCTTGTCGTATGTTGGATAATTGAGAGCAGCCCCACTAAGTTTCTCGTTAAAATAAGCGACGGGCCTCTTTTCTTGCATAAGGACAGCTCCTATGCCAATCCCAGAGGCATCGCACTCAATCTCAAAGGTTTTGTCGAAGTTCGGAAGAACTAAGACGGGTGCTCGGGTAAGGCTGTCCTTAAGTGCCTCAAATGCGCTCACTTGATTTTCTCTCCACTCAAAGTTCACATCTTTCTTAGTGATGGCGGTAAGAGGAGCGGCTATACTACTGAAGTCCCGAACAAATCGGCGATAAAAACTTGCTAACCCGAGAAAACTCCTCACGTGTCCAACTGTGGTAGGAGTCAGCCATTCTTTAATGGCTTTAACCTTTTCCTCGTCAACTCGCAAGCCTTTAGAGCTGACCACGAAGCCAAGAAATACCAACTCATCGGTACAAAACGAACACTTCTTCAGGTTCGCATAAAGGCTTTCCTTCCTCAAAGTAGTCAATACTTGCTCTAGGTGCGAATAGTGGTCCTCGGTGGTTGGACTATACGCGAGGATGTCGTCAAAGTAAACCACGACAAACTTTCCTATAAAAGTTCGCAAGACCTGGTTCATGAGGCGCATGAATGTACTCGGAGCATTTGTCAACCCGAAAGGCATGACCAACCACTCGTAAAGACCTTGCTTGGTCTTGAAGGCGGTTTTCCACTCGTCGCCTTCTTTCATTCTCACTTGATGGTAGCCACTCTTAAGGTCGATTTTTGAAAAGATCGTGGCTCCGCTCAACTCATCAAGCATGTCATCGAGTCTAGGGATGGGATGTCGGTATTTAACGGTAATGTTGTTGATCGCTCGACAATCCACACACATGCGCTAAGTTCCATCCTTCTTGGGTACTAATAGCACTGGAACTGCACATGGACTAAGACTCTCTCGAATGTAACCCTTACTCATAAGCTCTTGAACTTACTTCTCGAGCTCTTTGGTCTCTTCTGGGTTCATTCGGTAGGCGGGTCGGTTAGGTAAAGGAGCACCGGGTACTAGGTCGATTTGGTGCTCGATCCCTCGGATGGGTGGTAATCCTTACGTCCTTAAAAACCATGAGAAGTACCGATTGTTCTTGACGAACAGCCTGCTCGACCTGACTAGCTTTAATGTAGAAGTTCTTCTTTTTGGATTCGGTGTCCTTAGCTAGTTTCTGCTGCATCTCATGCACTTGAGATGGGTTAAGGGGTGCGAGTACAATCTTCCTCTTGTTATAAATGAAAGAGTACTAGTTCGCTCGCCCATCATGGCTGACCTCTCGGTCGAACTGCCATGGTCTACCGAGTAGCATGTGTTGGCCTGCATTGGAACAACATCGCATGTGACCTCGTCTTGGTACCGGTCGATACTAAATGGTACCTTGACGCGCTCGGTAACCTTAATTTCTCCACTGTTATTTAACCATTGAAGTTTATAGGGGTGCAGATGTTTCTCGGGTACTAATCCGAGCTTCTTGACCATATACGCACTTGCGACATTCGTGCATGATCTGCTATCTATGATCAGTCCGCAGATTTTTCCTTGGACGGTACAACGAGTATGAAAAATGGTCTCTCGTTGGGCAGTCTCGTCCGGAGGAACTAGGGTGCTCAGAACTCTCTCGTAACTAAGAGTTCACCGCTATCAGGGTATTCGATTTCCTCGTCGGGTTCACCCACTTCTTCCTCATCCATGGACTCGTACTCTCCGTTATCCATCAGTATCATTACACGAGAGTTTGGGCAATCCTTAGCCATATGTCCACGACCCCGACACTTATAACAAATGATCTCTCTAGATCGAGTGTCCCTAGGGTTATCTACGGGTGGTTTCGGAGCTCGTGAAGCTTCGGGGACTCTTCCTTTATCCCGGAGGTCACGAGAGGTTTTAACCTCAGATGTTTCTTTCCTAGGACCAGATGAAGGCTTTGGTGAGTATGATGAAGGTCTTACTTGGGATCTTACCCTACTTAGCCGGGATTGTTTCCTCTGATCTTGTTTTTCTATTTGGACGGCTAAATGTAGGAGTTCGTGGAGATCACGGTAAGGATGGCGCCCTACCTTACGAGCGATACGTTCTTGGAGTCCATCTAAGAACTGAGCCATCACCGTCTCCTCATCCTCTTCGAGCTCTAATCGACTCCTAATATGTTCGAACTCCTCAAAATATTCTTCCACTGGTCTAGCTCCCTGAGCTAGCTTCCGATACTTTCTTTGAAGTTCTCGGTGGAAATGCGGAGGAACATATCTCTTGCGCATAAGAACCTTCATCTCACGCCAAGTCCCGACTTGCTCTATGTGAGCTCCTTGTCGCTCGGTAGTTTCCCGATCCCACCAAGCTAGCGCATTCTCTGCTAATTGAGCAGCGGCATATTGGACCCTCCGTCGATCCGAATATGCATAACATTCGAAGATGTTATCCATACAGCGCTCACAATCTAGGTATGCTTCGGTATCTACCTTCCCTACGAATAGTGGCGGTTTAAGCTTAAGGTCGTTGCTAGGCCCTCTAGGTTGTCGATGTCTTAGTTCTTCTTCTTCTTCAACATCGTTTGCCCACCTACGAGGTCTATCTCTCGATCTAGGGTTCACTCTCCGTCTAGGTATCTCCTCATGGTCTGACTCATCGTCATCGACCCTAACCCTAGCTCTATGACCTCTCGCTCGCGGTCTCTCGTCATAGTCCGACTCCTCGTCGTATATGACCTCGTGACTCTCTCACGAGGTCTAGGTCGGTCGTTAGGTCTTTGTCTATGGTTGCCCGGGCGCTCGGGGTTTCTCTCATCCTCCCTATCTCGGGCTCGGGCTCTAGGAGCGATATCACTCTCATCATCACTAAGAGTTTCGGGTGAGTGCAGTGGCCGAGGTCTAGGTTGATCTACCGGGGCTCGATCTCTAGGTTCCGTCTCTCTAATGGTTTGGGTTTCCGGTCTAGACCCTTCTAACTTAGAAATACGCTCCATCATTTGTTGTAGGGCTCGGAAAATCTCTTGGTTGCTAGAGACCCTATCTCCAATCCCTCATTGGAAGCATCGTGAGCACTCATGTTTATAATTCGCTCAAGTCTCGCAATATGCACGTAACGTACTATACACGCAAATGAATCCCAATCAACGTGCAAGAGCGTAAATGATAGACGTGGATATCAATGAGCAATCACTCAACGTGGCTAACAAACAAACAGTGAGCGAATACGAAAGTGAGACACACAAGTGTAAAGCGAATCAAACACAACGTGCTAAGCAATGAACGTGCGAACTATTGATCAGCTAACGGAATGTAAATGACAACAGCAACCCGCAACGTACGGACGATTCAAGCACTTAAAGTGATCAGCAATTTATTTCAATCAAACGTGCAATCGAGACGAAGCTATGAACGTGCAACACGCAACGCACAACACGTATTAGGATAGATTCGATTTTACAATGAAAGCAACGTAGGTAAGGGAACGAGTTAACCGTAGATGGCGTGGCCTCGATCGACGATCTAATTCGTTTGTCCCTCCCTAGAATATGGTCCTTTTTTTTTGCCGCGAACAAAACCAAGAGCAATTAGTCTTATCAAGCAAAATAAATCAGATTTTTCGTTTTGGATTTTTCGGTTTATATGAAATGAATATAACAAGCGATGAAATGGAAAGATCTCACCCGGAAAACGGCCGTTCGTTCGAGCAAGGCTCTGATACCAAAATGATGTACGCACGGCAGCGGAAGATAGATATAAATGATGTTGAACACGCAATCACCGGCTCACAAAGTGGCTCTCGAATTCGCGGTTCAAATACGAACAAAACGATGGATAGTCGAGTGGAATTCTAACCCAATCACCGGCTCACTAAGTGGCTCTCGAATTCGAATTAGAATCAGATTATGGAGGAGATGGAGTGATGGATAGAACCTCGGACAAACCAAGGAGAAGGAAGGAGCCGGACTAACCGAGCTCGACGGGGAACCGTCGGACACACCGGACGGTGACACGGGCAGCGGACACACCGACGACTCGTCCAGGGAGTGGCAGACAAACCAACCAAGTTCTTTGAGAGAGAGAAGTCTCACA
>NW_010969998.1:0-339 GCF_000463585.1 Tarenaya hassleriana | reverse complement strand
CACCTTGCCCATTTCTCGGGTGCAAGTTCTTCCTTTTGCATGTACTCGGCCACTTTGGGATATCTACACATAATGACATATATTCACATTAGTTCATAAATAACACTAGTCAAACTGGTCACACCAGTCAATCACACGAATCACAAGAATTATACCTGCTCTTTAGATCATTGTACAGGTCTTCAAACTCATTGATCGTGTAGGCTGCTGCACATTTAAAGAATAATTTAGTGACGGTCTCACCATTTGAACCCTTTCTTCTTGTGCCTCTGTTAACATGCACTTTTAAATTCTGTGCTATGTGCCTTGCACAAAAGCCGTGTTGCGCTTGCTTGTATA
>NW_010969997.1:0-339 GCF_000463585.1 Tarenaya hassleriana | reverse complement strand
TTTGAAAGATCCTTGCATGTAAAGCAATCCCGAAGCCTGCAGTGCTCATCATTCATAGTTTACACCCGTGATTTGTTGCTTTGATACCCTTCACCACACTCATATTATTTTCTTTGGATTTAGATTTAGATTTGGATTTGATTCAGCTGTTTATGTGTTCGACCCTAGCTACTACAACCGATCCGTACACTTGCGGTTAATCGTTGAGTCTAGGAATATTATTACTTGATCATATTTCTGCACCTAGATTGACGACATCATCTGCTAAGATCCGAATTTGCTATTCGGTTTTGTGCTTCGAGAAAACGAGACTTCAATCACTTTTCAAACCTCTTGGAT
>NW_010969996.1:0-339 GCF_000463585.1 Tarenaya hassleriana | reverse complement strand
CCTAGACCGAACGGACTGATAAGTAGTCTGTTCGGTCTGGACACTTGGTCCGTTCGGACCACCACAAAACAGAGTCCGTTCGTTCGGACTGGTCAGTCCGTTCGGTCCAACACTTGGTCCGTTCAGACTGGATCCTATAGTTCGTTCGGTCCAACCAATTTGGTCCGTTCGGACTGGATCCTCTAGTCCGTTCGGTCCAATAATTTGGTCCGTTCAGACTAGACACTCTGATACGTTCGGTCCATCCTGGATCGGACGGTCCGGACCTCGTGTCCAGGTTTCTCGACGTTTTTCTCGTGCGTTTGTCCTTCCCTGCGTGTGTGACCCTGTAGGCTCATT
>NW_010969995.1:0-339 GCF_000463585.1 Tarenaya hassleriana | reverse complement strand
TTTCGACGTGCTCTAAACATGTTTCGACGAACTCTAAAATCTTTTATTGCACTCTAAATATTTTCGGCGCACTCTAAAAATGTTTTGATACACTCTAAACATGTTTTGATGCACTCTAAACATGTTTGGAGGCACTCTAAAATTGTTTGAACGCACTCGTGTTTCGACGCACTCTAAGTATGTTTGTATGCACTCTAAACATGTTTCGACACATTCTAAAAATGTTTCGATGCACTTTAAACATGTTTGGATGCTCTCTAAAAGTGTTTGGACGCACTCTAAACGTGTTTTAACGCACTCTAAACGTGTTTGGATGCACTCTAAGTATGTTTGGATGCA
>NW_010969994.1:0-339 GCF_000463585.1 Tarenaya hassleriana | reverse complement strand
TCTCTCGGTCCGGTTCTTGGTCAGGCGGAGTCTGTTCTCCTCGGAACACGTCCGGTCCGGCGGACCAGAGCTGGTCAGCCACGGATCAGGCGTGTATTTCTCTCGGTCCGTTCCCTCTCTTCTGGTCAGGCGGTGCGCGTAACTTCGGAACACGTCTGGTACGGCGGACTAGGACTGGTCCGGCGGACCAGGCCGTGTTTTCTCTTGGTCCGGTCCATTTCCTTGACCCGTCTGAGTTCACGTGTTTTGTCCCAGTCTCGGTCCGGAGCTGACCACGTGTGGTCCGGCGAACCGGGACTGGGATCTTCTTCTTCCTCGCCATTTTAATGGATTCTGTTC
>NW_010969993.1:0-339 GCF_000463585.1 Tarenaya hassleriana | reverse complement strand
AAATATTTATAGCCGATATATAATTTGTCACTATAGTTTACACTAAAATAAATAATAAAAATACACAAACATTATAGTAAAACAGTATCATAAATAAAAACTAATATATATGATTTTACATTACAATATAATCTAATAAAAATATATTTTTCCACATCAAACAAATATTCTATATTCTATATATATTCCAACGTTAATTAGATATTAATATACCATTCAAAGTTTTGACATCAAATAATAAAAATTTTATAAAAATATATAATTATTTTTAATAAAATATATAGAGTAATTTTTTAATATAATCATTTTAACTATCTTCTTGAGAATAATATAAAAAAA
>NW_010969992.1:0-339 GCF_000463585.1 Tarenaya hassleriana | reverse complement strand
CCTCAGGCCCTACTTAGTTGACTGACAATGACAAAGGCTTGCGAAACTAAGTAGGGCCTTTTGAATTTAATCTTTAGTAGTCTATCAGTGGTGCGAAGAGAAACATATCTTTTTATGACTTCTACTTATCGATCCCGGCCCGGAAAAGTGAGCGACCAGGGCCCTCTTGATGAATGAAAGAAATATGAGCCCTAGCCCTGTAAGCCCACACCTGTGTAGAGTAGATCGTTCAACACCTGCGGCACAAACCAAATTTTGACCTATTGGTCCTAGTCTCATAGGCGACCGAACGGCCGCCCCCTAATTACTAGACCAACCCGCTATAATAATTCCATAAAC
>NW_010969991.1:0-339 GCF_000463585.1 Tarenaya hassleriana | reverse complement strand
AAAAGTTGTGACACCCGTAACCCGTGTACAGTATACGGGTTGTGCCACATGGACGATATAATATAAAATAATAAGTCGCGGAAGCAAAATCACAAAATCCAAAACATTTTTAAATCAAATCAGAGTAAACAGCGGAAAATACGAGCTATCAGTATCGCAAAACAATGCATGTCCGAATAATCATAACATAGCCGTACAAAATGCGGGAATACGAGTCCCGGAGTTCAAAATAAAATCCCGTACATGATGCTGCTTCTTTCAGGCCGTCATCGTCCGTGCGCTAAGCGTAATCCTCGTGATCTGAAAAATGTAAAACCACGAGGGCTAAGCACAACTGCT